>NC_141875.1:497618021-497921051 GCF_056163025.1 Triticum urartu | reverse complement strand
TGAATTGGAATGGTGATGAACATGTCCTACTGTGTGTGAGCTAAGTATGTGAACACGATTTGGTAAAGTTAGCGGTGATAGGCCATGTAGGAGTACATGGTGGGTTGTCTCATTGCAGCCGTCCTCAGGAACTGAGTTCTGTGTCTGTGACCCATGAACAGTTACTACCACACATTGGGCTCCGGGCGCTCCAAGCTCTCTCGACTTATTAATCAACTCGATCTCTGTCCAGGAGTTGCAACTAGTTTCTGGTGTTTGTAGGTAGTGTTAGTAGTCTACCAAGTGGCACCCGGTACAGGTGGGCTTGGGACAGACTAGGCATCGTGGCCCGGTGTACCAAGTGGCACCTGGATGGTGGGCTTGGGAACCCTGTACAAATCGCTTGGGGCCGTGAGCGACACCCCGGCCGGATCTCCTTGCGGATGGAACCCGAATAGGCGATAAACCTGGACGAGAGACTTGTGTGGTTAGTCAGGTCGTGGCCAACTCCCTCACCAGGCTTCCGCTTGAAGGTTGCCGAGATACACGACGTGTACATGGTGGTAAGTGGCGAGAGCGTGTGTGAAGAAGTACACCCCTGCAGGGTTATCATTATCTATTCGAATAGCCGGATTCCTCGGATATGGAAACTTGGACCCCTTGCATAGTTCATAGACAAGTGAAAGTGGATACTCTAAAACTCGCAAGATAAGCGTGAGTGCTATGGATGGCGTTCTCGTAGGGAGACGGGAGCGGATCCATAGTGGTGTATTGATATGGTGAATTTGTGGACTCGTGTGCGCCACCTTAAAAGAGTTACTTGCAGTCGTAGTTCAGGTTAGCCACTGAGTCAAAGCTGGCTTGCTGCAGTCAAACTCCACCACCCCTTATTGATACTGATGCATATGTAGTTGGTTCTGATGTAAGTCTTGTTGGGTACATTTGTACTCATGTTTGCTTAATTTATCTTTTGCAGAGAGATGTCAGTCTCGCTAGTAGTTCCACGTGGACCTCGACGTTTAGCTTGATACCTTAGCTACGATCTTGTGCCCTCGGCAGGATCTGGTAGATAGTCAGGCTCCTCAGCCTTCTTCATTTTTAGTTGTCTGTACTCAGACAAGTTAAGCTTATGCATTTGCTTTGACTTGTATGCTCTGAATGTTGGGTCATGAGACCCATGTTTGTAATATCTCGCTCCTCGGAGCCTAATGAATAAATACTCTGAGTCGTAGAGTCTTGTTGTGATGCCATGTTGTACTGCACATATTGAGCATGTTGTGTGTATGATTGAAATGCTTGGTATGTGTGGGATCCGACAACCTAGTTGTTTATCCTTGGTAGCCTCTTTTATGGGGAAATGTAGTCTTGTGCTTCCATGAGCCATAGTAGTCCGCTACAGCCCGGATCACCGGAGTCCTGCTAGCCCAGCACTACTGCTCCGGAACACTTGACTGGCCGGCATGTGATTCACTTCGTTCCCGTGTCTGTCCCTTCAAGGAAATGTCACGCGGTGACATCCGGAGTCCTGTTAGCCCAGTGCTACAGCCCGGATTCACACGCTGCTGACCGACATGCTCGATGCTGATTCATGTATGCCTATCCCCGTAAGTTAGTGCCACTTTGGGTTCACGACTAGTCATGTCGGCCCGGGTTCTCTATCATATGGATGCTAGCGACACTATCATATACGTGAGCCAAAAGGCGCAAACGGTCCCGGGCCATGGTAAGGCGACACCCGTGGGAATACCGTGCGTGAGGCCGCAAAGTGATATGAGGTGTTACCGGCTAGAACGATGTGACTTGGAATCGGGGTCCTGACACCATTGTATCAGATCGGGGAACACAATTTACTTCAAAGTTTTGGCATCAGTTACACCAGACTTTGGGGACGAGATTGGAGTTCAGTACAGCGTTTCACCCGCAGACAGATGGACAGACCGAGAGAGTCAATCAAATTTTGGAGGACATGTTGAGAGCCTGTGCGCTAGATTATGGATCCAGTTGGGATGACAATTTGCCATATGCAGAGTTCTCATACAATAATAGCTACCAAGCCAGTTTGAAGATGGCACCGTTTGAAGCCCTGTATGGACGCAGGTGCAGAACACCGTTGATGTGGGATGAGGTAGGAGATCGACAGTTGTTTGGACCAGACTTGATTAAAGAATCTGAGGAGAAGGTAAAATTGATCCGAGACCGACTGAAGATTGCTCAGTCCAGGCAGAAGAGTTATGCAGACTCAAAACGCAAGGTGGTAACCTACGAAATTGGACTCAGAGCATATCTGCGAGTATCGCCCTTGCGAGGAGTGAAACGTTTTGGAGTTAAAGGAAAGTTAGCCCCGAGATTTGTAGGACCGTATCGCATTTTGGAACGGATGGGAGAAGTCGCCTACAAGTTGGAGTTACCTGAGGGATTGTCAGGAGTCCACGATGTGTTCCACGTTTCACAGCTGAAGAAGTGTCATGCTGAGATGGCGGATATACCATTAAGAGATACAGTACCCTTGGAGGCGATTCAGTTGGACAGTGATTTGACTTACGAGGAGAAGCCAGTTAAGATTCTTGAGTTTGCCAGCAGAGTCACCCGCAGTAAGGTTATCAAGTTTTGCAAGGTTCAGTGGAGCCACCATACCGAGGATGAAGCCACCTGGGAATGAGAGGATGATCTCCGCAAGGACCACCCATACCTATTTTCTAGCTAACCCGAATCTTGAGGGCGAGATTCATCTTAAGGGGGTAGGTTTGTAACATCCCAAATTTTCAATTTGGAATGTTATACACAGATCATCCATGCATATCATGTTTTACTGCTTTTCCGTTCTGTAATCCTCGAAATCCTAAGCAACTCAAGGACCCATAGAGAGAGTTGGGGATTTTCCTGTTTTCATATTTGATTTCTATCAAATAATGGAACGAGGATTTTGATTTTAATAATTTTTCTCTCCAAAAAATATTCCACATATTAAATCAAATGAGTGGAGATAATATGACTTCTCCGAAATAATTGAAATATTGGAGGAAAAATATTAAAATCATTTATTGGATTTTATTTGGTTTTATTCGGATTTTATTTGCATTAGAAAAATTGCACATTTTCAAAATTGCATTTTAGGGCCAAGAAAATGTTCAACTCGTCCTAAATATTTTATTTAGACGGTGAAAATTTGTTTTGGCATTTTTTAGATTTTTATCTATTTTTTTCTAGGATTTTTCTTCCATCGGCGGTATTATATAAAAAAAATTCCCGTGCCGACTGGGCCTAAGGCCCAGCCGCGCCAGGCCGCCGTGCCAGGCCGCCGCCGCCGCCTCCCGCGCGCTCGCGCGCCGCCGCCGCCGCCGACTCGGACAAGGAGTCCGAGCCGGACTCCTCTCCGCCGCCGCGCCTTGCCCCCTCCTCCAAGCCGCCCCGCCCCCGCCCTTTATATACTGCCGCCCCGCCGCCCCGACACCACCACCGCCGCCGCCAAGCCCCGCCTAGCCGCAGCCGCCGCCGCCTAGCCGCGCCGCCTCACCGCCGCCGCCCCGCAAGCCGCCCCGCCGCTGCCCCGCCTCGCCGGATCTCCCGGTCGAGGTAGCCGCCGCGCCCCGCCGCCAGTTTTTACCATTCAGTTTTTTCTGAAAACCCTAGATCCGTTTTTTTGGATTCGCCAGTTTTTCTCGGTTCTTCTAGTTAGCGGACGTTCGTTCTAACGAACGATTTTTTTTCGTCGTTAGGTACAACTAAACGAACGCCCGTTCGTTAGTCTGTTTGTCAGTTTTCTTTGATCGGACTTAATCTGCGATTTTTCCTGATCGTGATTTCTGATCCGATCTTAGTTTCTGTTTATCTTTTCGCTCATTAATCTCGCGCCTGGAGTTTCGTCTTGAAATCCTCTTTCCGTTTAACCAACTCAAACAAGTTTTGCTACTGTAAAATTTGACCTAGTTTCAGATTAGTAAACGAAGCTTCTTTCTTTCGTCGTTTGAGTTTTGTTGCTCCATTTGATTTGATTCTTTTTGCGTACCGGAGTTCTTAAATTGAACTTCTGGTCAACCTCTCTTATTTGAGTTTTGCTTGTGCATCGTTGCTTGTTACTTATGTATGTTATTGTTTGCTTGCGATAGAATTCCTGGAGTGCGAAGCGTGTTACTACGAGTCTCTAGGATTCGCGGATCGTCAGCAAGGCAAGTAACACTTTGACCATATCCCATCATTACCCAGTTTTTATGCATTAGTTCCAATCCTCAAACATTGCATGATTAGGATGTAATTAACTTGTGGGTTGGGAAGTAGTTGTTGAGGTAGAACCTATTGCCCTGTTACATTCAAACCCTTGGGAGTTACTTCTACGTATTGCTCATATTGCTATGCTATGCTCGTAGACGTGGTTTGGGTTTGAGTGAAATTCATGTCAGATGTGAGATTGTTAATTAATGGTTCAACTTAAGGTGGTAACTTAATCAAACAACTGGGTGGATTGAGGCATCTGGGGAACCCAGTGTTGTCTGTTTTTTTGGAAATCCCGGGGTACCTGTGTGATCTTCCTATGGACCGCCACCTAGACTCAAAGGGAACTGAGATGATTCATGCTAGAAACTTCCGTGTGCAGCCACAAGCTATTATGGGCTCTAGCATAGTTGAGTAAGTTACATGAAGCTCTTGAAGAGGTAGATCAGCAGGTAGTGGGTTTTGTAGGTTTGGTATGGTCTACCCGGAGTAGAGAGTTAACATTTCTGAAAGACTGTGTCTCGGTCATCCGTTTCTCAAACACCATGCAGTGCAAGAAATCCAACGGAGGCGATCGAGTCTTGCGGGGAAAAGTGCGCAAACCTCTGCAGAGTGTACAATCTAATCATGGTTAGCTGTGTCCCCAGTTACGGACAATTCTTGAGTATCTAGTACTTGGGTTATCACATGTATCTCACCATGCTTAATTAAAACTGTTGGGATGTTAATTCACTTTAATTGGGATTGAGTTGGGGGTACCTTCTCAATGATGTTTCAACCACCATGATAGTAAATTAAAAATCTATTCCGTTGTTGTAGGGAAAAATTGGCTTTTCGCAAAACTACAACCATACAGCTTTCCACCAGCCATATATGCATGTAGTGATAGCATTATTCTGTTTCCGCTCTACTGTGTTACATCGCCAGCATATTCCATATGCTGACCCGTTTCGGGCTGCAACATATTATATTGCAGACTTTTCACACGAGGAGTATGGTTTGTTAGGTCGTTGTCGTGTAGCTCAGCTATGCCGTTGGAGTTGATGGACTCACTTTATCTTCCAAGCCTTCCGCTGTTATCGCATTAGATGGCCTTAAGCCATATTATTGTAATAAGTTCTCTTTGGAGACTTTTCGATGTAATAAGTGTGTGATTGCTACTCTGTTATAAATCCTCGAGTATTGTGTGTGTCAGCATTATCGATCCAGGGATGACACTGAAGTACAGAGACTTAACCATCTGAGGTCGGGTCGCTACAGTTATACATTAGATCATCACTGCATATCATATCTTTATCCGCTTTTGGCCTGATCCAGAAATTCTACGCAACTCAAGGACCCACGGAGAGAGTTGGGGATTTCGTTATTTTCATATTTGAGTTTTCTCAAATTTTGAAAATAGGATAATTTGATTTTATTTATTTTTTCTTCAATTATTTCTATTATACAAATATGAGAGAGGTAATAAAATGACTTTTCCAAAATAAAGAAATATATAAGATTTAATAAAAAAATCAAATAAGATTTTATTTTGGAGTTTTTGGCTAGTTTATTTGAATTTAGGAAAAATTGCACGTTTTTCAAAACTGCATTTTAGGGCCAAGAAAATGTTCATCTCGTTCTAAATATTTTATTTAGGCAGTGAAATTTTATTTTGGCATTTTTAGAATTTTATTTTATTTTCTAGAATTTTTCTTAGTTTCGGCGGAATTGTTTTAAAAAAAGTACCGCACGCCCGACTGGGCCGAAGGCCCAGCCGAGCCAGGCCAGGCCCGTGCCCGCCGCCGCCTTCCCCGCGGGAGACCGCACCGCCGCCGCAGCCGAGTCCGGCTGGGGCACGCCTCCCGAGGACGACCCCGACCCGGCGCCCCCTTCCCCAAGCCACGCCACCCCCTCTCATAAATACCCTGCCGCCGCCACCTCACCCCGCCACCTCGCCCCGCGCCGCCTCCCGCAGCCGCCGCCGACGCCCGCGCCACCCGCTGCCGACGTAGCCTCGCCCCGCCGGAGTCCGATGAGGTAGCCGCGCCGTTCGCCGCCGGTTTTCCGAAGAAAAACGATCCTGTTTTTTTGAAAACCCTAGGTTTTTTTTATTTATTAGATCGGTTTTATCTGTTCTTTTATCTAGCGAGCATTCGCTCATTCATTCGTTTTAACGGACGAGTTCACTGTTTAGTTTCAGATAACGAGCGTTCGTTCGTTAATCTGTTCGTCAGTTTTCGCTTTTTCTTGGATTTTTCGCGATTATTTCTGATCGCGATTTCTGATCTGATTTTCGTTTTAGTTTAACTTTTCGCTCGTTTATCGAAATCAGGCAATTCAATCGCCTAGAGTTTTGTCTCGAAACCCTCTTTCCGTTTAACCAACTCAAACAAGTTTTTGCTTCTGTAAAATTTGATTTAGGTCCAGATTAGAAATCGAAGCTTGTTTTCTTTCGCCGTTTGACTTTCGTTGTTTTGTTCGATTTGTTTCTTTTTGCAAACCGGAGTTCTTAAGTTGAACTTTCTGGTTAGATCTCTTATTTGAGTTTTACCTGCGCATTAGATGAGTACTTATAGTATGCTTGTTTGTTTGTTCTGATAGAGTACCTGGAGCGCGCCGCTTGCTACTTCGAATCTCTAGGTTTCGCCGATCATCAGCAAGGCAAGTAACACTTTGATCATACCTCTTACTACCCAGTTTTATTGCATTAGATCAATCCTCAAACCATTGAATGAATAGGATCTGATTAATATGTGGGTTTTGGGAAGTAGATGAGGTAGTACCTATTTCCTGTTTTATTATCAAACCCTGGGAGTTACCTCTACGTTTGCTTATGCCATGTTATGCTTGTAGACGTGGATTGGGTTTGAGTGTCCCCGGTTATGGACGTCTTGAGTATCTAGTACTTGGATTATCATGTGAATCTCATCATGTGACTTTAATTAATTTTGTTGGGTGTTAATGATGATGTTTAATTGGGATTGAGAGGGTGTCTACGCTCTTAATGTTTAACAACCACCATGATAGTTAAATAAAATTTATTCCTTTGCAGTAGGGAAAAATTGGCTTTACGCAAAACTGTAACCATAGAGCTTTCCACCAGCCATATATGCATGTAGTATAGCCCATTTCTGTTCACTACTCTCTATGTGTTACATTGCCAGCATATTCCATGTGCTGGCCCGTTTTCGGGCTGCAACGTTCATGTTGCAGACTTTTCAGACGAGTAAGGAGCCTTAGGTCGTGGTTCTATACTCAGTGATGCCGTTGGAGTTGATGGACTCACTTATCTTCCAAGCCTTCTGCTGTTATCGTTATTAGATGGCCTTAATCCATATTATTTGTAATAAGTTCTCTTTTGAGACATTCGATGTAATAAGTGTGTGATTGCTACTCTATTATAAATCCTTCAAGTACTGTGCGTGTCAGCATTACTGATCCAGGGATGACACTGATGCACAAAGATCGGACCATTTGAGGTCTGGTCGCTACAAGATGGTATCATAGCACACGCTGACTGTAGGACATGACCACTAAGATAAAGACCTAGATCACTATTCTATTCTCATTTTTGACTTCTCGTCTTTTCTACTCTTTTAGGATGGCGGATGCAAGGAACAAGTTCACGCAACCGGATGAAGATACACCCTTTGGACGTCACCTGAAGGAAGTCACTAAGTACCTGAACATCGGAGTACCAAGCTTCACCGGGACCTACAACGCCACTTTACCCGAAGAAGAGCGCTGGATGATTCAAGTTCAAGTTCCAGGAAGGACGTTCACGCCAGTCACCGAGCCCATTGAGTTTTCCTTTGATGCACCAACCTGGAGACCGGGAAAGAGCATGTCAGCCCACATCGCCATGGGACGTATTGGAGAAGTTTACCGCAATGATCTCAAGGATACTATCTACCAGATTTGTGGGCGCCGAGATGAGCAATGGGAGATGATCAGCACCAGGAAGGATAGATCAATCGCAGCTTTTATACAGGAGTTAAACCAGCACATTCGATGTCAGGAGAACCAGATGTGCGCAGGCATGATAGATCTGAAGAAGGCGATGACAAGATTCACGGAGCTGGAGGAAGAACTCAAGGCTACACGTGAAGATTATGAGGAGGAAATCGTCGTACTAGTGGAGAAGAGTAACGACCTAATTAAGAAGATCGGAATATTCATGGGAGATCCCACACCAGTAGAAGAAGACAAAGAACCCAAGGAGATTCGCCCGGAAGACTACATCGTCATCGACGACACCGACTCTGACCTGAGCGATGATGACTTTGAAGATGAAGCTGGAGCAGATATCATGGAGTCTGCAACCGAGGAATATTTTTAGTAGACCACCACATCAGTAGTAGTATTCCACCATGTAAATAGAGTAGTCCGAGCACTTTTGCGATAGTTCTAGACCGATTGTATGCCCTTGTTTGATTTGAATGAAATGATTTTGTTTGCAATTGCCTCATGTGCATATGGGTAGTGTTTTCTCTCTAGACCTCAATCTATTCTTAATTCTCATCTTTTCTAAACCCTCAGATGCCTCTGAGACGTGACAAGGGATTTGCTTTCCCACCGGAGCTCACTCAGTTGATCCAGCAGCAGAATGCATTGATGCAGTTACTTGTCCAGAATCAGAATCAGGGGAACACCAACAACGACAACCCACCACCATCACCACATGTTGATCACTTAACCCGTTTCCTTGGACTGAATCCACCGGTGTTCTCCAGTAGCACCGAGCCTATAGTAGCAGATGATTGGGTCCGCAAGATTGGAAGGGAGTTAACCACTACAGGATGTACTGACGCTGAGAAGGTGCATTTTGCCGCACATCAGTTGGATGGACCAGCAGCATCATGGTGGGAGAATTACACTGTCACCTACCCTATAGCCACGGTGACATGGGACCAATTTCAGCAGGCTTTTCGTACAATCCATGTTTCAACAGGAGCTATGGCCATGAAGAAGCGTGAGTTTCGCAACTTGCGCCAAGGAGGATGAACAGTTGGCCGATACGTGGATGACTTTAGTAAGTTAGCACGTTATGCCCCGGATGACGTTGCTACGGATGCAGCTAAGCAGGAGAAGTTTATGGAAGGACTGAATGATGAGTTGAGCATGCAGTTGATGGTAGAAACTTTTAACAACTACCAGGAGTTGGTAGATTGTGCTCTTATGATATAAGGGAAGCAACAACAGATTAAGAACCGCAAGAGGAAGTATGGACAAGGGAAATACAATTCAGGAGCTCAGCAGAAGCCACGTTTTAACCCGAAATCAGGAGGACAATTTCAGCATACCCATGGAGGAGGAAGTTCGCATAATCATAATGGCCCCAAAAATGGTAATGGGAATGGGGGGGAGCAACGGTCAGAATCATACCAACCCATCAAACCCAGCCAAGAGAGACCTAAGCCAAGTCACTTCTTATAAGTGTCAGAAGACCGGACATTATGCCAATGAATGTCCTGAAGCCCAGAATGGAAATGGCAATGGAAGCCCTGGGAAGAAGCCGAACCCTTTCAACAGGGGACAGGTGAACCACGTTAACGTGGAGGAGGTTGAAGCCCAGCCAGATGCAGTAATCGGTAAGTTTTTGATTAAGTCATTTACTGCAATCATTCTTTTTGATACTAGTGCATCACATTCATACATATCAAGGGGATTCGTGGATAAGTATAAACTGCCCACCAAGGTTCTTAGAACACCGATGTTAGTAAGCTCACCAGGAGTGGAGTATATGGCCAGTAAAGGATGTTTTCAAGTGCCATTGAATATAGGTAGGCATGTGTTTCCCTCAGATTTGATCATTTTGGAATCGCAAGGTTTGGATGTAATTCTGGGTATGGATTGGCTATCGATGTATGGAGGAAACATCGATTGCGCCAGTAAGTCGATTTTTCTTACCACCCCAGAGGGAAGAAGGATCAAGTATGTATCACAGCATGTGCCGAATAGGACTCAAGTAAATTCCTTATCAGGAGTTGTACAGGAGGAGGTACCGGTGGTAAAGGATTTTCTGGATGTATTTCCAGAAGAGTTGCCAGGCATGCCACCAGATAGAGACATTGAGTTTTTGATTGAGCTTTTGCCAGGCATAGGACCAATATCTAAGAGACCGTATAGAATGCCTGCAAAGGATTTGGAGGAGATTAAGAAGCAGGTTAAGGAGTTACTGGATAAGGGATATATTCGCCCAAGTTCGTCACCTTGGGGATCACCAGTACTTCTAGTGGAAAAGAAGGATGGATCGTTAAGGATGGTTGTTGATTATCGAGGATTGAATGAGGTGACGATCAAGAATAAGTACCCACTGCCGATGATAAATGATTTGTTTGACCAATTGCAAGGAGCTAAGGTATTTTCCAAGATTGATTTGCGATTAGGATACCACCAGTTGAAGATTCGAGAGCAGGACATACCTAAGACAGCTTTTACCACCAGGTATGGGCTGTATGAGTATACCGTTATGTCATTTGGCCCGACTAACGCACCTACTTATTTTATGAACATGATGAACAAAGTGTTTATGGAGTTTTTGGATAAGTTCGTCATAGTGTTCATTGATGATATACTGGTTTACTCAAAGAATGAAGAAGAACATAAAGAACATTTGCGTTTGGTACTTGGTAAGCTCAGAGAACATCAGTTATACGCCAAGTTTAGCAAATGTGAGTTTTGGTTGAAGGAAGTTGGATTCCTCGGACATGTATATCCTGAGAAGGAATAGCTGTAGATCCCACCAAGGTTGTCACTGTGACAAATTGGGAAGCCCCAACAACAGTTGGAGAGATCCGAAGTTTTCTTGGACTCGCAGGATACTACCGGAGGTTCATTGAAAATTTCTCGAAGATTGCAAAACCTATGACGGGTTGTTGAAGAAGGATACCAAGTTCAAATGGTCTGAAGAATGTGAGGCCAGTTTTCAGGAGTTGAAGAAACGTTTGGTTACATCGCCAGTGTTGATTCTGCCAGATCAGCGCAATGATTATGAAGTATATTGCGACGCTTCATGTCGAGGACTTGGAGCAGTGCTTATGCAGGAGGGAAGAGTTGTTTCATATGCCTCACGACAGCTTAAGCCCCATGAATTGAATTATGCTACACACGACTTGGAGTTAGC
Source organism: Triticum urartu (assembly GCF_056163025.1). Lineage (NCBI taxonomy): Eukaryota > Viridiplantae > Streptophyta > Magnoliopsida > Poales > Poaceae > Triticum > Triticum urartu. The sequence goes on along the minus strand of NC_141875.1, from coordinate 497,909,755 downwards.
AGCCGTAGTGCACACATTAAAGACATGGATACATTTTCTCATTGGAAACCATTGTGAGGTGTACACGGATCACAAAAGTTTGAAATACATCTTCACGCAGAAGGAGTTGAATCTCAGGCAAAGGAGATGGTTGGAGCTCATCAAGGATTATGATATGAGATTACATTATCATCCCGGAAAGGCTAACGTAGTAGCTGACGCATTGAGCCGCAAGAGCCATATCAACACACTAATGACCGGAGAGTTACCAAAGGAGTTAGCCGAGGATCTTCGTGAGCTATGTTTGGAGATAGTTCTGAGAGGCTATGTAGCAGCATTGGAGATTCAGTCTACTCTGATGGATAAGATCAGAGAAGCTCAGAAGACCGACAAGGAGATTGCCACCATAAAGGCGAAGATGAGCAAGGGAAAATTCAAAGGATTTCGTGAGGATGAACATGATACCTTATGGTTTGAGGACCGCGTTTATGTGCCTAATGACCCGGAGATCAGGAAGCTAATTCTGCAAGAGGCCCATGATTCGCCGTACTCGAATCACCCAGGAAATACCAAGATGTATTTGGATTTGAAAGACACTTTCTGGTGGACCAGAATGAAGAAGGATATTGCAGATTATGTAGCAGTTTGTGATGTATGTCAGAGAGTAAAGGCAGAGCATCAAAAACCAGCAGGATTGCTACAGCCATTGCCGATACCTGAATGGAAGTGGGATAAGCTAGGCATGGATTTTATCACGGGATTACCCAGGACCCGTTCAGGCTATGACTCGATATGGGTTGTAGTCGATCGCTTGATGAAGGTAGCTCATTTCATCCCAGTGAAGACCACTTACACCAGTGCTAAGTTGGCAAAGATATACATGACCAGGATCGTATGTCTGCATGGAGTTTCGAGGAGCACTGTATCAGATAGAGGAACCAAGTTTACCTCAAAGTTTTGGAATCAATTGCATGAAAATTTGGGTACCAGACTAGAGTTCAGTACAACTTTTCATCCGCAGACCGATGGACAGACCGAGAGAGTCAATCAGATTTTGGAGGATATGCTGAGAGCTTGTGTGCTAGATTATGGATCTAGTTGGGATGACAACTTGCCATATGCGGAGTTCTCCTACAACAATAGTTATCAATCCAGTTTGAAGATGGCCCCTTTTGAAGCCTTGTACGGAAGACAGTGCAGAACACCATTGTCGTGGGACGAAGTTGGAGACCGCCGGTTGTTTGGACCAGATTTGATTAAGGAGTCTGAACAGAAGGTGAAGTTGATTCGCGATAGGCTCAAGGTAGCCCAGTCCAGGCAGAAGAGCTATGCAGATTCTAAACGCAAGGAGATAGTTTACGAAGCCGGAGATAGAGTTTATCTTCGTGTATCTCCACTTCGAGGAGTTAAGCGCTTTGGAGTTAAGGGAAAGTTAGCGCCACGCTTTGTGGGACCATACAAAGTTTTGGAACGCATGGGAGAAGTTGCTTATAAATTGGAATTACCTGAGGGATTGTCGGTGTTGGAAATATGCCCTAGAGGCAATAATAAAATGGTCATTATTATATTTCCTTGTTCATGATAATTGTCTATTGTTCATGCTATAATTGTGTTATCCGGAAATCGTAATACATGTGTGAATACATAGACCACAACATGTCCCTAGTGAGCCTCTAGTTGACTAGCTCGTTGATCAATAGATGGTTACGATTTCCTAACCATGGACATTGGATGTCATTGATAACGGGATCACATCATTAGGAGAATTATGTGATGGACAAGACCCAATCCTAAGCATAGCGCAAGATCGTGTAGTTCGTCTGCTAAAGCTTTTCTTATGTCAAGTATCTTTTCCTTAGACCATGAGATTGTGTAACTCCCGGATACTGTAGGAATACTTTTTGGGTGTGCCAAACGTCAGAACATAACTGGGTGACTATAAAGGTGCACTACGGGTATCTCCGAAAGTGTCTGTTGGGTTGGCGCGAATCGAGACTGGGATTTGTCACTCCGTATGACGGAGAGGTATCTCTGGGCCCACTCGGTAAGACATCATCGTAATGAGCTTAATGTGACTAAGGGTTGGTCAAGGGATGATGTGTTACGGAACTATTAAAGTGACTTGCCGGTAACGAGATTGAACAAGGTATTGGGATACCGACGATCGAATCTCGGGCAAGTAACATACCGATTGACAAAGGGAACTGTATACAGGATTGCTTGAATTCTCGACATCGTGGTTCATCCGATGAGATCATCGTGGAACATGTGGGAGCCAACATGGGTATCCAGATCCCGCTGTTGGTTATTGGCCGAAGAGTTGTCTCAGTCATGTCTGCATGGTTCCCGAACCCGTAGGGTCTACACACTTAAGGTTCGATAATGCTAGGGTTATTAGGAAGACTTGTATGTGATTACCGAATGTTGTTCGGAGTCCCGAATGAGATCCCGGACGTCACAAGGAGTTCCAGAATGGTCCGTAGGTGAAGATTTATATATAGGATGTTGTCATACGGTCACCGGAAAGGTTCAGGGGCATATCGGTATTGTACCGGGGCCATCAGAGGGGTTCCGGGGGTCCACCGGGAGGGTCCATCTCTCTCGGAGGGCCTCATGGGCCGTAGAGGAAGGGAACCAGCCCCAAGTAGGCTGGGCGCATCGCCCCCTTGGGCCCATGCGCCTAGGGTTGGGGGGGACCCTAGAGGGGGCGCCCCCCTTGCTTGGGGGGCAAGCCACCCCCCTTGGCCCTCCTCTAGAGGGGGCCGGCCCCCTTCCTCCTTCCCCTATAAATAGAGGGGCAAGGGGAGGGATGCATACCACATCCAAGGCGCAGCCCCTCCCCTCCCCTCCCCAACACCTCTCCTCCTCCGTTAAGAGCTCGGCGAAGCCCTGCCGGAGTATTGCCGCTCCACCACCACCACGCCGTCGTGATGCTGTTGGAGCTCTCTTCCTCAAGCTCTCCCTCCTCCTTGCTGGATCAAGGCGCGGGAGACGTCTCCGCTCCATAGGTGTGTTGAACGCGGAGGTGCCGTCCGTTCGGCGCTAGGATCATCGGTGATTTGGATCACGTCGAGTACGACTCCATCAACCCCGTTCTCTTGAACGCTTCCGCCCGCGATCTACAAGGGTATGTAGATGCACTCCTCTCCCTCTCGTTGCTAGATGACTCCATAGATTGATCTTGGTGATGCATAGAAAATTTTAAATTTGTGCTACGATCCCCAACAGTGGCATCATGAGCTAGGTCTATGCGTAGTTTCTATGCACGAGTAGAACACAAGTTGTTGTGGGTGTCGATTTTGTCAATTTACTTATCGTTACTAGTCTTATCTTGATTCGGTGGCATCGTGGGATGAAGTGGCCCGGATCGACCTTACACGTACGCTTACGTGAGACTGGTTCCACCGACTGACATGCACTAGTTGCATAAGGTGGCTAGCGAGTGTCTGTCTCTCCCACTTTAGTCGGATCGGATTCGATGAAAAGGGTCCTTATGAAGGGTAAATAGAAATTGGCATATCACGCTGTGGTTTTGGCGTAGGTAGGAAACGTTCTTGCTAGAAACCTATAGCAGCCACGTAAAACTTGCAACAACAATTAGAGGATGTCTAACTTGTTTTTACAGCATGTGCCGTGTGATGTGATATGGTAAAAAGGATGTGATGAATGATATATGTGATGTGTGAGATTGATCATGTTCTTGTAGTAGGAATCACGACTTGCATGTCGATGAGTATGACAACCGGCAGGAGCCATAGGAGTTGTCTTAATTCATTTATGACCCGCGTGTCAACATAAACGTCATGTAATTACTTTACTTTGTCGCTAACCGTTAGCCATAGTAGTAGAAGTAATAGTTGGCGAGACAACTTCATGAAGACACGATGATGGAGATCATGATGAAGGAGGTCATGGTGTCATACCGGTGACGATGATGATCATGGCGCCCCGAAGATGGAGATCAAAAGGAGCAAAATGATATTGGCCATATCATGTCACTATTTGATTGCATGTGATGTTTATCATGTTTTACATCTTATTTGCTTAGAACGACGGTAGCATAAATAAGATGATCCCTCGCAATAATTTCAAGAAAGTGTTCCCCCTAACTGTGCACCATTGCTAAGGTTCATTGTTCCGAAGCACCACGCGATGATCGGGTGTGATAGGTTCTAACGTTCGCATACAACGGGTGTAAGCCAGATTTACACACGTAATACACTTAGGTTGACTTGATGAGCCTAGCATGTACAGACATGGCCTCGGAACACGAAAGACCGAAAGGTCGAACATGAGTCATATAGAAGATACGATCAACATGAAAATGTTCATCGATGATGACTAGTCCGTCTCACGTGATGACCGGACACGACCTAGTTGACTCGGATCATGTATCACTTAGATGACTAGAGGGATGTCTATCTGAGTGGGAGTTCATTAAATAATTTGATTAGATGAACTTAATTATCATGAACATAGTCTAAAATCTTTGCAATATGTCTTGTAGATCAAATGGCCTACGCTAATGTTGCCCTCAACTTCAACGCGTTCCTAGAGAAAACCAAGCTGAAAGACGATGGCAGCAACTACACGGACTGGGTCCGTAACCTAAGGATTATCCTCATAGCTGCCAGGAAAGCATATGTCCTTGATGCACCGCTAGGTGAAGCACCTGTTTTCCCAGCAGAACAAGACATTATGAACGCTTGGCAGATGCATAGTGATGATTACTTCCTGGTTCAGTGCGGCATGCTTTACAGCTTAGAACCGGGCTCCAAAAGCGTTTTGAGCAACACAGAGCATATGAGATGTTCCAAGAGCTGAAAATGATTTTCCAAGCTCATGCCCGGGTCGAGAGATATGAAGTCTCCGACAAGTTCTACAGTTGTAAGATGGAGGAGAATAGTTCCGTCAGCGAGCACATACTCAAAATGTCTGGGTTGCACAACCGCTTGTCTCAGCTGGGGGTTAATCTCCCGGATGATGCGGTCGTTGACAGAATCCTTCAGTCGCTCCCACCTAGCTACAAGATCTTTGTGATGAACTTCAATATGCAGGGGATGGAAAAGACCATTCCCAAGGTATATTCAATGCTGAAATCAGCGGAGGTGGAAATCAAAAAGGAACATCAAGTGTTGATGGTGAATAAAACCACTAAGTTCAAGAAAGGCAAGGGTAAAAAGAACTTCAAGAAGGACGGCAAGGGAGTTGCCGCGCCCGGTAAGCAAGCTGTCGGGAAGAAGCCAAAGAATGGACCCAAGCCTGAGACTGAGTGCTTTTATTGCAAGGGAAACGGTCACTGGAAGCGGAACTGCCCCAAGTACTTAGCGGATAAGAAGGTCGGCAATACCAAAGGTATATGTGATATACATGTTATTGATGTGTACCTAACCGGTGCTCGTAGTAGCTCCTGGGTATTTGATACCGGTGCAGTTGCTCATATTTGTAACTCAAAACAGGAACTGCGGAATAAACGGAGACTGGCGAAGGACGAGGTGACGATGCGCGTCGGGAATGGTTCCAAGGTCGATGTGATCGCCGTCGGCACGCTACCTCTACATTTACCTACGAGATTAGTTTTAAACCTCAATAATTGTTATTTAATACCAACTTTGAGCATGAACATTGTATCTGGATCTCGTTTAATGCGAGATGGCTACTCATTTAAATCTGAGAATAATGATTGTTCTATTTATATGAGAGACATGTTTTATGGTCATGCCCCGCTGGTCAATGGTTTATTCTTATTTAATCTCGAACGTAATGTTACACATATTCATAGTGTGAATGCCAAAAGGTGTAAGGTTGATAATGATAGTCCCACATACTTGTGGCACTGCCGCCTTGGTCACATTGGTGTTAAACGCATGAAGAAACTCCATGCAGATGGACTTTTGGAGTCTCTTGATTATGAATCATTTGACACGTGCGAACCATGCTTCATGGGCAGAATGACCAAGACTCCGTTCTCCGGAACAATGGAGCGAGCAACCAACTTATTGGAAATCATACATACCGATGTGTGCGGTCCAATGAGTGTTGAGGCTCGCGGAGGCTATCATTATGTTCTCACCCTCACTGATGACTTGAGTAGATATGGGTATGTCTACTTAATGAAACACAAGTCTGAGACCTTTGAAAAGTTCAAGGAATTTCAGAGTGAGGTTGAGAATCAACGTGACAGGAAAATCAAGTTCTTATGATCAGATCATGGGGGAGAATATTTGAGTCACGAATTTGGCACACACTTAAGGAAACATGGAATAGTTTCACAACTCACGCCGCCTGGTACACCACAGCGTAATGGTGTGTCCGAACGTCGTAATCACACTCTGTTAGATATGGTGCGATCTATGATGTCTCTTACCGATCTACCGCTATCATTTTGGGGTTATGCTATAGAGACTGCCGCATTCACTTTAAATAGGGCTCCGTCGAAATCCGTTGAGATGACACCATATGAATTGTGGTTTGGTAAGAAACCTAAGCTGTCGTTTTTGAAAGTTTGGGGATGCGATGCTTACGTCAAGAAACTTCAACTTGAAAAGCTCGAACCCAAATCGGAAAAATGTGTCTTCATAGGATACCCTAAAGAAACTATTGGGTATACCTTCTACCTCAGATCCGAAGGCAAGATCTTTGTTGCCAAGAATGGATCTTTCTAGAAAAAGAGTTTCTCTCGAAAGAAGTAAGTGGGAGGAAAGTAGAACTTGATGAAGTATTGCCTCTTGAACCGGAGAGTGGCGCGGCTCAAGAAAATGTTTCTGAGGTGCCCGCACCAACTAGAGAGGAAGTTAATGATGATGATCATGAAACTTTAGATCAAGTTGCTACTGAACTTCGTAGGTCCACAAGGACACGTTCCGCACCAGAGTGGTACGGCAACCCTGTCCTGGAAATAATGTTGTTAGACAATGGTGAACCTTCGAACTATGAAGAAGCAATGGCGGGCCCAGATTCCGACAAATGGCTGGAATCCATGAAATCTGAGATAGGATCCATGTATGAAAACGAAGTATGGACTTTGACTGACTTGCCCGATGATCGGCGAGCCATAGAAAATAAATGGATCTTTAAGAAGAAGACAGACGCGGATGGTAATGTGACCATCTATAAGGCTCGGCTTGTTGCTAAGGGTTATCAACAAGTTCAAGGGGTTGACTACGATGAGACTTTCTCACCCGTAGCGAAGCTGAAGTCCCTCCGAATCATGTTAGAAATTGCCGCATTCTATGATTATGAGATATGGCAAATGGACGTCAAAACGGCATTCCTTAATGGTTTCCTTAAGGAAGAATTGTATATGATGCAGCCGAAAGGTTTTGTCGATCCTAAGAATGCTGACAAGGTGTGCAAGCTCCAACGCTCAATCTATGGGCTGGTGCAAGCATCTCGGAGTTGGAACATTCGATTTGATGAGATTATCAAAGCATTTGGGTTTACGCAGACTTATGGAGAAGCCTGTGTTTACAAGAAAGTGAGTGGGAGCTCTGTAGCATTTCTCATATTATATGTGGATGACATACTATTGATGGGAAATGATATAGAATTCTTGGAAAGCATAAAGGCCTACTTGAACAAGTGTTTTTCAATGAAGGACCGTGGAGAAGCTGCTTATATATTAGGCATCAAGATCTATAGAGATAGATCGAGACGCCTCATTAGTCTTTCACAAAGTACGTACCTTGACAAGATATTGAAGAAGTTCAATATGGATCAGTCCAAGAAGGGGTTCTTGCCTGTATTGCAAGGTATGAGATTGAGCACGGCTCAATGCCCGACCACGGCAGAAGATAGAGAAAAGATGAGTGTCGTCCCCTATGCCTCGGCCATAGGGTCTATTATGTATGCCATGTTGTGTACCAGACCTGATGTAAACCTTGCGGTAAGTTTGGTAGGAAGGTACCAAAGTAATCCCGACATGGAAGACTGGACAGCGGTCAAGAATATCCTGAAGTACCTGAAAAGGACTAAGGATATGTTTCTCGTCTATGGAGGTGACGAAGAGCTCGTCGTAAAGGGTTACATCGATGCTAGCTTTGACGCAGATCTGGATGACTCTAAGTCACAAAACGGATACATGTATATTTTGAATGGTGGGGCAGTCAGCTGGTGCAGTTGCAAGCAAAGCGTCATGGCGGGATCTACATGTGAAGCGGAGTACATGGCAGCCTCGGAGGCAGCACAAGAAGCAATCTGGGTGAAGGAGTTCATTACTGACCTAGGAGTTATTCCCAATGCGTCGGGCCCGATGACTCTCTTCTGTGACAACACTGGAGCTATTGCCCTTGCCAAGGAGCCCAGGTTTCACAGGAAGACCAGGCATATCAAGTGTCGCTTCAACTCCATTCGTGAAAATGTTCAAAATGGAGACATAGATATTTGTAAAGTGCATACGAACCTGAATGTCGCAGATCCTTTGACTAAACCTCTTCCTAGAGCAAAACATGATCAACACCAGAACTCTATGGGTGTTCGATTCATCACAATGTAACTAGATTATTGACTCTAGTGCAAGTGGGAGACTATTGGAAATATGCCCTAGAGGCAATAATAAAATGGTTATTATTATTATATTTCCTTGTTCATGATAATTGTCTATTGTTCATGCTATAATTGTGTTATCCGGAAATCGTAATACATGTGTGAATACATAGACCACATCATGTCCCTAGTGAGCCTCTAGTTGACTAGCTCGTTGATCAATAGATGGTTACGATTTCCTAACCATGGACATTGGATGTCATTGATAACGGGATCACATCATTAGGAGAATTATGTGATGGACAAGACCCAATCCTAAGCATAGCGCAAGATCGTGTAGTTCGTCTGCTAAAGCTTTTCTTATGTCAAGTATCTTTTCCTTAGACCATGAGATTGTGTAACTCCCGGATACTGTAGGAATACTTTGGGTGTGCCAAACGTCAGAACATAACTGGGTGACTATAAAGGTGCACTACGGGTATCTCCGAAAGTGTTTGTTGGGTTGGCGCGAATCGAGACTGGGATTTGTCACTCCGTATGACGGAGAGGTATCTCTGGGCCCACTCGGTAAGACATCATCGTAATGAGCTCAATGTGACTAAGGGTTGGTCAAGGGATGATGTGTTACGGAACTATTAAAGTGACTTGCCGGTAATGAGATTGAACGAGGTATTGGGATACCGACGATCGAATCTCGGGCAAGTAACGTACCGATTGACAAAGGGAAATGTATACAGGATTGCTTGAATTCTCGACATCGTGGTTCATCCGATGAGATCATCATGGAACATGTGGGAGCCAACATGGGTATCCAGATCCCGCTGTTGGTTATTGGCCGGAGAGTTGTCTCAGTCATGTCTGCATGGTTCCCGAACCCGTAGGGTCTACACACTTAAGGTTCGATGATGCTAGGGTTATTAGGAAGACTTGTATGTGATTACCGAATGTTGTTCGGAGTCCCGGATGAGATCCCGGACGTCACGAGGAGTTTCGGAATGGTCCGGAGGTGAAGATTTATATATAGGATGTTGTCATACGGTCATCGGAAAGGTTCGGGGGCATATCGGTATTGTACCGGGGCCACCAGGGGGGTTCCGAGGGTCCACCAGGAGGGGCCACCTCTCTCGGAGGGCCTCATGGGCCGTAGAGGAAGGGAACCAGCCCCAAGTGGGCTGGGCGCATCCCCCCTTGGGCCCATGCGCCTAGGGTTGGGGGGGGGGACCCTAGAGGGGGCGCCCCCTTGCTTGGGAGGCAAGCCACCCCCCTTGGCTGCCGCCCCCTCTAGATCTCATCTAGAGGGGGCCGCCCCCCTTCTTCCTTCCCCTATAAATAGAGGGGAAAGGGGAGGGCTGCATACCACATCCAAGGCGCAGCCCCTCCCCTCCCCAACACCTCTCCTCCTCTGTTAAGAGCTCGGCGAAGCCCTCCCGGAGTACTGCCGCTCCACCACCACCACGCCGTCGTGCTGCTGTTGGAGCTCTCTTCCTCAAGCTCTCCCTCCTCCTTGCTGGATCAAGGCGCGGGAGACGTCTCCGCTCTGTACGTGTGTTGAACGCGGAGGTGCCGTCCGTTCGGCGCTAGGATCATCGGTGATTTGGATCACGTCGAGTACGACTCCATCAACCCCGTTCTCTTGAACGCTTCCGCTCGCGATCTACAAGGGTATGTAGATGCACTCCTCTCCCTCTCGTTGCTACATGACTCCATAGATTGATCTTGGTGATGCGTAGAAAATTTTAAATTTGTGCTACGATCTCCAACAGTCGGGAGTTCACGACGTGTTCCACGTTTCCCAGTTGAAGAAGTGCCATGCAGAAATGACGGATATACCGCTGAGAGATACAGTGCCGCTGGAAGCGATTCAGTTGGATAGTGATTTGACATATAAGGAGAAACCAGTTAGGATTCTCGAGTATGCCAGCCTAGTCACCCGCATCAAGGTTATCAAGTTTTGCAAGGTTCAGTGGAGCCACCACACCGAGGATGAAGCCACCTCGGAGCGAGAGGAAGATCTGCTGAAGGACCATCCTCACCTATTTTCTAGCCAACCCGAATCTCGAGGGCGAGATTCATCTTAAGGGGGGTAGGTTTGTAACATCTCAAATTTTTAATTTGGAATGTTATACATTAGATCATCACTGCATATCATATTTTTCTCTGCTTTTGGCCTGATCCAGAAATTCTATGCAACTCAAGGACCCACAGAGAGAGTTGGGGATTTCGTTATTTTCATATTTGAGTTTTCTCAAATTTTGAAAATAGGATCATTTGATTTTATTTATTTTTCTTCAATTATTTCCATTATACAAATATGAGAGAGGGAATCAAATGACTTTCCCAAAATAAAGAAATATTGAAGATTTAATAAAAAAATCAAATAAGATTTTATTTTGGAGTTTTTGGCTAGTTCATTTGAATTTAGGAAAAATTGCACGTTATTCAAAACTGCATTTTAGGGCCAAGAAAATGTTCACCTTATTCTAAATATTTTATTTAGGCGGTGAAAATTTATTTTGGCATTTTTAGAATTTTATTTATTTTCTAGAATTTTTCTTAGTTTCGGCGGAATTGTTTAAAAAAAGTACCGCGCGCCCGACTGGGCCGAAGGCCCAGCCGAGCCAGGCCAGGCCCGCGCCCGCCACCGCCTTCCCCGCGGGAGACCGCATCGCCGCCGCAGCTGAGTCCGGTCGGGGCACGCCTCCCGAGGCCGACCCCGACCCGACGCCCCTTCCCCAAGTCGCGCCACACCCCTCTCATAAATACCCCCCACCGCCACCTCACCCCGACACCTCGCCCCGCCCCGCCTCCCGCAGCCGCTCGCCGCCGCTTGCCGCGCCCGCCGCCGCTGCCGCCGCCGACGTCGCCCCGCCCCGCTGGAGCCCCACCCCGCCAGAGCCCCGAGCCGTCGGAGTCCGACGAGGTAGCCGCGCCGTTCGCCGCCGGTTTTCCGAAGAAAACCGATCCGTTTTTTTGAAAACCCTAGTTTTTTCATTTATTAGATTGGTTTTATTGTTTAACGGACGAGTTCACCGTTTAGTTTCAGATAACGAACGTTCATTCGTTAATCTGTTCGTCAATTTTCTCTTTTTCTTGGATTTTCCGTGATTATTTCTGATCGCGATTTCTGATCCGATTTTCATTTTAGTTTAACTTTTCGCTCGTTTACCGGAATCAGGCGATTCAAGCGCCTAGAGTTTCGTCTCGAAACCCTCTTTTCGTTTAACCAACTCAAACAAGTTTTTGCTTCTGTAAAATTTGACTTAGGTCCAGATTAGAAATCAAAGCTTGTTTTCTTTCGCCGTTTGACTTTCGTTGTTTCGTTCGATTTGTTTCTTTTTGCAAACTGGAGTTCTTAAGTTGAACTTTCTGGTTAGATCTCTTATTTGAGTTTTACCTGTGCATTAGATGAGTACTTATAGTATGTTTGTTTGTTTGTTTGTTGCGATAGAGTACACGGAGTGCGCCGCTTGCTACTTCGAATCTCTAGGTTTCGCGGATCATCAGTAAGGCAAGTAACACTTTGATCATACCTCTTACTACCCAGTTTTATTGCATTAGATCAATCTTCAAACCATTGTATGAATAGGATCTGATTAATATGTGGGTTTTGGGAAGTAGATGAGGTAGTACCTATTTCCTGTTTTATTATCAAACCCTGGGAGTTACCTCTACGTTTGCTTATGCCATGCTATGCTTGTAGACGTGGATTGGGTTTGAGTGTATCCATGACAGATGTGAGAATGTCAATTAATGGTTCAACTTAAGGTGGCAACTTTTATACACATCTGGGTGGATTGATGCACCTGGGTATTCCAGCGATTGCATGTTTTTCTTTATGGACTGCCACCCAGGCTCAAAGGGATCATGAGATTATTCATACTAGAACCTTCCATGTGCAGCCACAAGCTACTATGGGCTCTAGCATAGTTGATTAAGTTGTGCGAACTCTTACAGTGGTAGACTAGCAGATGTAGGGGAAAGTAGGTGTAACAGTCTACCCGATCGTAAGGTGCTAGCGCTTCTGAAAGACTATGTCTCGGTCATCCATTTCTCAAACACCATGTAGTGCGAGAATCCCAACAGAGGAGATCGAGTCTTGTGGGGAAAAGTGCGCAAACCTCTGCAGAGTGTATAAACTAATCATGGTTAGCCGTGTTCCCCGGTTATGGACATCTTGAGTATCTAGTACTTGGATTATCATGTGAATCTCATCATGTGACTTTAATTAATTTTGTTGGGTGTTGATGATGATGTTTAATTGGGATTGAGAGGGTGTCTACGCTCTCAATGTTTAACAATCACCATGATAGTTAAATAAAATTTATTCCTTTGCAGTAGGGAAAAATTGGCTTTACGCAAAACTGTAACCATAGAGCTTTCCACCAGCCATATATGCATGTAGTATAACCTATTTCTGTTCACTACTCTCTATGTGTTACATTGCCAGCATATTCCATGTGCTGACTCATTTTCGGGCTGCAATGTTCATGTTGCAGACTTTTCAGACGACGAGTAAGGAGCCTTAGGTCGTGGTTCGATACTCAGTGATGCCGTTGGAGTTGATGGACTCACTTATCTTCCAAGCCTTCTGATGTTATCGTTATTAGATGGCCTTAAGCCATATTATTTATAATAAGTTCTCTTTTGAGACATTCGATGTAATAAGTGTGTGATTGCTACTCTGTTATAAATCCTTCAAGTACTGTGCGTGTCAGCATTACTGATCCAGGGATGACACTGATGCACAGAGATTTAACCGTTTGAGGTCTGTTCGCTACAAGAAGATTCAAATATTGTTCATAGATAGACCTGATCATAAACCCACAATTCATCGGTCTCAACAAACACACCGCAAAAAGAAGATTACATCGAATAGATCTCCACAGGAGAGGGGGGGAACATTGTATTGAGATCCAAAAAGAGAGAAGAAGCCATCTAGCTAATAACTATGGACCAGTAGGTCTGAGGTAAACTACTCACACTTCATCGGAGGGGCTATGGTGATGATGTAGAAGCCCTCCGTGATCGATGCCCCCTCCGACGGAGCTCCGGAACATGCCCCAAGATGGGATCTCGTGGATACAGAAAGTTGCGGCGGTGGAATTAGGGTTTTGGCTCCGTATCTGGTCGTTTGGGGGTACGTAGGTATATATAGGAGGAAGGAGTACGTCGATGGAACAACAGGGGGCCCACGAGGGTGGAGGGCGCGCCTGGGGGGGTAGGCGCGCCCCTACCTCGTGGCCTCCTCCTTTGTTTCTTGACGTAGGGTCCAAGTTTCTTGGGTCTTGTTCGTTGAGAAAATCACGTTCCCGAAGGTTTCATTCCGTTTGGACTCCGTTTGATATTCCTTTTCTTCGAAACCCTTAAATAGGCAAAAAAATCAATTCTGGGTTGGGCCTCCGGTTAATAGGTTAGTCCCAAAAATAATATAAAAGTGGATTATAAAGCCTAATAATGTCCAAAACAGTAGATAATATAGCATGGAGCAATCAAAAATTATAGATACGTTGGAGACGTATCACACCGCCATTATCGTCACCGATACGAAGACGATGAACAACCAAAAAAACCTAAGCTACTAGGGCCTAGCCTAAAGCTGCATGATCTACACGGGTAGGTCCGGCGACCCCCCTCACCACCGACGACCGAGGTTGCCGACGTAGGGCAGCCACCGGAGGAATGAGGCAGAGGGACTCTACTAGCGGTGACTAGGGTTTCTAGTCACCTGCTCGAAAGAAAGTATTCGACAACCGATCCCCACTTGCAATACTCGCCTTCTTCTGATTTCAAAAGGAAAACAATGCTCTAGAATTTTGTATATGGGATGCTACTTGGGTTGGTACCAATATTGGCATCTGTAGGCAAGTCTAAAATATAGACTACCAGATTTGCTTGCAATTCTCTACAAAAGTTGCCAGCTTTTTGCAACTTTTGATTTTGCTAAATGTTGGATTCCTAAAAATTAACATTGCCAAGTGTTGACAACAAACCAAGTAGAGGCTCATAGTTTTGTTAGTTCTCACTCGCCTCAACAACAACAACAACAAAAGCCTCCCAAACAAGTTGGAGTAGGCTAAAGTTGAAACACATAAGATATTAATATCAAGTCATGATTCTAACACGTGAATAACTTCCACGCATTCATGTCCATGGCTAATTCTTTGATAATATTCTAGTCCTTCGGATCTCTCTTTATGGACTCCTCCATATCAAGTTTTGATCTATCATGACCTCCCTTATATAATATATTACCAACATGCTTCATTCTTCTCACCCACCTCAGATTTTCGTAAATCCAAGTCATTGATCATGGTATAGAAAGCGTATAATTTTAGCAAAATCTCACTGCAATTTAATCATACGAGAGTGGTTAGATGTAGATTTTAAAGGCATGTAGTTGTGATTGAGATGTAATGAAATTATTCTCAAACAACTTATAAAACGGACGACCCCCTTTTCTATAATTATTCTCACACACATAAAATATTAATATCAAGTCGTGATTCTGACACGTGAATAACTTCCACGCATTCATGTCCATGGCTAATTCTTTGATAATATTCTAGTCTTTCATATCTCTTTTTATGGACTCCTCTCATGTCAAATTTGGTCTATCACGACCTCTCTTATATAATATATTACCAACATGCTTCATCCTTCTCACTCGCCTCAGATTTTCGTAAATCCTAGTCATTGATCATGGTATAGAAAGCGTATAATTTTAGCAAAATCTCGCTGCAAAATTCAAATCATACGAGAACGGTTAGATGTAGATTTTAAAGGCATGTAATTGTGATTGAGATGCAATGAAATCATTCTCAAACAACTTAGAAAACGGACAACCCCCTTTTCTATAAGTATTTTCCGCACGATACTAGAAATTACTGCATCAATAATAGTGGCTAGTCTTCCAGCTGTAAATGGGGAGCTATGCGGCTTGTTGTGCATCTGGAATCATCATTTTTGCCAGGATAAATCATACAAGAAACTCAAAGCAATCCCGGTATAAGAATAGCCAAAGCTCATCCCACACGCGAAAGAAGATCTCGGGTCCAGGGTGAAAACACTAGGTTTGACCTTTACTATTGGCGGTCTATGCTTTCTTTGTTGAAGACATTGTCTGGAGTTTGCTCAGACTTTCTTTATTGGATGAAAATCCATAATTTGACATTAGTGGTTGAATCCAGCGACATTGATGCCCATGCACCATTTCCTTGGTGAGGGCATTGCTGTTGGGGAATCTTATCATATTATGGGTGTGGTAACAGGCAATGGGTAATTCTTGATATTTTACTGCAGCGGATCATTTGCCGCGCCTTTACAGATCATTTTTGATGCTGTTAGCTCTGTGCATCCTAGACGTAAAGAGGCCGAGTGTGTTCTGTTTATATTCCTTTTATGCGACATTACAAGTGAATAAAACACTCTTTATAAGAAACAATCATTTATTTATATTGTCGAAAAGAAAGAGAAGAATAAGGTATTTCATATTTTTTCAAGTCAGTACGTTTTTGCGAGCTGAGGGTAGCTAAGATACTTAGATTTCTTGTGGTGAAACCAGCCATGAGAATTCAAGTTCTAGATCTGGCACTGATTAGATTTCTAGAGATGTTCGTTCAGTCGTAGCGATTGTGGTGACTTTATCAATCTTAACATGTTGCGCCGACTCAATACAACGGAGGCATGCATGCATTAATAAGGTCAGTATATGTGCGTGTTTGTGAGCATCCGTGATTGTAATGTGTTAAAAAAAGTTCCAATACACTTTTTCCTTTAGAAATGGCTATGCGTCGGCCGGCTGATATTTAGAAAACATCCGCCGCCTCGGTAACTATAGGATCACGAGCTCGATAACCGTCCGATCTTCTTTCCTGATGTTTTTTCCATGCATCAATCTTTTCAACAAGGCCCGATCCTTGTTGTGCTCTTGCCGAACTGTTTTTTCTTTGAAACAAGGCCTATATTTCAGAAACAAGACCCCTGTTACAGAAAAAAAAACTTCGTTGTTGCCTCCTTTGTGTTGTGTTCTCCCTCTACAACAAGAAGCCTGTTGTAGAAAAAAATCCCCCTTGCAATTAGTGATTGTTCGCCACCACCATTTGCAACAAAGTCGTTGTTGCGGGAACTCGTCTCGCAGCACCACGCTAGCGGTGAGGGCCGCGGTGAACGGCGCACGGTAGCTGGGTAAGGTCCCCGGTGCGACGTGGGGATGGGGCAGCGAGCGAGGGCGCGATAAACAACATAAGCTTCACCCCTCTCCCCAAGCTCGCAGGAGTTTTACAACAGTTAGGTTTCGCCATGGGTGCTCTCTCTTCTCACGAATGGCAGATGATTTGGATGCGTGCTTGAGGGATTTACATCCATGAAAGGGACCTGGAGGTAGGAGACGAGGTTTAAGGAAAAATACGTGGTTTTGCTCTTTTCGTCTGGGATAAGAAGATAAGAATGGGAGAGCGGCTGCGGGTCCTATGTAGGCACGTGCCGCACAATCGAATTGGGTTTTGCAACACGGTCCCTGCTGCAGAAGCAACCTTCACAACAAGAGCCATGTTGCAAAGCTCATGCGTATAATAAGAATTGTGTGCCGCATGATTAAAAGTTAATCTGACGATTGCAGAGGAGGCCGTCGGATGATACCAAGCATTTTCCTTCAGAAATTGTATTTCATGTCAATAGTTTTTTAAGGGAATTTCATGTCCATAGTTGCAGGACACAGAGCAAAAAATAAAAATAAAAATTGGGGAAGGCATGAAATCGGAACCAACGGTCGGGATACTGTCTCGTGCGATAGGAGATACAGTAATGCGCACGGTTTCGGGTTTTCCAAATAAAACGGTTCCACACTAGAATGTTCTGGGACATTCTTGTCCCCCTAACTCGCCGCCTTCCCGCCGCTTCCACGCCGTTCTAGACCTCCGGCGAATCCTCCCCTCCCGCCTCTTATTACCCGTCTCATCTCCGATCCCCCCAGCAATTTCCGACGAGAAGAAGACACCAAGGCGAATCATCCAACCAACGAATCCCCCCCAATCACCATTGCCAGTTCCGTTGCGGTTAATCCGTAGCTCGCAGAAGAGGAAGACATGAATCCCGACAAGTTCACGCACAAGACCAATGAGGCGCTCGCGGCGGCGCACGAGATGGCGTCCGAGGCCGGCCACGCGCAGCTCACGCCGCTGCACCTCGCCGCGGCGCTCGCGGCGGACAGGTCGGGCATCCTCCGCCAGGCCATCGCCCACGCGTCCGGCGGCAACGACGCCGCGGCCGATTCGTTCGAGCGCGTCGCGTCCGCCGCGCTCAAGCGGCTTCCCTCGCAGTCCCCGCCGCCCGACACCGTCCCGGCCTCCACCTCGCTGGTCAAGGCCGTCCGCCGCGCGCAGTCGGCGCAGAAGTCGCGCGGCGACTCGCACCTCGCCGTCGACCAGCTGCTCATGGGCCTCCTCGAGGACGCGCAGATCTCCGACGCGCTCAAGGAGGCCGGTATCTCCGCCGCGCGGGTGAAGGCCGAGGTGGAGAAGCTCCGGGGAGGCGACAACCGGCGCGTGGAGTCGGCGTCGGGGGACACCAACTTCCAGGCCCTCAAGACGTACGGCCGCGACCTGGTGGAGGTGGCCGGCAAGCTGGACCCGGTCATCGGCCGCGACGAGGAGATCCGGCGCGTGGTGCGGATCCTGTCGCGGCGCACCAAGAACAACCCCGTCCTCATCGGCGAGCCCGGCGTGGGCAAGACCGCCGTCGTGGAGGGGCTCGCTCAGCGCGTCGTGCGCGGCGACGTCCCCAGCAACCTCCTGGACGTGCGCCTGGTGGCGCTGGACATGGGCGCGCTCGTGGCCGGCGCCAAGTACCGCGGCGAGTTCGAGGAGCGGCTCAAGGCCGTGCTCAAGGAGGTGGAGGAGGCCGAGGGGAAGGTGATCCTGTTCATCGACGAGATACACCTGGTGCTCGGCGCCGGGCGGACGGAGGGGTCCATGGACGCCGCCAACCTGTTCAAGCCGATGCTGGCGAGGGGGCAGCTCAGGTGCATCGGCGCCACGACCCTCGAGGAGTACAGGAAGTACGTGGAGAAGGACGCGGCGTTCGAGAGGCGGTTCCAGCAGGTGTTCGTGGCGGAGCCCAGCGTCCCCGACACCGTCAGCATACTGAGAGGGCTCAAGGAGAAGTACGAGGGCCACCATGGTGTGAGGATCCAGGACCGCGCGCTCGTCATTGCCGCGCAGCTCTCGTCGAGGTACATCACGGGTAAGTGCTCTGTTCTTGCCAAGCCAATTTTCTGACATGACATTATCATTTCTGCGTGGTCAAATTTGCAGAGTTTTTGCCTTCGTTGGTCTTAAATCGCTGTTTTGTTTTCGTTTTGTTACAGGTCGTCATTTGCCTGATAAAGCAATCGATTTGGTCGACGAGGCCTGTGCAAATGTGAGGGTGCAGCTTGACAGCCAGCCTGAAGAGATTGACAACCTCGAGAGGAAGAGAATCCAGTTGGAAGTCGAGCTCCATGCCCTCGAGAAGGAGAAGGACAAGGCTAGCAAAGCTCGGTTAGTTGATGTGAGTAACTGATGAATTGGTGATCTTGATTTTATCAGTCTAGTTGCTTCGTTCTGACAATGTGCAAAAACTGCACTGTACCTGCTCTGTTCTGACGATGTTCAAAAACTGGAACTGTTTCAGGTGAGGAAAGAGTTGGACGATCTGCGAGACAAGCTGCAGCCGCTGCAGATGAAGTACCGCAAGGAGAAAGAGAGGATCGACGAGATCAGGAGCCTGAAGCAGCGCCGCGAAGAGCTGCAGTTCACTCTGCAGGAGGCCGAGCGCCGGATGGACTTGGCCCGCGTGGCTGATCTCAGATACGGTGCTCTGCAGGAGGTTGACGCTGCCATTGCTAAGCTGGAGGGTGAGACCGGCGAGAACTTGATGTTAACAGAGACTGTCGGCCCGGACCAGATTGCCGAGGTAAGTTCGTTGTTGCAAACAATTTTATGGTGTTCTTCACTTCAGGTATGAACGATGTTGTATTGAGACGATCTCTTTGCATATGCAGGTGGTGAGCCGCTGGACTGGCATTCCTGTCACCAGGCTCGGGCAGAATGAGAAGGCGAGGCTGATCGGGCTTGCTGACAGACTGCATCAGAGGGTGGTTGGACAGTATGAGGCCGTCAATGCGGTCGGAGAGGCTGTTTTGCGGTCGAGGGCTGGCCTTGGGCGGCCACAGCAGCCTACTGGTTCATTCCTCTTCCTCGGACCGACCGGTGTGGGTAAAACCGAGCTCGCAAAGGCTCTAGCTGAGCAGCTGTTTGATGATGAGAACCTGCTCGTCCGCATCGACATGTCTGAATACATGGAGCAGCATTCGGTTGCCCGGCTAATCGGAGCCCCACCTGGGTAAGTACTAAGCACAATTCTGTATGCTCACCACCATGGATGTGCATCATATGCAATTTCTGACTTGTGAACTTGCTGTGAATTTGCAGTTACGTTGGTCATGAGGAAGGAGGGCAGCTGACGGAGCAAGTGAGGAGGAGGCCATACAGTGTCATCCTCTTCGACGAGGTTGAGAAGGCGCATGTGGCGGTATTCAACACTCTGCTCCAGGTCCTGGACGACGGGCGGTTGACCGACGGGCAAGGCAGGACGGTGGACTTCAGGAACACCGTGATCATCATGACCTCGAACCTTGGCGCGGAGCACCTGCTCGCCGGAATGGTGGGCAACTCGATGAAGGTTGCTCGCGATCTCGTCATGCAGGAGGTATGTACTACTGAATTTGCACCTAATCTGCATTTTGTTCTGAATCAATCAGTTTGCATGCAGTCTGATGCCTGATGCGAGAATAATGTTGACCTGCAGGTGAGGAGGCATTTCCGGCCGGAGCTGCTGAACCGTCTGGACGAGATCGTCATCTTCGACCCTCTGTCGCACGAGCAGCTGCGGAAGGTCGCCCGGCTTCAGATGAAAGATGTGGCAGTCCGTCTTGCCGAGAGGGGCGTCGCTCTGGCCGTCACCGACGCCGCCCTGGACGTCATCCTCTCACTCTCTTACGATCCGGTACGTGGAGGCATCAAGAGTATAATTGGTTTGCTGCCAAACATTGGCATGCCAATTTTTGGCATTGTGCCAAATATTGGCAACTACTTGGTTGGCTACGAGTTTTTTTGTCTTTCTTACATAAAGTTGCCACTAGTTGGCAAGTCTCGGTATTGCCAATAGTTGGCAGTGCCAACATTTGGCAAGCCAAATATTGGTAGCAAACCAATTATGCTCCAAATCTCATTCACACATCAACAGACTACTGTTCTGACATACTAGATTCTAACTGGGTGCCATTTCAATATGCGGCAACAGGTGTATGGCGCCAGGCCAATCAGGAGATGGATCGAGAAGAGGATAGTGACGGAGCTGTCCAAGATGTTGATCCGCGAGGAGATCGACGAGAATTCCACGGTGTACATCGACGCCGCGCCCAGCAAGGACGAGCTGACCTATGGCGTCGACAAGCACGGGGGGCTGGTGAACGCGCGCACGGGCCACAAGTCCGATATCCTCATCCAGGTCCCTAACGGAGCTGTCGGGGGCGATGCGGCGCACGCCGTGAAGAAGATGAAGATCATGCAGGACGGCGGAGATGTGGACGACATGGAGGAAGAGTAGATGGAAACCGCATCGATTCATCCCTTTCTCTGACTGTAGTTCCAAGTGGCTGCACCAGGCAGTCGTATGAGCTGTGTTTTTGTTTTTGGACCGTGCTGATTTGGGTAGTTTGGAATCATATCTGTTGAATTGGGGGTGAAATGAATTGTAGTTGAGGATGAAGTGAAATCAAGATTGTGATTATCTTCTTTATAGCCCCAGTTTTAGCTCTGAAGTTCTTTTGCCGTTCCTGAGTCAGACAGTCGCTTTGTACTCCCTCTGTAAACTAATATAAGAACATTTAGATCACTACTTTAGTATTCTAAACGCTTTTATATTAGTTTACGGAGGGAGTATTTGGGATGATCTCTGTTTTCTTGCAAATTTAGGGGAAGAGCTGCTCTATTGATCAGTGGTTAAAAGGTGGCTGCTGTGGTTAAAAGGTGGCCGCTGCTTTGGGACAACCCAACTAGCTCTACTAGATGATGCCCCGCGCGCGTTTTTGCGGGACTTTATAAGCATACCATGTAAAATTATAAAGTTAAGTTTCAGATGTGGTCATACAATAAAAATAAAATAGAATGATAGACAAAGTAATCGAGTACAGTTATAACAATAACCAACAAAAACCACCTAAGCCAACAGTACAGTTATAATGATAACCAACAAAAACCACCTAAGCCAACAGTATGAAACAAGTTTGTTATGTGGGACAGAGTTATGAGTACTAGAGCTAATCTGATGATCACATTAGAGTGGGGGAACTTAGAGATATTCCAGCCAGTATTTTCTTTGGGGAAGGGGACGATTATCAAATAGAGTCGCTTATTGTTCCTATAGTCATCTTGCAATAGCAGATTTTGGGGATTGAAGCTCTAGATGAGGACCCTGTTCTTCAGAATGGTATTCCACATCCTGTCTCTCAGCAAGGGAACTTTCATCCTAATCAACATAATCACTTTGGGCCCTAGTCAGCAACATGAGCATGAAGGCCATCAGGGCAATATTGGGCAGCAGCAGCCCTCACAACTTAGCCTTCAGCTAGCCCTAAATCCAATTGATAACAATGGTAGTAACCAAGATGATGAGATGGAGGATCTCCCTGGATGGGGTTATTGGGCCATGGCACGGGACCCACTCATTGATCAGGAACTGCATTCTGGAGAATTTCTGGCTCTTAATGATTTAATGGCTCCCATGGAAGAAGAGTTTCCTCTAGATGATGATGCCAATGCCAACAACATCATTATTGTGTCAATGGCACCATCAAATAACAATGCAAATTCTGCTGCTTCTGCCAATGGCCCCTTGGCGCCATACCTACCTGATTTAAATATGCAGTCAGACCAAGTGGAACCTGAGGCCCATAACATCATTGTTCCAGTGGCCCAGCTGGCTGTTGATGGGCCTCCACTGAAAAAACATTCAGCCCATTATGGACCAGAGCTTGGAGGTTATTTTTCATCAAGCTCACACTGCTGACAAAGTTTTGCTTGTATATCCTATGCAATATGAAGCTTTTTTCAACTCCCTTACTGTTGCTCAGAACAACATGACCTCACCTGCTCTTAATACTAGCACTGTTCTTTACACTCAGGATGATATCCAGGATACTGGTGACGACCAACTGATCATTGGGACAGAAAATAATGACACACTCCGGGTCTCTGAAACCAATGATGCAGCTCTCCCATTTGAGGAACAACATAATGTCAAGAATTTGATGGATGGTAGCTCTACTTCACTACTTCCATTGCAAACCACTTCTACAGGTGAAACATCTTCTTTAGACATGACAACACCCCCTGGTCTATAATTTGAAATAGTAACTAAATAAAAATACCCACTGAAATGATCTAGATGACGACTAGAGGGGGGTGAATATGCGTTTTAAAACTTTTACGAATTTGGCTTTATCCTAATGCGGAATTAAGCTAACGGATACTTTTCATGCACAAATCCTAAATATGCTAGGCTCAACTAAGTGCACCAACAACCTATGCTAAACAAGATAGGCACTAAAAGAAACTAGCAAGCACAAACTATATCACAAGATAAGGAAATATAGGAAGTACTAAGCAATTCAACTAGCACAAGATATATCAATATGAGCAAGTATGAATTGTGGAAAGTAAAAGGTGTGGGTATGAAATAACCACAAGTGAGTCGGAGACGCGGATTTATCCCGAAGTTCACACTCATGAGAGTGCTAATCTCCGTTAGAGCGGTGCCAAAGCCAAAGCTCCGGGGCATCACCAAGTGACTCACTGTATTCTCCCTTCCGAGTCACCCCAACGGATGAGCCTCGGTTCACTCGGGGTTGGTCTTGAAGGCAACCATCACACCTTTACAAACTTCTCCGGAGCACACCACAACCATGGAAGCTTCCGGAGGAACTTGACCACCTATGCCACTTCAACACCCTTCCCCGGAGCACATCACAAAAGGAAGCTTCCGGGGGAACCTTGGCCACATAGGCCTCTTCACAATCTTCTCAATGTATCACCAAACCGTTTAGGAGGCGAAGCCTCCAAGAGTAATAAACTCACGGGCTCTCACTCGAACAAATCGATGCGGGGAGCTCAAACCAAAGCAACAAATGCAATGCAAGGTCAAGCAACAAATTCTCAACTCACTCTCTCAATCTCACAAGATGCAACTCAAGAAAGTAGGGGATTGAAGAGAGGGGATGCAATGGAGGAAATCAACAAATGACTCCAAGATCCATCCACAAATCCCCCTTCACTTAGAGGGGAGATAGGGGTTTGGGAGAGGTGGTAAGAGGCTCAAAATGATGTTTAGAATGTGAATGAACAACCCCCAAACCGACGGGGAGGAAGGGCTCTTTTATAGCCAACTTCCAAAACTAGCCGTTGGGGCTCCAACAGACACTTCCTGGACACCCCGTGCCCACGGGGTTCCGTGTGCATGGTACAAGCCCGTGTGCACGGGGCCCCGTGCCCACGAGGGTCAAAACCCCCGTGTCCACGGGGTACCCAGAACAGCCTGCAGCAGCCCACTAAAACAGTGAAAACTTTGGCATACGAACTCCGAATTCGATGATCTTGGGCTCGTTTTGAAGTTATGGAAAAGGCCAAGGTCCTCACATAGAGAACCACCCAAGATAAACAAGAAATAATGATGCAAGTAATGCAAAGGTTTGAGCTCTCTACATGCGACATGATCAAGCTACTTGCCTGAGAGTCCCTCTTGATAGTACGGCTAGCAAACCTATAATCCGGCCTCCCTCCAAGCACCATGAGACCGGCAAAACTAGGAAAACCTAGCTAATGTATACCTTTGCCTTGCATATTCAACTTGAGCTTGGTGATGACTCCAATGCTTGTCTCAAGTTGGAATCCCTTTCTTGTCCACAACCACTTGGTGAAGATGCTTGAATTGCTTCCTCATATTGCAATGAGGGAAGCCTTAACTTAAGCCCATCTTCACATGAGCATTATCATGATGTGGACCGCAAGCTTCAAAGCATATAACCTCCGGCTTCTCATCTTGTACTTGGACTCCTCGAACTCGATGACCATCACTACTTGATGTCATCCACACATAGGCTACTTGAGATCTTTCCTTTTGATGCAAGCCCATGAGAAACACCTAACCCACATAGACATAACAAACACATAGCATGGATTAGGTAACAAAGCACAATTCACAATTACTTACCATACCACCAGATCACTTGGTCCCACGTGGTACAATGTTTGCGCTTTGAGAGTTGACCATCTAGATATAATATTCGAGCTTCATCTTGGTCAACCAACATCTTTACTCCAAGCTCCATCTTGGTTTCTTGAAAACCACAATGAACTCTTCATTTCCCTTCATTGCTTCAAGACAATATCACCAAAGACTCTTTCATGACCATATCAACTTCCAGTATGAATATCATCTTGATCACCACTTTCCCTTCTAAAAAACTCCATCACAATCTCTTGAGAGGCATAATGAATTGTTCACTCTAGTTGCTTGCTTTAAGACTTGATCAACTGAAACCCAACATGTGAGCTCACCATGATCTTGTCTTGAATCATAACTTGAATTCTTCTCTTTGATTATTCTCTCAAACCCTTGATCCTTAAAAGTCCTCCATCATAATATCTTGAGAGGTGCAATGAATTCTTCACTCTAGTTGCTTGCTTCAAGACTTGATCAACCTAAACCCAACACATAAGCTCACCATGATCTTGTCTTGAAACCATAACTTGAATTCTTCTCTTTGATTATTCTCTCAAGCCCTTGATCCTTAAAAGCCCAAATATGTCAGTCTTAGAGATCCTCCAATGAACTCCACCATGAACATAATTAGATTAGGCATAGAAATCAATCTTGATGGATTCAATAGAAGTACTCGAAGACCAACTTGAAACCTCACTGGGTATGGGATCTCGAGAGCCAACACCTAGGCCTCGTAATCACGGGGTATCCAGAGAGTTGACACTCGACCCCATGCGCATGGTACAAGCCCATGTGCAAGGGGTATCCAGAGAAGGATACCATGAGGACTTCTTCAGATGCTTTGATGGAAGACTTCACAAAACAACCCAATGCACTTCAAGCATCACTATGGAACATATCTTCATATAAGATTCAATGCACTTGATGCTCCATAGGAATTGTCATTTAACTCCAAAGCATACAACAAACATATCTTTATATATATGGACTTCATCCTTGATTCCATTCAATATCCTTGAGGCACCATCTATGGACAAAACCTTCAAATATATCTCATTGAGAAACATTAATCCATAGAGATTGTCATTTAATTACCAAAACCACACTTAGGGGCTACATGCCCTTTCAATCTCCCCCATTTTGGTAATTGATGACAATCTCAACAACAGGGTTTATATAATGAATTTAAAACAAGTATGCAATCTATCCGAGAATAAATTGTATACTTGAGGTGGTTTTGATAGCCTCAAATATCACAAAGATAGTTGATGTTATCAAAATCGGTTATACTAGCATCGAAATACTACACAAGAATTTGATGCTAGTAGAACCACAATATATAGAGCAAACTCCCCCACAATATATGCATGTGAAAGAACTCGGTGGAGTTTTCTCTATATACACATCGATGCAACGAGCAAGCACAACAAATGTATATATGCATGGATGACAGGAACCAACCCACTTCTCCTAAACCCTCTAAACTTCTCCCCCATTGGCAACAAGTGCCAAAATGGAAGAAAAATCTAGACATCCAATATAGTATGGGTTCCTCCTTAATTTGTGCATTCCTCATATTGTGAGTGGAATCAAGTGCACATATCCAGTTACGGACAAACGCAGAAATTCACACTATGTTGAGGATCCATAGAATGCACCAAAAAGATATGTCATGAGAATCAAACATCCAAAGGATCAAAAGAACATATTTTGGACAAGGGATAATGGAGATATCCAATATGATAATCATGCTAAGCATGGGTCCAAAAATATATCAAAAAACCCATGAGTGCAAAGGTATAAGAAAAACATACAAGCACTCACCCAACAGGTACTAATCATGCCATGATGCAACATACACAATGTTGACTCTAACTTAAATAAATGCATGAAGTAAGTACTTGTTACCGGGAGAGAAAGCATTGGTTCAAGGGGCCCTTGATATAGTACGCGAACTTGAGGGACTTGATCTTGTTCTTGGATAGGTACATGATCTCCCATAGCATCTTGCTCTTGTGTTGGGGGTGATAACTTCCCTTGTGGTCGGTCCACAAGAGGGGCTCTTACTCCTTCTTCTTCTACATGGACAAGGGGTGTTTCTTGTGAAATAATATGACCAATCCCCATTGTACTTGTAGCTTGAGAAGGAGCCTCATCACCTACAACACTTAAAACAAATTGCTCCGCATGGAAGCCGTTATTCTCATCACACTCCACATTCACCGTTTCCTCAATACATCTCGTGGATTTATTGAGAATATAGTAAGTGTGGGACTTTGATGCATATCCAACAAAAAGACCCAAATTGTGTATAACCGGGTTTACATGGTGAGAATGCAACACTTACACCGAACCGGGTTTTCATTTATCTTCTCTCTCAAAACAAAGAATCAACCAAGCTTGGCTCTAATAATTTTCCATGGTGTCTCCACCTTCCTCATGAATAAGCCAAGCATCCAATGCTTCTCCAACGTACCTAAAACACATTAAGGTACAATTTGGTCCCCATACTTATTGGGTCCGAAGTAGTTAGTCCAACCACAATACATAGGGAAAACTCCATATTAAATATGTGCACAAGGATATGAACTTGAAGTTCATGCACACTTCTAATAATTAATGATTTGATGGAGTTTACCCTATATAGAGGGTCAAGTAGAGCAATCAAGGCATGAAAAGTTATATAAATAACTATGCATGCACATGCCTACCAAGATCCAAAGAGATACAATTTGGACAAAAGAACACTTAAATGAAGAATACTCCAAAAATAACATAAAGCATTCAAGTTGTCCAAATTATATCAGTGACTAATCCACACAGGACCGCACAAAAAGTACAACATATGAACTAAGCAAAAAACAAAGAGCATATAGGATATACATTACACACATGCTCAAAGGCTTATCTCACTCAAGTAGATAATAGATAGTACAAGCAGTGAGATAAGGCAAGTTGAAGCACAAGCCAAGAAGAAGATGATCATAAAATTTTGCCACAAGAAGAAATACCAATTGGTATTTGGAATTAACACTCGGTGGTAGAATCCGAAGAAGCACAAGATCATAATCAACAACCACCTCGTGGGCACGGGGGTCAGAAGACCCCGTGCACATGGGGTATCCAGGGAGTTACGCAGTACCCCGTGCGCATGGGGCCCCCAGAGAGTTACGCAACACCCCATGCGCACGGGGGTCAAAAGACCCCGTGCGCACGGGGTATCCAGAACTTTTCTGCTGCAACTTTCTGGATACCACGGCAAGCACACAACAGAGGAAAATAACCACCTAAAAGAGATAATTAATGGATACTCTGAGAATCTGAATTTCAAATGAGCTTGACATACCACATAGTGACTAGATAATATTGAGTATCAATACTATGTGGTATTTCTCATATTCACATTTTGGGTTTGTGATGTGCACAAAACATAACACTCCCCCATAATGTGATGATCCACTAATATCTCGCAAGAGCCAAACAATATACAAATAAGGCTCAAGACAACAAGCAACACTATATGATGTGCAATGCAACCTACACATGCTAGATAACGCAAATCAAGCATACTAGGAAGCACAACATATAAATGCACATGCTAGATACAAAACCTAAGCATGCAAGGGGCGAGTAACTTTCAATGTAAGCAATAAAAATACAAGTTACCGCAAGGAGGAACATTGGATAGATAATATGAAGATAATCCACATGACTTGGCACGAACAAATAAATGGTGAATATTATTTTCTTCATGAACTAGCCAAATCTCCAATGTCCTCCACACATCTATTGATCAAGGTTGAGCCTGATGGTCCCCAACCAAGTTGGGTCCTAAGAAGTTGTTCACAATAGGCTTGGCAACCCAAATGGCCTTTTCCATTTCCAAACCACTTTGGGCGCCAACGAACTTGGCAAACAAATTGCCAACAACATCCTTCCTAAGCGAATAATGATCATTGACTAGAGGAGGCTTAGGGATGTTACCGTTGGGACAAGATGAAGATATGTGTCCCTTCTCACGACAAATATAGCAACATGTGCTCCCCCTTCTCTTCTTCTTTACTTTCTCAACTTGGGGAGCATTTCCTTGGTTCATTATTGATAGTGGCCTTTCTTTAGCTTGAGGTTGATCTTGAGATTGAACTTGAGGTTGAACTTGAGATTGAACTTGAGGCCGCTTCCCTTGTCGCTTCACATTTGAAGCCTTCTTCCTCAATGGGCAATATCTCACATGGTGTCCAACATTCTTGCACTTGAAGCATGTTATGTTGGCCGGATTCTTGACTTGGTCTTGTCCCTTATTCTTTTTCTTGGACTTCTTGTTGTTGGAGATGAAACCAAGTCCACCCTTGTCATGAGGGGATTTTTGACCACTCAAAATATTGTTGAGAGTGGAATTTCCTTCATGACACATTTCCAAGTCTTTCTTCAAATTAGTGACTTGAGCCATGAGCTCTTTGTTTTCCTCTACAAGGTTAGTATCAACAAAAGTACTAGAGGAAGTAGAAACTTCATTATTAGAGCAACAAGGCAAGGAGAGCAATTCATCACAAGATGTGGTAACAATATGTCTAGATAAATCATAAGGACTAGCACATGATAATAAAGAATTTTGAGTAGAATTAGTGCCA
Source organism: Triticum urartu (assembly GCF_056163025.1). NCBI lineage: Eukaryota > Viridiplantae > Streptophyta > Magnoliopsida > Poales > Poaceae > Triticum > Triticum urartu. The sequence goes on along the minus strand of NC_141875.1, from coordinate 497,880,344 downwards.
ATGTCCGCATGGGGCTCACAAGATGTTACCTTAGTCACAAAAGTCTCATGAGCTAACGTTAGCCTTTCATGGGAGATTAGAAGGTCATCATGAGAGCCCGAGAGCTTTTCATGACTTTCTTCTAATTTCCCATAATTGCTAGTTAGCAAAACAAGTTGAGCCCTTAGCTCAACATTCTCCTTCAAGATAGATGCTTCACAAGAAGTAGAGTTAGTAGCACAAGCATCATTGCCAATATGAGAGGAGCTAGTAGAGACTAGAGACTTCACATGACTAGCTTGAAGTTCCTCATAAGACTTAGAGAGTTTGGTGAGCTCTCCTTTGACATTCTTGTAGCCAAGGTCAAGGTGCGCAAAATCCTGTTTAAGTTGATCATGAGCAACTTCAATCTCTTCTTTGGAAGATTCTAAGTCTCTAAGAGTTTCTAGAGCATCAAGAAGGTTACTATCAAGTTTTTCATTTTGTTCTTGCTCTTCGTGAAGTAAATCATTAGACTTTCCAAAATGAGTAATAAGATCTTTAAATATATCATAAGTGTTCTTATTTACCCCACGAAGAGAATTACCAATTTCATATATTTCTTGACTCATATCCCTATCACATTCATCATCACTCTCATAATTATCATTACTATGAGTAGATGATACCTCGGTATTACCTCTTGCCATGAGGCACATGTGAAAATCGGAAGTTGATGATGATTCTTTTAGAGAGGGAGTTTCTTTATCATCAGGAGTAGGATCTCCGTGTCCATCCTCTTGACACTCATAGCATTTCCTCTCCAACGAGGTGATGTCCTTCTGTAACGCCCTCGATGCGGCTATATCTCCCACGTGTCGAAGCACGACTTAGAGGCATAACCGCATTGAAAGCAATGTCGCAAGTGAGGTAATATCCACACAACCCATGTAATACATAAGGGAAAGAGATACATAGCTGGCTTACAATCGCCACTTCACACAATACATGAGTAAAGCATTACAACATCCAGATACAAACAAGGTCCGACTACGGAACCAAAATAAAAGAAGAACCCCAAATGCGACAAGGTCTCCGATCGACCCCAACTGGGCTCCACTACTGATCAACTAGAACGAAACAACACAAAGGACAAGATCTTCATCGAGCTCCTCCTTGAGCTTGGTTGCGTCACCTGCTCGATAACATCGGCACCTGCAAACTGGTTTTGGAAGTATTTGTGAGTCACGGGGACTCAGCAATCTCGCACCCTCGCGATCAAGACTATTTAAGCTTATGGGTAAGGTAAAGGTATGAAGTGGAGCTGCAGCAAGCGACTAGCATATATGGCGGCTAACATACGCAAATGAGAGCGAGAAGAGAAGGCAAAAGCACGGTCGAACAACTATGATCAAGAAGTGATCCTAGAACAACCTACGTCAAGCATAACTCCAACACCGTGTTCACTTCCCGGACTCCGCCGGAAAGAGACCATCATGGCAACACACGCGGTTGATGTATTTTAATTAAGGCCAACTTCAGGTTTTCTACAACCGGACATTAACAAATTCCCATCTGCCCATAACCGCGGGCACGGCTTTCGAAAGTTCAAATCCCTGCAGGGGAGTCCCAACTTAGCCCATGACAAGCTTTCACGGTCAACGAAGGATATTCCTTCTAGCAGGAAGACCCGATCAGACTCGGAATCCCGGTTACAAAACATTTTGACAAGGTAAAACTAAACCAGCAACACCGCCCGAATGTGCCGACAAATCCCGATAGGAGCTGCACATATCTCTTTCTCAGGGCACACTCAGATTGTCTTAGGTACGGGTAGGCCAGCCCAGAGTTGCCCCTGGTGGCCACCGGCAGCTGACAGGTTGGACCAACACTCAGAGGAGCACTGGCCCGGGGGGTTAAAATAAAGATGACCCTTGAGTCTGCAGAACCCAAGGGAAAGAAAAGGGGTAGGTGGCGAATGGCAAAACCAATGTTGGGCATTACTGGAGGAGTTTTACTCAAGACGAACTGTCAAGGGGTTCCCATTATTACCCAACCGCGTAAGGAACGCAAAATCCGATAACATAACACCGATATGACGGAAACTAGGGCGGCAAGAGTGGATAAAAACACCAGGCATAAGGCCGAGCCTTCCACCCTTTACCAAGTATATAGATGCATTACTTAAATAAGATATATTGTGATATCCCAACAAGTAAACATGTTCCAACAAGGAACAACATCTCCATGTTCCAACAAGGAACAAACTTCAATCTTCACCTGCAACTAACAACGCTATAAGAGGGGCTGAGCAAAGCGGTAACATAGCCAAACAAAGGTTTGCTAGGACAAGGTGGGTTAGAGGCTTGGTTCAACAATATAGGAGGCATGATAAGCAAGTGGTAGGTATCGCAGCATAGGCATAGAAAAAGAGTGAGCAACTAGCAAGCAAAGATAGAAGTGACTTTGAGGGTATGGTCATCTTGCCTGAGATCCCGCAAGGAAGAAGAACGAGTCCATGAAGAAGGCAAACGGGCGAAGTCGAACGGATCCTCACAAACGCGACGTTATCGAATCCAACCCGAAGAAGCAAACACCGGAAAGAAGCACACAACATAGTAAACAACCACCACATAGACATGGCATGATGCACAAACAATTATGATGCATGTCTGGTTTAAAGAAGCATGGCATGGCAAGGGGCACAAACAAAACTACAAGTTAAGTGGAGCTCAATATGCAACGAGTTGCATATTGACGGAACACCACATCAATTATTTAGTTCTCTCTCGTTTATGTACCCAACAATATTAAATGTTGTTAAACATGGCAAGAGAGTGAAGCAAATGAAAACTACCTATCTAGGCAAGTTTAAATGAGGCCGGAAGCAACGAACAACAATTCCGGTAAATCCCCATATGCATATTTAGGCTTGGTACTGTTCTGCCCTAAACATAATTTTAGAGTTAATAAACATGCAAAACAAGTACACCATGTTAAACTAGGCATTTTCCCACCCCATTTACATAAAAAGATTATTAGGTTTGGAGCTACGGTTATTTAGTTATGAATTAAAGCATTTTAGCATGACATAGGAGCAAATTTAAACAAACATCATTTTAAACATGTTAAACATGGATGAAAATTGCATATTATTAAACTAGATGAAAATCTAAGCCAGTTTCATATATAAAGTTTTTACATATGATGCATGGTTGGAGAGTTATTATATGCATGAACTTTAGGGGCTAAACCGCAAAACAGTTGTCTCAGGATTAATAGGAAAAAACGTTCGGCGGAAAATATATGTCCCGGGCCGAATCTGGCCGGCCCAAAAGTGCACAGGGACAGGGGGGCTGCCTCAACCATGGGCCAAGGACCGCTGGAGCAGAGGGAGAGGCCAGCAGAGGCGATGCTGGGCCGAAGCGCTGGGCTCGCTCGAGTCCACGCGGGTGCAGTCGACGGACAGGTTCGAGCAGAGGAGGCTTCGTGCGGCCAACGTGGCTGGCGACGCAGTCAACGAGCCAGGCAGAGGAGGCGCATGGGGCAGCAGCGACGAGGTATGGCGCTCGAACTCGAGCTCCGGAACAAAGACAAACATGGCGGTGGGCGCAGGTGAGATCCGGCGACGCGGATCCTATCCAGGACACGCGCGGGAGGCGAGATCCGTCGCGAGGAAGCTCCTGGCGGCGGCGAACTGCGCGATCCGGCCGGCGCAGAAGATCGAAGCGGATGCCCTGGTGATCCCTGTCCATGGAGAAAAAAAGACAAGGGAAAACGAGGTAAGGCTGGGAGGAGAAGGAAGGAAGAGGAGCAGGGAAAGAGCGGCGACGGGCTTGGCCTGCAGGTGGCTGAAGGCAGGCCGGCGTGGCCTGATTCGGCAAGGTCGCCGGCAGCGGCGCTAGGAGGTGGTGGCGCGCTCGGGCTCCAAGGCAACAAGGAGGAGGCCATGGGGCGAAGCAGGTCGGGGCAAGGGAATTCAAGAGATCCTCTCCTGTGCGTTGGCCGCTGCGAGCTAGGCGCCTAGTGGATCGAGGCAGAGGAGCTCGGACATGAGCGATGGAGCCATCGAGGGGAGACACTGTTGCGGGCTGGATGAATGGATTGGGTGGCGGCGGAAAACAAGGACGGTGGTCGGGGAGGATTTGGATTGAGGAGATGTGGTTGGCTGAGGGGATTTTTTGGATCGGGAGCGATCCCAAGGAAGAGGGTGGCGGCGGCCGACTTGGCAGGGGGAAAAATTTGACGGATGGGACGGCATTTAGGGTTAGGTGTCTATATATATAGCATGTAGGTTAGGCTAGGGGTATATCGTCCCTCCGATCGCAATCGAACGATCGCGAATAAAATAGCTAGGAAGTCCAAATACGAAAACGGTGACGTTTTGTAGACGTTTGGGGATGATCTGGACACAACGGTGGCGACATCCCGGGTCGGGTCCGGGACAACTTCGGACGCGCGCGGGAGGAGGTCCGCGGGCTGACGAGAGAGGTTAGGTAGGGCCTGGCGGTGAGAGGTAGTGCATAAGGCAAAGGGCTGAGAAGATAGAAGAGGAGAGGCCCGACGACTGTTTTCAGAGACCGAAAACGTCCGACGTTAGACCGGCTACTATTGCCGCTATATTTATTCGTTGGGGCGTCAAACGGACTCCGAATGCGATGAAACTTGGCAGACAGTCTACTGACAACAAAACAACACCGCATGCCAACTTTCAACCCATTCCGAGAACATTTTCCGGCCACTTATAAAAATAATATTTCGAACATGTCGCGGGCGTGTGCAAGTGTGGTTGGGCTCAGAACGGACAACGGACGGAACTGGGGGAGAAACTCGGATGGATGCAGGTTTCAAAAACATGATGATGCAATGCACATGATGACATGATGAAATGCAACACGCAAGCAAAAGACATGGCAACAGCAGCGAATAACTGGAAGACACCTCGCACATCGGTCTTGGGGCGTCACAACACTTCACCACTACGAGAGGATCTTGTCCCGAGATCTAGAATGGCACCGGAGGGACAACGGAAGAGAAAGAGAAGAGGTAAAACTAAGTTGCTCCTTTGACAAAGGAGTGAAACCACGAACCTTGAAAGGTTTGAGCATAAGACCGAAAGAAAGCAACGGAGATGAACGAAGTTGAAAACACTCCGTTAGTAAGGAGGAACGAGGAAGAACAAGGTTGAAAGCACTCTGGTAGGAAGAGTAATAAGGAAGAACAAATTCGGGCAGCACTCCGATTAAAAGAAAGGAATTGAATAAGAACTTGATAAGGTGATAGAACTTGAAAAGAGGGCACGACACTCCGGTTAAATGGACAAGCACGAAAAGAACATGATCTTTGACAAACGAGATGATGGGTTGAAAAGATCAACATCACAATGCCTCCGGAACGAAAGAATAGAATATAGATAATTGAAATAAAAGAATGGAGAAGCAAATGCCAACTTCTGTCACAAAAAGAGTTTGAGAAGGCATCCTTAGGAGAAGGGTCGAACGGAGTTGTTGGAACACCAACAACGAAAAGAATAATCTTGATATGGTCTTATGGAATACATCTCAAAATTATGAGGTGACAACCTGCCACTCACGGGAAAAGAATTGGATTGGTATGAACAAGGAGACGAGAAAGTATTTCACCGGGAGGATAAAGAAGAACTTGGGTCATTTATGAGCACCATAAACAAGACACAAGATAACTCCAACAAAGAGGTTGATGGATTTAATATATCTCATTCTTAACAACATGTGAATCATGAAACAGGACTCAAAATATCAAGAATGACATAATACCACCTCCAATGACACGGAAGGAAGAATTGCACTCCGGATTGCAAGATGAAGAATGCTTGAACTCCTCTGAAAAGAATGTTGATGAACACTTCGAGAAGGAATTAAATCCTTAATGAACCATCATGTAGAACCTTCATGAGGAACTCCGGTAAACAAAAGGATGATGAAGACGGAAGGAAAAAGAAGTTGAGAACACAAAGTGAAGCCTTGAAATGATTTAGATGGATCTCCGTGACGAAAAATAATAATAATAATGAGAGAGCTTGGAACTCCAGGAAAAGAAAGATGAACAAATGAGATCAAGAATTTTTATGAACCTCCGGAATAAGGAATTAATCACTTGGATGAACAAAAATAAGAATTACATTATGCGTATCCTTCACCAATTAAATTGATGACAATCAACGGATTTGGCATACTACTTATTCTCGAAGAAAAGATTAAGATCGATGTCGCGCCAACTTGGGAAGGTATTGAACGAACCACCGGAAGGGTTGAAACAACGAATAAATTGATATGATAAAGAAGGAAGAGAAAACTCTTAAATGAGCCACCGTAAGAATTGGGAAATGAACGAAGTAAAAGGGAAGAAAACACCGGTAAGAATTAGCAAATAACGAAGATGCTTGAGAGAATTTAGATCCATGAGAACGAAGAGATTACAAGCTGATTAGAGAATCCTTGATTTAAGCACCGGTATGATTTTGAAGATCGAGAGCTGAAGCTGAAATGGATAATCCTGAACGGATGTCCTTCGGATAAACAAACTGAAAAACTCTTGAAATGCTCCGGATAGGTGAAAAGAATTCTCACAATCAAAATAATTATGAGAGGGTGCCAACAAGCTAGAACCATGAATCATCACGAGAACGGAACAAGATTGAGAGAGAAAATCTTCTTCGTCTTCAAAATCCGAGAATGACGACGAGAAACACCACCATGAATTATTGAGGCACCCCGGAATTAAAATTGGAAAGGTTGAACCAACGATGATAAGAATTTGAAAGATCTTGGAAAAAGACATTTGACTGATGATAAATCATTCTTACGTCAAACTTTGAAAGAATTTGAGGACAGCTCCGGACAAATAAGAAGAGTCAGGTAAGATCCTAGGAAAAGACCTGTGGGTTAGGGCCCACTGAGAAGAAACACCGTTGAATGATTTAGAAGATAGATTGCGCGGTTGAAGTAAATGACTTGAATGAGATAACAACCTCGAAGGATCTTGAACGAATGTAGAGTGGAAAACACAAATCTTCGAGATATCTTGAGCACTCCGGAACAATTGAATAGCCAGAAATGAATGAATATGAGTAGCACCGTCAAGAGAAGGTGTTTGAAATGAGGAAAGGGGATATAATCGACAAATCTTGACTTGAATCCACCGGAGAAGAGAAGAAACAAAGAATGATAACTTGAAGCTCCGTTAGAATCTTCCTGATAATCACCGGATAAGAATATTGAAAGAAAAGAAAGAAGAGACTTCGCATCAATAAGATGGATACTTGATTAAGATATATGAGTCCTTGAAGAAAACAAGGGTGGGTGGGTGGGCGGGAAAAACAAAGACAACTTGGAACGGATGAAGCAAACACTGTTGAGAAGAACTGATACTTGATCTTGCGGTTGTTGAAATGATCGGATCCACTTGAAGAGAAACACGCCGGTGAAAAGAAATTGGCATGACAATCTCGATTATCATGAAGGATTAGTATTCCCATAGGAATATGAGAACACTATTTAGACAAGGGATGGAATCAACATTTGACTTCGAAGCAACTCGAATACCACAACTCAAAACAAAACAAAGGACTGGCTTGCAGAATAAGCCGGAACAAACATATGATAGAGATTTCGTCCGAAGTTTTCATGGTGGGGCCTACACGGGCTCGATCGTACAGCACCATCATGTACAAGGCAGTGCACATGACATACGAAGCGTCCCCGAGTCGGCATAGCCAAGGACTCTTTAAGACACAACGAGACCACTGTAAAATCGACCGTGAATAGGCGGACCACTAGACGTCGAACCCCAATTTCGTATCATACATCTGTCGGAAAGATATCCTAAGAGCTACTTGAATTCCCACTTATGAAACTCCCGAAACTTTCCGGTTATGCAGTCAGGTGTTGGGGATACAGGGGAAGCATAATATCTCACCCAAAACTAACAAATCCTACATCCAGCTGTATCCATCCTTCAACACATAACCAAGAAACCTTCGGAAATCATCTACCTCAACCTTCGAAAAGCATCCGTTATACGAGTTATGGGAATACTCTCGAACTCCCGCCCCAGTACTGGGTGGCGTCGAGGTTATCTCACCAACAACTGCATAAAAGAGATTTTCGATGTCGGCGAAACTAAACTCAGGTATTCCAGAACTACAACGATAAAATTGTGACGACAACACCTCGGAGCTCAACTCCCCGGGACACTGCCACAACCCCTAAATGTCAGGAGGCACCAAGAACAATGTTCTCGTCACAAAACCATCGGAACGAATCCAAGATACCCGCGTGATCCTAAATTTTTTTTTGTGAAAATTTGAGAAGAGAAGAGTCAAAACTCTATGTCAGGATGCCTTACCAGAGCGATGAAGGGACTGGGGAGTAAAAAGAATTCCTAAACTCTCCGATATATAATTTCTAAATGACTCAAAACATTTTTCTAGACTCAACAACGGCTGCTAATCCGATCAAGCAGTGGGGGATCCTAAGGTCGGGGAAGGCTCTGATTACCAACTTGTAATGCCCTCGATGCGGCTATATCTCCCACGTGTCGAAGCACGACTTAGAGGCATAAACGCATTGAAAGCAATGTCGCAAGTGAGGTAATCTTCACACAACCCATGTAATACATAAGTGAAAGAGATACATAGCTGTCTTACAATCGCCACTTCACACAATACATGAGTAAAGCATTACAACATCCAGATACAAACAAGGTCCGACTACGGAACCAAAATAAAAGAAGAACCCCAAATGCGACAAGGTCCCCGATCGACCCCAACTGGGCTCCACTACTGATCAACTAGAACGAAACAACACAAAGGACAAGATCTTCATCGAGCTCCTCCTTGAGCTTGGTTGCGTCACCTTCTCGGTAACAGCGGCACTTGCAAACTGGTTTTGGAAGTATCTGTGAGTCACAGGGACTCAGCAATCTCGCACCCTCGCGATCAAGACTATTTAAGCTTATGGGTAAGGTAAAGGTATGAGGTGGAGCTGCAGCAAGCGACTATCATATATGGCGGCTAACATACGCAAATGAGAGCGAGAAGAGAAGGCAAAAGCACGGTCGAACAACTATGATCAAGAAGTGATCCTAGAACAACCTACGTCAAGCATAACTCCAACACCGTGTTCACTTCCCGGACTCCGCCGGAAAGAGACCATCACGGCAACACACACGGTTGATGTATTTTAATTAAGGCCAACTTCAGGTTTTCTACAACCGGACATTAACAAATTCCCATCTGCCCATAACCGCGGGCACGGCTTTCGAAAGTTCAAATCCCTGCAGGGGAGTCCCAACTTAGCCCATGACAAGCTCTCACGGTCAACGAAGGATATTCCTTCTAGCGGGAAGACCCAACCAGACTCGGAATCTCGGTTACAAGACATTTCGACAAGGTAAAACTAAACCAGCAACACCTCCGGAATGTGCCGACAAATCCCGATAGGAGATGCACATATCTCTTTCTCAGGGCACACTCAGATTGTCTTAGGTACGGGTAGGCCAGCCCAGAGTTGCCCCTGGTGGCCACCGGCAGCTGACAGGTTGGACCAACACTCAGAGGAGCACTGGCCTGGGGGGTTAAAATAAAGATGACCCTTGAGTCTGCAGAACCCAAGGGAAAGAAAAGGGGTAGGTGGCAAATGGTAAAACCAATGTTGGGCATTGCTGGAGGAGTTTTACTCAAGACGAACTGTCAAGGGGTTCCCATTATTACCCAACCGCGTAAGGAACGCAAAATCCGGGAACATAACACCGATATGACGGAAACTAGGGCGGCAAGAGTGGAACAAAACACCAGGCATAAGGCCGAGCCTTCCACTCTTTACCAAGTATATAGATGCATTACTTAAATAAGATATATTGTGATATCCCAACAAGTAAACATGTTCCAACAAGGAACAACATCTCCATGTTCCAACAAGGAACAAACTTCAAGCTTCACCTGCAACTAACAACGCTATAAGAGGTGCTGAGCAAAGCGGTAACATAGCCAAACAACGGTTTGCTAGGACAAGGTGGGTTAGAGGCTTGGTTCAACAATATAGGAGGCATGATAAGCAAGTGGTAGGTATCGCAGCATAGGCATAGCAAAAGAGCGAGCAACTAGCAAGCAAAGATAGAAGTTACTTTGAGGGTATGGTCATCTTGCCTGAGATCCCGCAAGGAAGAAGAACGAGTCCATGAAGAAGGCAAACGGGCGAAGTCGAACGGATCCTCACAAACGCGACGTTATCGAATCCAACCCGAAGAAGCAAACACCGGAAAGAAGCACACAACATAGTAAACAACCACCACATAGACATGGCATGATGCACAAACAATTATGATGCATGTCTGGTTTAAAGAAGCATGGCATGGCAAGGGGCACAAACAAAACTACAAGTTAAGTGGAGCTCAATATGCAACGAGTTGCATATTGACGGAACACCACATCAATTATTTAGTTCTCTCTCGTTTATGTACCCAACAATATTAAATGTTGTTAAACATGGCAAGAGAGTGAAGCAAATGAAAACTACCTATCTAGGCAAGTTTAAATGAGGCCGGAAGCAACGAACAACAATTCCGGTAAATCCCCATATGCATATTTAGGCTTGGTACTGTTCTGCCCTAAACATAATTTTAGAGTTAATAAACATGCAAAACAAGTACACCAGGTTAAACTAGGCATTTTCCCACCCCATTTACATAAAAAGATTATTAGGTTTGGAGCTACGGTTATTTAGTTATGAATTAAAGCATTTTAGCATGACATAGGAGCAAATTTAAACAAACATCATTTTAAACATGTTAAACATGGATGAAAATTGCATATTATTAAACTAGATGAAAATCTAAGCCAGTTTCATATATAAAGTTTTCACATATGATGCATGGTTGGAGAGTTATTATATGCATGAACTTTAGGGGCTAAACCGCAAAACAGTTGTCTCAGGATTAATAGGAAAAAACGTTCGGCGGAAAAAATATGTCCCGGGCCGAATCTGGCCGGCCCAAAAGTGCACAGGGACAGGGGGGCTGCCTCACCCATGGGCCAAGGACCGCTGGAGCAGAGGGAGAGGCCAGCAGAGGCGATGCTGGGCCGAAGCGCTGGGCTCGCTCGAGTCCACGCGGGTGCAGTCGACGGACAGGTTCGAGCAGAGGAGGCTTCGTGCGGCCAACGTGGCTGGCGACGCAGTCAACGAGCCAGGCAGAGGAGGCGCATGGGGCAGCAGCGACAAGGTATGGCGCTCGAACTCGAGCTCCGGAACAAAGACAAACATGGCGGTGGGCGCAGGTGAGATCCGGCGACGCGGATCCTATCCAGGACACGCGCGGGAGGCGAGATCCGTCGCGAGGAAGCTCCTGGCGGCGGCGAACTGCGCGATCCGGCCGGCGCAGAAGATCGAAGCGGATGCCCTGGTGATCCCTGTCCATGGAGAAAAAAAGACAAGGGAAAACGAGGTAAGGCTGGGAGGAGAAGGAAGGAAGAGGAGCAGGGAAAGAGCGGCGACGGGCTTGGCCTGCAGGTGGCTGAAGGCAGGCCGGCGTGGCCTGATTCGGCAAGGTCGCCGGCAGCGGCGCTAGGAGGTGGTGGCGCGCTCGGGCTCCAAGGCAACAAGGAGGAGGCCATGGGGCGAAGCAGGTCGGGGCAAGGGAATTCAAGAGATCCTCTCCTGTGTGTTGGCCGCTGCGAGCTAGGCGCCTGGTGGATCGAGGCAGAGGAGCTCGGACATGAGCGATGGAGCCATCGAGGGGAGACACTGTTGCGGGCTGGATGAATGGATTGGGTGGCGGAGGAAAACAAGGACGGTGGTCGGGGAGGATTTGGATTGAGGAGATGTGGTTGGCTGAGGGGATATTTTGGATCGGGAGCGATCCCAAGGAAGAGGGTGGCGGCGGCCGACTTGGCAGGGGGAAAAATTTGACGGATGGGACGGCATTTAGGGTTAGGTGTCTATATATATAGCATGTAGGTTAGGCTAGGGGTATATCGTCCCTCCGATCGCAATCGAACGATCGCGAATAAAATAGCTAGGAAGTCCAAATACGAAAACGGTGACGTTTTGTAGACGTTTGGGGATGATCCGGACACAACGGTGGCGACACCCCGGGTCGGGTCCGGGACAACTTCGGACGCGCGCGGGAGGAGGTCCGCGGGCTGACGAGAGAGGTTAGGTAGGGCCTGGCGGTGAGAGGTAGTGCATAAGGCAAAGGGCTGAGAAGATAGAAGAGGAGAGGCCCGACGACTGTTTTCGGAGACCGAAAACGTCCGACGTTAGACCGGCTACTATTGCCGCTATATTTATTCATTGGGGCGTCAAACGGACTCCGAATGCGATGAAACTTGGCAGACAGTCTACTGACAACAAAACAACACCGCATGCCAACTTTCAACCCATTCCGAGAACATTTTCCGGCCACTTATAAAAATAATATTTCGAACATGTCGCGGGCGTGTGCAAGTGTGGTTGGGCTCAGAACGGACAACGGACGGAACTGGGGGAGAAACTCGGATGGATGCAGGTTTCAAAAACATGATGATGCAATGCACATGATGACATGATGAAATGCAACACGCAAGCAAAAGACATGGCAACAGCAGCGAATAACTGGAAGACACCTGGCACATCGGTCTTGGGGCGTCACAACACTTCACCACTACGAGAGGATCTTGTCCCGAGATCTAGAATGGCACCGGAGGGACAACGGAAGAGAAAGAGAAGAGGTAAAACTAAGTTGCTCCTTTGACAAAGGAGTGAAACCACGAACCTTGAAAGGTTTGAGCATAAGACCGAAAAAAAGCAACGGAGATGAACGAAGTTGAAAACACTCCGTTAGTAAGGAGGAACGAGGAAGAACAAGGTTGAAAGCACTCTGGTAGGAAGAGTAATAAGGAAGAACAAATTCGGGCAGCACTCCGATTAAAAGAAAGGAATTGAATAAGAACTTGATAAGGTGATAGAACTTGAAAAGAGGGCACGACACTCCAGTTAAATGGACAAGCACGAAAAGAACATGATCTTTGACAAACGAGATGATGGGTTGAAAAGATCAACATCACAATGCCTCCGGAACGAAAGAATAGAATATAGATAATTGAAATAAAAGAATGGAGAAGCAAATGCCAACTTCTGTCACAAAAAGAGTTTGAGAAGGCATCCTTAGGAGAAGGGTCGAACGGAGTTGTTGGAACACCAACAACGAAAAGAATAATCTTGATATGGTCTTATGGAATACATCTCAAAATTATGAGGTGACAACCTGCCACTCACGGGAAAAGAATTGGATTGGTATGAACAAGGAGACGAGAAAGTATTTCACCGGGAGGATAAAGAAGAACTTGGGTCATTTATGAGCACCATAAACAAGACACAAGATAACTCCAACAAAGAGGTTGATGGATTTAATATATCTCATTCTTAACAACATGTGAATCATGAAACAGGACTCAAAATATCAAGAATGACATAATACCACCTCCAATGACACGGAAGGAAGAATTGCACTCCGGATTGCAAGATGAAGAATGCTTGAACTCCTCTGAAAAGAATGTTGATGAACACTTCGAGAAGGAATTAAATCCTTAATGAACCATCATGTAGAACCTTCATGAGGAACTCCGGTAAACAAAAGGATGATGAAGACGGAAGGAAAAAGAAGTTGAGAACACAAAGTGAAGCCTTGAAATGATTTAGATGGATCTCCGTGACGAAAAATAATAATAATAATGAGAGAGCTTGGAACTCCAGGAAAAGAAAGATGAACAAATGAGATCAAGAATTTTTATGAACCTCCGGAATAAGGAATTAATCACTTGGATGAACAAAAATAAGAATTACATTATGCGTATCCTTCACCAATTAAATTGATGACAATCAACGGATTTGGCATACTACTTATTCTCGAAGAAAAGATTAAGATCGATGTCGCGCCAACTTGGGAAGGTATTGAACGAACCACCAGAAGGGTTGAAACAACGAATAAATTGATATGATAAAGAAGGAAGAGAAAACTCTTAAATGAGCCACCGTAAGAATTGGGAAATGAACGAAGTAAAAGGGAAGAAAACACCGGTAAGAATTAGCAAATAACGAAGATGCTTGAGAGAATTTAGATCCATGAGAACGAAGAGATTACAAGCTGATTAGAGAATCCTTGATTTAAGCACCGGTATGATTTTGAAGATCGAGAGCTGAAGCTGAAATGGATAATCCTGAACGGATGTCCTTCGGATAAACAAACTGAAAAACTCTTGAAATGCTCCGGATAGGTGAAAAGAATTCTCACAATCAAAATAATTATGAGAGGGTGCCAACAAGCTAGAACCATGAATCATCACGAGAACGGAACAAGATTGAGAGAGAAAATCTTCTTCGTCTTCAAAATCCGAGAATGACGACGAGAAACACCACCATGAATTATTGAGGCACCCCGGAATTAAAATTGGAAAGGTTGAACCAACGATGATAAGAATTTGAAAGATCTTGGAAAAAGACATTTGACTGATGATAAATCATTCTTACGTCAAACTTTGAAAGAATTTGAGGACAGCTCCGGACAAATAAGAAGAGTCAGGTAAGATCCTAGGAAAAGACCTGTGGGTTAGGGCCCACTGAGAAGAAACACCGTTGAATGATTTAGAAGATAGATTGCGCGGTTGAAGTAAATGACTTGAATGAGATAACAACCTCGAAGGATCTTGAACGAATGTAGAGTGGAAAACACAAATCTTCGAGATATCTTGAGCACTCCGGAACAATTGAATAGCCAGAAATGAATGAATATGAGTAGCACCGTCAAGAGAAGGTGTTTGAAATGAGGAAAGGGGATATAATCGACAAATCTTGACTTGAATCCACCGGAGAAGAGAAGAAACAAAGAATGATAACTTGAAGCTCCGTTAGAATCTTCCTGATAATCACCGGATAAGAATATTGAAAGAAAAGAAAGAAGAGACTTCGCATCAATAAGATGGATACTTGATTAAGATATATGAGTCCTTGAAGAAAACAAGGGTGGGTGGGTGGGCGGGAAAAACAAAGACAACTTGGAACGGATGAAGCAAACACTGTTGAGAAGAACTGATACTTGATCTTGCGGTTGTTGAAATGATCGGATCCACTTGAAGAGAAACACGCCGGTGAAAAGAAATTGGCATGACAATCTCGATTATCATGAAGGATTAGTATTCCCATAGGAATATGAGAACACTATTTAGACAAGGGATGGAATCAACATTTGACTTCGAAGCAACTCGAATACCACAACTCAAAACAAAACAAAGGACTGGCTTGCAGAATAAGCCGGAACAAACATATGATAGAGATTTCGTCCGAAGTTTTCATGGTGGGGCCTACACGGGCTCGATCGTACAGCACCATCATGTACAAGGCAGTGCACATGACATACGAAGCGTCCCCGAGTCGGCATAGCCAAGGACTCTTTAAGACACAACGAGACCACTGTAAAATCGACCGTGAATAGGCGGACCACTAGACGTCGAACCCCAATTTCGTATCATACATCTGTCGGAAAGATATCCTAAGAGCTACTTGAATTCCCACTTATGAAACTCCCGAAACTTTCCGGTTATGCAGTCAGGTGTTGGGGATACAGGGGAAGCATAATATCTCACCCAAAACTAACAAATCCTACATCCAGCTGTATCCATCCTTCAACACATAACCAAGAAACCTTCGGAAATCATCTACCTCAACCTTCGAAAAGCATCCGTTATACGAGTTATGGGAATACTCTCGAACTCCCGCCCCAGTACTGGGTGGCGTCGAGGTTATCTCACCAACAACTGCATAAAAGAGATTTTCGATGTCGGCGAAACTAAACTCAGGTATTCCAGAACTACAACGATAAAATTGTGACGACAACACCTCGGAGCTCAACTCCCCGGGACACTGCCACAACCCCTAAATGTCAGGAGGCACCAAGAACAATGTTCTCGTCACAAAACCATCGGAACGAATCCAAGATACCCGCGTGATCCTAAATTTTTTTTTGTGAAAATTTGAGAAGAGAAGAGTCAAAACTCTATGTCAGGATGCCTTACCAGAGCGATGAAGGGACTGGGGAGTAAAAAGAATTCCTAAACTCTCCGATATATAATTTCTAAATGACTCAAAACATTTTTCTAGACTCAACAACGGCTGCTAATCCGATCAAGCAGTGGGGGATCCTAAGGTCGGGGAAGGCTCTGATTACCAACTTGTAATGCCCTCGATGCGGCTATATCTCCCACGTGTCGAAGCACGACTTAGAGGCATAACCGCATTGAAAGCAATGTCGCAAGTGAGGTAATCTTCACACAACCCATGTAATACATAAGTGAAAGAGATACATAGCTGTCTTACAATCGCCACTTCACACAATACATGAGTAAAGCATTACAACATCCAGATACAAACAAGGTCCGACTACGGAACCAAAATAAAAGAAGAACCCCAAATGCGACAAGGTCCCCGATCGACCCCAACTGGGCTCCACTACTGATCAACTAGAACGAAACAACACAAAGGACAAGATCTTCATCGAGCTCCTCCTTGAGCTTGGTTGCGTCACCTTCTCGGTAACAGCGGCACTTGCAAACTGGTTTTGGAAGTATCTGTGAGTCACGGGGACTCAGCAATCTCGCACCCTCGCGATCAAGACTATTTAAGCTTATGGGTAAGGTAAAGGTATGAGGTGGAGCTGCAGCAAGCGACTATCATATATGGCGGCTAACATACGCAAATGAGAGCGAGAAGAGAAGGCAAAAGCACGGTCGAACAACTATGATCAAGAAGTGATCCTAGAACAACCTACGTCAAGCATAACTCCAACACCGTGTTCACTTCCCGGACTCCGCCGGAAAGAGACCATCACGGCAACACACACGGTTGATGTATTTTAATTAAGGCCAACTTCAGGTTTTCTACAACCGGACATTAACAAATTCCCATCTGCCCATAACCGCGGGCACGGCTTTCGAAAGTTCAAATCCCTGCAGGGGAGTCCCAACTTAGCCCATGACAAGCTCTCACGGTCAACGAAGGATATTCCTTCTAGCGGGAAGACCCAACCAGACTCGGAATCTCGGTTACAAGACATTTCGACAAGGTAAAACTAAACCAGCAACACCTCCGGAATGTGCCGACAAATCCCGATAGGAGATGCACATATCTCTTTCTCAGGGCACACTCAGATTGTCTTAGGTACGGGTAGGCCAGCCCAGAGTTGCCCCTGGTGGCCACCGGCAGCTGACAGGTTGGACCAACACTCAGAGGAGCACTGGCCTGGGGGGTTAAAATAAAGATGACCCTTGAGTCTGCAGAACCCAAGGGAAAGAAAAGGGGTAGGTGGCAAATGGTAAAACCAATGTTGGGCATTGCTGGAGGAGTTTTACTCAAGACGAACTGTCAAGGGGTTCCCATTATTACCCAACCGCGTAAGGAACGCAAAATCCGGGAACATAACACCGATATGACGGAAACTAGGGCGGCAAGAGTGGAACGAAACACCAGGCATAAGGCCGAGCCTTCCACTCTTTACCAAGTATATAGATGCATTACTTAAATAAGATATATTGTGATATCCCAACAAGTAAACATGTTCCAACAAGGAACAACATCTCCATGTTCCAACAAGGAACAAACTTCAAGCTTCACCTGCAACTAACAACGCTATAAGAGGTGCTGAGCAAAGCGGTAACATAGCCAAACAACGGTTTGCTAGGACAAGGTGGGTTAGAGGCTTGGTTCAACAATATAGGAGGCATGATAAGCAAGTGGTAGGTATCGCAGCATAGGCATAGCAAAAGAGCGAGCAACTAGCAAGCAAAGATAGAAGTGACTTTGAGGGTATGGTCATCTTGCCTGAGATCCCGCAAGGAAGAAGAACGAGTCCATGAAGAAGGCAAACGGGCGAAGTCGAACGGATCCTCACAAACGCGACGTTATCGAATCCAACCCGAAGAAGCAAACACCGGAAAGAAGCACACAACATAGTAAACAACCACCACATAGACATGGCATGATGCACAAACAATTATGATGCATGTCTGGTTTAAAGAAGCATGGCATGGCAAGGGGCACAAACAAAACTACAAGTTAAGTGGAGCTCAATATGCAACGAGTTGCATATTGACGGAACACCACATCAATTATTTAGTTCTCTCTCGTTTATGTACCCAACAATATTAAATGTTGTTAAACATGGCAAGAGAGTGAAGCAAATGAAAACTACCTATCTAGGCAAGTTTAAATGAGGCCGGAAGCAACGAACAACAATTCCGGTAAATCCCCATATGCATATTTAGGCTTGGTACTGTTCTGCCCTAAACATAATTTTAGAGTTAATAAACATGCAAAACAAGTACACCAGGTTAAACTAGGCATTTTCCCACCCCATTTACATAAAAAGATTATTAGGTTTGGAGCTACGGTTATTTAGTTATGAATTAAAGCATTTTAGCATGACATAGGAGCAAATTTAAACAAACATCATTTTAAACATGTTAAACATGGATGAAAATTGCATATTATTAAACTAGATGAAAATCTAAGCCAGTTTCATATATAAAGTTTTTACATATGATGCATGGTTGGAGAGTTATTATATGCATGAACTTTAGGGGCTAAACCGCAAAACAGTTGTCTCAGGATTAATAGGAAAAAACGTTCGGCGGAAAAAATATGTCCCGGGCCGAATCTGGCCGGCCCAAAAGTGCACAGGGACAGGGGGGCTGCCTCACCCATGGGCCAAGGACCGCTGGAGCAGAGGGAGAGGCCAGCAGAGGCGATGCTGGGCCGAAGCGCTGGGCTCGCTCGAGTCCACGCGGGTGCAGTCGACGGACAGGTTCGAGCAGAGGAGGCTTCGTGCGGCCGATGTGGCTGGCGACGCAGTCAACGAGCCAGGCAGAGGAGGCGCATGGGGCAGCAGCGACGAGGTACAGTGATCGAACTCGAGCTCCGGAACAAAGACAAACATGGCGGCGGGCGCAGGTGAGATCCGACGACGCGGATCCTATCCAGGAATGGCGCGGGAGGCGAGATCCGTCGCGAGGAAGCTCCTGGCGGCGGCGAACTGCGTCGGTCCGGCCGGTGTCGAGGAGCTCCAGGCGGCGTAGAAGATCGAAGCGGATGCCCTGGTGATCCCTGTCCATGGAGAAAAAAAGACAAGGGAAAATGAGGTAAGGCTGGGAGGAGAAGGAAGGAAGAGGAGCAGGGAAAGAGCGGCGACGGGCTTGGCCTGCAGGTGGCCGAAGGCAGGCCGGCGTGGCCTGATTCGGTGAGGTCGCCGGCAGCGTCGCTAGGAGGTGGTGGCGCGCTCGGGCTCCAAGGCAACGAGGAGGAGGCCGTGGGGCGAAGCAGGTCAGGGCAAGGGAATTCAAGAGCTCCTCTCCTGTGCGTTGGCCGCTACGAGCTAGGCGCCTGGTGGATCGAGGCAGAGGAGCTCGGACATGAGCGATGGAGCCATCGAGGGGAGACACTGTTGGGGGCTGGATGAATGGATTGGGTGGCGGCGGAAAACAAGGACGGTGGTCGGGGAGGATTTGGATCGAGGAGATGTGGTTGGCTGAGGGGATTTTTTGGATCGGGAGCGATCCCAAGGAATAGGGTGGCGACGACCGACTTGGCAGGGGAAAAATTTGACGGATGGGACGACATTTAGGGTTAGGTGTCTATATATATAGCATGTAGGTTAGGTTAGGGGTATATCGTCCCTCCGATCGCAATCGAACGATCGCGAATAAAATAGCTAGGAAGTTCAAATACGAAAACGGTGTCGTTTTGTAGACATTTGGGGATGATCCGGACACAATGGTGGCGGCAGCCCGGGTCGGGTCCGGGACAACTTCGGACGCGCGCGGGAGGAGGTCCGCGGGCTGACGAGAGAGGTTAGGTAGGGCCTGGCGGTGAGAGGTAGTGCAGAAGGCAAAGGGCTGAGAAGATAGAAGAGGAGAGGCCCGGCGACTGTTTCCGGAGACCGAAAACGTCCGACGTTAGACCGGCTACTATTGCCGCTATATTTATCCGTTGGGGCATCAAACAGACTCCGAATGCGATGAAACTTGGCAGGCGGTCTACTGACAACAAAACAACACCGCATGCCAACTTTCAACCCATTCCGAGAACATTTTCCGGCCACTTATAAAAATAATATTTCGGACATGTCGCAGGCGTGTGCAAGTGTGGTTGGGCTCAGAACGGACAACGGACGGAACTGGGGGAGAAACCCGGACGGATGCAGGTTTAAAAAATATGATGATGCAATGCACATGATGACATGATGAAATGCAACACGCAAGCAAAAGACATGGCAACATCAGCGAATAACTGGAAGACACCTGACACATCGGTCTTGGGGCGTCACACCTTCTTTGCTCCTCTAGCAATTTCCTCAATAATGGTGTGTACACTATTTTCTCTTGTTTCATCTACATGGTTAGTCAAACAACAACTATAGGAAATAGAAGCATAGAGATCATGGAAACAAGGAGTATCAAGCATATCACCACAAAAAGGTATTCAAGGAATCTCCAAATGATTTGCATGGACTATCAACACAAGAATGTAAGTTTTGCTAGATATGCTCAAGTCCATAGAATTTACAACACTAGCATGTATACATGAAAGATAATCAATGTTTAGCACAACATCATCATCACAAATAATATTTCCACTCACCATGTCATTACCTTGGGACATACCATATGATGGTGAGATGGAAGAAGTAGAAATGTCCAAGCACATGGATGAAGAAGCAATATGGAGTTCTTCATGATTTGAAGATGTGGAGAACTCCTCAATCGAATCCTCCGACATATGATGAATATCAACAAGATTGGACCCACCATATATTTCTTCAAGTTTGTTCCACATATCATCAGCCGTCACACAGGTCATGATTGACTCAAACACTTCGAGGGATATAGACCGGATTATGGCATTCTTAGCACCATACCCACAAAGCATATCATCATTTTCCTCATTAGTTGGAAAAAGGTCATCCTTCCATGGAGAATCCCCTACAAGAACAATTCGCACAAAATTTGGACCCATGGTCCAGAAATGACAAAGCATGCGAATTTTCCACAAGTGATAGTTTGTGCCACTAAAACAAAAGGTGTCATCGTGCACTATACCACTAGTCGACATCTTTACTCTCTAGGCGGTGAAGCCTACCAAGGAGAGACCAAAGCTACGATACCAATTGAAATGATCTAGATGACGGCTAGAGGGGGGGTGAATAGGCGTTTTAAAACTTTTACGAATTTGGCTTTATCCTAATGCGGAATTAAACTAACGGATACTTTTCATGCACAAATCCTAAATATGCTAGGCTCAACTAAGTGCACCAACAACCTATGCTAAACAAGATAGGCACTAAAAGAAACTAGCAAGCACAAACTATATCACAAGATAAGGAAATGTAGGAAGTACTAAGCAATTCAACTAGCACAAGATATATCAATATGAGCAAGTA
Source organism: Triticum urartu (assembly GCF_056163025.1). Lineage (NCBI taxonomy): Eukaryota > Viridiplantae > Streptophyta > Magnoliopsida > Poales > Poaceae > Triticum > Triticum urartu. The sequence continues at coordinate 497,858,888 of NC_141875.1, read as the reverse complement.
TAAATTGTGGAAAGTAAAGGGTGTGGGTATGGGATAACCACAAGTGAGTCGGAGACGCGGATTTATCCTGAAGTTCACATTCATGAGAGTGATAATCTCTGTTAGAGCAGTGCCAAAGCCAAAGCTCCGGGGCGTCACCAAGTGACTCACCGTATTCTCCCTTACGAGTCACCCCCAACGGATGAGCCTCGGTTCACTCGGGGTTGGTCTTGAAGGCGACCACCACACCTTTACAAACTTCTCTGGAGCACACCACAACCACGGAAGCTTCCGGAGGAACTTGACCACCTATGCCACTTCAACACCCTTCCCCGGAGCACACCACAAAAGGAAGCTTCCGGGGGAACCTTGGCCACATAGGCCTCTTCACAATCTTCTCAATGTATCACCAAACCGTTTAGGAGGCGAAGCCTCCAAGAGTAATAAACTCACGGGCTCTCACTCGAACAAATCAATGCGGGGAGATCAAACCAAAGAAAAAAATGCAATGCAAGGTCAAGCAACAAATGCTCAACTCACTCTCTCAATCTCACAAGATGCAACTCAAGAAAGTAGGGGATTGAAGAGAGGGGATGCAATGGAGGAAATCGACAAATGACTCCAAGATCCATCCACAAACCCCCCCTTCACTTAGAGGGGAGATAGGGGTTTGGGAGAGGTGGTAAGAGGCTCAAAATGATGTTTAGAATGTGAATGAACAACCCCCAAACCGATGGGGAGGAAGGGCTCTTTTATAGCCAACTTCCAAAACTAGCCGTTGGGGCTCCTTTCCTGGACACCCCGTGCCCACGGGGTCCCGTGCGCATGGTAAAAGCTCGTGTGCACGGGCCCCCGTGCCCACGAGGGTCAAAAACCCCATGTCCACGGGGTACCCAGAACAGCCTGCAGCAGCCCACTAAAACAGTGAAAACTTTGGCATACGGACTCCGAATTCAATGATCTTGGGCTCGTTTTGAAGCTATGGAAAAGCCCAAGGTCCTCACATAGAGAACCACCCAAGATCAACAAGAAATAATGATGCAAGTAATGCAAAGGTTTGAGCTCTCTACATGCGACATGATCAAGCTACTTGCCCGAGAGTCCCTCTTGATAGTACGGCTATCAAACCTATAATCCGGTCTCCCTCCAAGCACCATGAGACCGGCAAAACTAGGAAAACCTAGCTAAGGTATACCTTTGCCTTGCATATTCAACTTGAGCTTGGTGATGACTCCAATGCTTGTCTCAAGTTGGAATCCCTTTCTTGTCCACAACCACTTGGTGAAGATGCTTGAATTGCTTCCTCATATTGCAATGAGGGAAGCCTTAACTTAAGCCCATCTTCACATGAGCATTATCATGATGTGGACCGCAAGCTTCAAAGCATATAACCTCCGGCTTCTCATCTTGTACTTGGACTCCTCGAACTCGATGACCATCACTACTTGATGTCATCCACACATAGGCTACTTGAGATCTTTCCTTTTGATGCAAGCCCATGAGAAACACCTAACCCACATAGACATAACAAACACATAGCATGGGTTAGGTAACAAGGCACAATTCACAATTACTTACCATACCACTAGATCACTTGATCCCACATGGTACAATGTTTGCGCTTTGAGAGTTGACCATCTAGATATAATATTCGAGCTTCATCTTGGTCAACCAACATATTTACTCCAAGATCCATCTTGGTTTCTTGAAAACCACAATGAACTCTTCATTTCCCTTCATTGCTTCAAGACAATATCACCAAAGACTCTTTCATGACCATATCAACTTCCAGTATGAATATCATCTTGATCACCACTTTCCCTTCTAAAAAACTCCATCACAATCTCTTGAGAGGCATAATGAATTGTTCACTCTAGTTGCTTGCTTTAAGACTTGATCAACTGAAACCCAACACGTGAGCTCACCATGATCTTGTCTTGAATCATAACTTGAATTCTTCTCTTTGATTATTCTCTCAAACCGTTGATCCTTAAAAGTCCTCCATCATAATATCTTGAGAGGCACAATGAATTCTTCACTCTAGTTGCTTGCTTCAAGACTTGATCAACCTAAACCCAACACATAAGCTCACCATGATCTTGTCTTGAAACCATAACTTGAATTCTTCTCTTTGATTATTCTCTCAAGCCCTTGATCCTTAGAAGCCCAAATATGTCAGTCTTGGAGATCCTCCAATGAACTCCACCATGAACATAATTAGATTAGGCATAGAAATTAATCTTGATGGATTCAATAGAAGTACTCGAAGACCAACTTGAAACCTCACTGGGTATGGGATCTCGAGAGCCAACACCTAGGCCTCGTGATCACGGGGTATCCAGAGAGTTGACACTCGACCCCATGCGCATGGTACAAGCCCATGTGCAAGGGGTATCCAGAGAAGGATACCATGAGGACTTCTTCAGATGCTTTGATGGAAGACTTCACAAAACAACCCAATGCACTTCAAGCATCACTATGGAACATATCTTCATATAAGATTCAATGCACTTGATGCTCCATAGGAATTGTCATTTAACTCCAAAGCATACAACAAACATATCTTCATATATATGGACTTCATCCTTGATTCCATCCAATATCCTTGAGGCACCATCTATGGACAAAACCTTCAAATATATCTCATTGAGAAACATTAGTCCATAGAGATTGTCATTTAATTACCAAAACCACACTTAGGGGCTACTTGCCCTTTCACCCACAAAAAAACAATACTAACTAAATCAAAATTGAAATATTTAAATTTTATAAGGAACAATGAATTAGTGGCATTGGTATTACCCTCTAAGAAGAAAGAAAATGAAGAAAAAACAAAAAAAATGCACACAAGTTTGCACTGAACAATCATATAACAGTGCAAATTTTCCATATACTCACCCAATATTGCAAAAATACCCACAAAATAAGATGGAAACGGCTAATAAAGAAAAACAAAAAACAAAAAACCAAAAAAGAACAAAGGGGGAGAGGGGATGGCTGGAGCGCACAGGTAACAAGGTTCAATCCGTTAAAAAATGACTAGCCCAAATGTGTGGTTAGTTAAAATACCCAGTCCAAAACAACTCAGAAAACAGAAATGAAAAAATAGGACCACAAATCTCAAAGAAGAAATCAACGGTTAAAAAAACAAATACGAAAATCATTTCTCAGGCGACATACATATAGCTAAACTGATGCAAAAATACCCATTTAAAATAGAAAAACTGACTAAAAATATAAGGAAAGAAAAAGAAAAAATGCCTACAGACAAAACAACATGCAAAGTGTAACAGGTCTCAAGCCCAATAGAAAAAACCGGCTTACGTCAACCAAGGACAATTCAAAAATTCAACATAAGAAAAACCACTTACCCCAAACAAGGACAAGTCAAAATTCCAACCTTAGAAAAAAGATCGAGGGTAAGTCAAAAATCAGCCTAAGGCTATGTTTGGTTGAGCTGCAGATTCTGAAAAAGCTGCTGTGGAAAAGCTGCTGTGAAAAAGCTGCTGTGGAAAAGCTGGAAGCTGAAAAGTTGGGGTACCCCCAGCTTTGAAATTTACACTAGGGAGAAGCTACAGATTCTCAAAAGCTGCTTTGAACATTTACCCATTTGGTTAGCTTTTGGCTTTTCAAAGCAGAAGTTGTTAAAAAAAGCTGAACAAAATGCAGCCTAAGAAGCCATGAAACAACACACAAAAAAATAGCACGAATCTTGACAAAGGAATCAACGGTCAGAAAATCGACTTACCTAAAATTCAGACGACTTACATATAGCTAAAGTGATAAAAATAAAGTCAAAACCAGACATTAGATCAAGAATATAAGAGCATCTCCAAGAGCATGTGCATATTTGGATGTCTATATATTCATATAGACAATGGTCTAAAAAGATTCTCTCATGTACACGTCCAGTTTTGCACCAGAACGTCTATATACAGGGACCATGGCAGGTGGGCCGTCGCTGGGGAGATGAGGAAATCATGACTGCAGTCGAGTTTAGACGATGCCTTCACATTGTCCAGGCATGGACATTGTCGAGGTCGATTTAGAGGATGTGTATATTTGGACGACCATATAGACAAGCTGTTGGACGCCTGTTTTGGGCTCACGTCGTGGAAAACGAGTATAGACATCCATATAGACAAGCTATTGGAGATGCTCTAAGAACTTACATGATAGGATAAACACAAGAGGTATGCTTAAGGGGAGGTCCTCGTATTTGGAATCCTTTGTGTCCTCTGCAACGGTATTGCCGAGGACTTTGTCATGCATTTGCTCTAGGATTGCAATTTTGCTCAGTCCTGCTAGGCTTCCATATCTCGTAACAGGCACAAAGCTATCTCCTTCTTTGACGAGTTGCTTCTACTTCATCAAACTCTCCGAAAACAAATTGCAATGAACATTATTATTATGGGCTGCTGGAACATATGGATGCAAAGGAAGGGAAAAATCTTCAGAACCGAAGTCCCTGGACTGATTTCTTGGGAAGCATAGACTTAAGCATGATCTGAAGCTAGTCAGGCACAAAACCAAAGAAAAGAACATCCAGTATCTCCATCCGTGGATTGGGTCCCTGATTTATTCTACCCAAATGATAAGTGTCACACGTGTGGCACAAAGTAACACCGCTCTGACGTTTTTTACACTAAAGTTAGCATCCTCCCCCCCCCCCCAAAACCCTGAAATTTACCATCCAAACATATACTTGCCATGCTTCACAACTAAAGTTGTCATCCGCACAAAGCTACCTCCTTCTTTGACGAGTTGCTTCTACCTCATCAAACTCTCCGAAAACAAATTGCAATGAACATTATTATCATGGGCTGCTGGAACATATGGATGCAAAGGAAGGGAAAAATCTTTAGAACCGAAGTCCCTGGACTGATTTCTTGGGAAGCATAGACTTAAGCATGATCTGAAGCTAGTCAGGCACAAAACTAAAGAAAAGAACATCCAGTATCTCCATCAGTGGATTGGTCCCTGATTTATTCTACCCAAATGATAAGTGTCACACGTGTGGCATAAAGTAACACCGCTCTGATGTTTTTTACACTAAAGTTAGCATCCGACCCCCCCCCCCCCCCACACACAAAAAACCCTGAAATTTACCATCCAAACATATAGTTGCCATGCTTCACAACTAAAGTTGTCATCCTCGGGCAAGTAAACTTGCCATAAAAATGTTAATTTGTGATCCAAATTATACCGTGTTGGACTAGACGTAGTACAACCGGTGTGGGACTTTGCATTGACGTCGACACGTACGAGTACAACTCGTTTACTTGTCCTTCAAGGACTCTCATGTATACCCCATGTAGTCGCACCTCAGACGGTCTGCCGTCTCATGCTTGTAATACTCCTCCTCATAGTGATTGCGCCTTCGTGCGTCCGTGGTTTTCTCCCGCAAGGGTTTCCACGTAAAAATCTGTGTGCTCTCGTGTCTCTTTTATCTTGTTATTATCTAACAAGTGGTATACAGAGCCAAGTTATAGATACGAGATTAGAGACGAGAGTTAGGGTTCGCGCGGTCGTTCTGCGATTTGTCAAATCGCAGGTTCAACCGAGACCGACTGGAACTCCGTTCCGCCGCCACCGCACACGCGATTTATCAAATCGCTTTTTCGCAGAGTGGCTGCTGGCTTCAATTCCTGAGGGAAACACACGTGACATAGCCGCCGCCGTTACTACTACTCACGCGTTTTTTGACCGATCATTGTTGATTGCTGCTGCGTACAAGGTCAAGTCCCATCCACAAAGTTGCTTGCTACATGAAGACAGAAGAAATCATCCACTACTACTCCAATAGTACTTCTCACGAGAAGGCTGCAAAATCAGTTTTTTATTTCCCTTCGTCAATTGCAACGTTCACCCAGCGAGATACTACCAGGTGCTATTTTATCTGATTCTTTGCCCGGAAAATTAATTCTTTGAAGAATTATTTCTTTCGACTTGTACTACTTTGTGTACACAGATTTATCGACTCATGGCATCCATGAAGTATGATTTTCCGCTGCTGGATTGTGACACAAGGTTTACCCTATGGCAAGTCAAGATGCGAGCGTTGTTGGCACAGGCCGACTATGATGTAGCACTGGATAGTTTTGGGAAGAACCGAATTGAGGACTGGACTGCTGAGGAGAAAAGAATTGATTGTAAGGCTTTATCACAAATTCAACTTCATTTGCATAATAATATTTTGCAGGAAGTTTTGAGCGAGAAAACTGCCGCCGCTCTATGGTTAAAGCTGGAAGGGACTTGCATGATTAAAGATCTCACCAGCAAGATGCATCTGAAGCAAAAATTATTCCTACACAGGTTACCCGAGGGAGGTAATGTTTTGAATCATATTTCAGAATTTAAGGAGATTATATCCGATCTAGCTGCAATGGAGGTTAAGTATGAAGAGGAAGATACTGCTTTAATGTTACTTTGTTCACTGCCAAGTTCTTATACCAATTTTAGAGACACCATATTATACAGTCGTGATACTCTCACGCTTAATGAAGTTTATGAAGCTTTGAACTCTAAGGAGAAGATGAAATTAATGGTGCCTCATGATGGTTCAAGTTCATCCCAAGCAGAGGGATTATCTGTTCGTGGCAGGACAAAGGAGAAGAACTCCAATAATGGAAACAGAGGCAAAAGTAAAAACGGCTACAGGGGCCGGTCACAATCCAGAGACAAGAAATATTGCAGATATTGCAAGAGAGACGGGCATGACATCTCAGAGTGTTTCAAGTTGCAGAATAAAGAAAATAGGAAAGGTAACAAACAAGGTGAAAATTCTGCTAACATTGCTCGTGATGATAGTTCCGATGATGCTCTTGTCGTTATTGCTGGATGTGCTGAGACCAATGATGAGTGGGTACTTGATACTGCATGTATTTTTCATATGTGCCCGCATAGAGATTGGTTTAATACTTTTGATTCCACTACTTCTGCTGGTTCTGTTTTGGGTTTTGATAATTCACCATGCAAGATTGAAGGCATAGGTTCTATTCGAATCAAGATATTTGATGGCATAATCAGAACTTTGACAGATGTTCGGTATATTCCAAAGATGAAGAGAAATCTTATCTCTGTTAGTGCCCTTGATGCTAAGGGGTACAAGTATTCAGGTGGAGATAGTGTTTTGAAGGTCACCAAAGGCTCCCTTGTTGTGATGAAAGGTGACTTAAGTTCGACCAATGGTCTTTATTACCTTTGAGGTTCTACCATTTCAGGTAACGCTACTCCAGTTATTTCAAAGAATTCTGATTGTGATGCTGCTAACCTTTGGCATATGCGTCTTGGACATATGAGTGAACTTGGTTTGGCGGAGTTAAATAATAGAGGTCTTCTTGATGGATATGAACCTGGTAAATTGAAATTTTGTGAGCATTGTATCTTCGGCAAGCACAAGAGGGTGAAGTTCAACACTTCGACTCATACAACCGAAGGTATTCTTGATTATGTGCATTCTGATTTATGGGGACCATCTCGCAAGAAGTCACTAGGTGGTGCTAGTTACATGCTGACTATTATTGATGATTATTCGAGAAAAGTTTGGCCTTATTTCTTGAAGCATAAATATGAAGCATTCACAGCATTTAAGGAGTGGAAGATTATGATTGAAAGACAAACTGAAAAGAAGGTAAAAATACTTCGCACTGATAATGGTGTGGAATTCTGCTCTAAGCAAATTAAGAATTATTGCAAGTCTGAAGGCATTGTCAGACACTACACCGTTCCTTATACTCCTCAACAAATGGTGTTGCTGAGCGCATGAACAGGACCATTATTTCCAGAGCCCGTTGCATGTTGTCCAATGTAGGTTTGCATAGGCGTTTTTGGGCTGAGGCCGCTTCCACTGCTTGTTATCTCATTAATCGTTCACCATATTGCTCTTAATAAGAAAACTCCAATTGAGGTATGGTCTGGTTCACCTGCTGATTATTCAGAGTTGAGAGTTTTTGGTTGCACTGCTTATGCTCATGTTGATAATGGAAAATTAGAGCCTAGGGCTGTTAAGTGCATCTTTCTTGGTTATAAGTCTGGTGTTAAAGGTTTTAAATTATGGAATCCTGAAACCCAGAAGGTTGTTATTAGCAGAAATGTTATCTTTAATGAATCTGCTATGTTACATGATGTTTCATCTACTAATGTTCCCGTTGAGAGTGAACATCAGCCTACTATTCAGCAGCCTACTATTCAGGTGGGGCATGTTATTGACTCAGGTGATACATCTAGTAATGAAATTGTTGATGCACATGATGAACCCGTCGTTAATGATGATCATGTCACTCCCACTCCAAATCAGCCTATTGTTCCGCCTAGTTGGAATCTCGCACGTGACAGGGTTAGACGGGGTATTAATAAACCTGACAGGTTAATTGAAGAGTGCAATATTGTTTCTTCTGCTTTATCTGTTGCAGAAGAAATTGAAGGTAATGCTGAACCTTCTTCATATTCCGAGGCTATTATTTCTGCTGATAGTAATAAGTGGATGACTGCTATGCATGATGAGATGGAATCACTTGAAAAGAATGGCACTTGGGATTTAGTAAGATTACCTAGAGAGAAGAAACCTATTCGTTGCAAGTGGGTTTTCAAGAGGAAAGAAGGTGTTTCTCCTAATGATGAGACAAGATATAAAGCAAGGTTAGTTGCTCAAGGTTACATTCAGATTCCAGGTATTGACTATAACGAAGTCTTTTCTCCTGTTGTGAAGCATAGCTCTATTCGCACTTTACTCAGTATTGTTGCCATGCATGATCTTGAGCTTGAACAATTGGATGTTAAAACTGCATTCTTACATGGAGAATTAGAAGAGGATATTTATATGGAACAACCTGAAGGTTTTGTTATTCCTGGAAAAGAAAAGCTTGTCTGTAAGTTAAAGGAATCTCTTTATGGATTGAAGCAATCCCCAAGACAGTGGTACAAGAGATTTGACACCTTTATGCTCTCTCAAGGTTTTAAAAGGTCTAATTATGATAGTTGTGTTTATTTGAAAACTGTCAAAGGTTCAACTATTTATTTGCTCCTTTATGTTGATGATATGCTTATTGCTGCAAAGAGTATGTCATATATTAATGAACTAAAGAAGCAATTGAGTAATGAGTTTGAGATGAAGGATTTGGGTGCAGCAAAGAAAATACTTGGCATGGAAATATCCAGAGATAGACCGTCTGGAAAAGTGTATCTCAGTCAGAAGGGATATATTGATAAAGTTCTTCGTCGTTTTAATATGCATAATGCCAAGCCGGCGAGTACTCCGTTAGCTGCACACTTCAAATTATCATCAGCTTTATGTCCTAAGTCAGATGCAGATATTGAGTACATGTCTAGAGTTCCCTATTCGAGTGCAGTTGGTTCACTTATGTATGCCATGGTTTGTTCTCGTCCGGATTTATCATATGCATTGAGTGTTGTCAGTAGATACATGGCTAATCCTGGAAAAGAACATTGGAGAGCAGTTCAGTGGATTTTCAGATACCTGCGTGGTACTTCTAATGCTTATTTACAGTTTGGGAAATCTAGAGATGGACTTGTTGGTTTTGTTGATTCTGATTTTGCTGGTGATTTGGATAAGAGAAGATCACTCACAGGTTATGTTTTCACCATTGGTGGTTGTGCTGTGAGTTGGAGAGTAACTTTGCAATCTATTGTGGCTTGTTCCACTACTGATGCCGAGTATATGGCTATTTCTGAGGCATGCAAAGAGGCTATCTGGTTAAGAGGTTTGTATTCTGAGCTTTGTGGAGATTCATCTTGCCCTGCCGTATTTAGTGACAGTCAAAGTGCTATATATCTTATAAAGAATTCAATGTATCATGAGAGGACAAAGCACATTGATGTCAGATTTCATTATATTCGAGATGTTGTTGCTGAAGGCGATTTGAAGGTATGCAAGATAAGTACTCATGATAATCCAGCTGATATGATGACAAAGCCAGTTCCGACCAATAAGTTTGAGCTTTGCTCAGGCTTAGTTGGTATTTCTCACTAGTCCTATGGACTTTGACGCACAAGGTGTTTATGCTGATTTGGATGGAGTTATTCACTTTCTTTGACTACCGGAGGAAATTTGGATCAAGGTGGAGATTGTTAAATTGTGATCCAAATTATACCCTGTTGGACTAGACGTAGTACAACCGGTGTGGGCTTTTGCGTTGACGTCGACGCGTACGAGTACAACTCGTTTACTTGTCCTTCAAGGACTTTCATATATACCCCATGTAGTCGCACCTCAGACGGTCTGTCGTCTCATGCTTGTAATACTCCTCCTCATAGTGATTGCGCCTTCGTGCGTCCGTGGTTTTCTCCCGCAAGAGTTTCCACGTAAAAATCTGTGTGCTCTCGTGTCTCTTTTATCTCGTTATTATCTAACAAAAAAAACGTCAGAGCGGAATTGTTTTTTGCCATATGTGTGACACTTATCAGGGTCCTTATTCTAAGACAGTTTCTTAAATTTGTTTCTATGTTAGAAAAAACTGGAGTGGGAGCAGTCTTTTGATAGCTTGTACATAAATTTTTAATTATAAATATAATGTACCGTAGAACAATTGTTCTACGATTTTTATCTAAAAAAAGAATATAAGAACTTATCGCTTCCTTACCAACGCCTCTGCAATTACGAATAACACCCAACATGTAAGATAATCAAGTGGTTTTCTCAACCCGGGGCTGCAGCGACAACTCATGTCGTGCATCCCCTGTAGCTCGAGTTCAAGCTGGACTAGAATGGTGTTACGGCGTTCTGAATTCAGAGACACCAAGATGTGGCTCTTTGATTTTCTATCAAGGTCTTCACATAGCGATGCTACGGTTCTGGCTGTTACTATGTGGTATTTGTGGGAAGCTTGAAATGATGCTCGACACTCTCTTGAAGCACCATCAATTCACACTACAGTGGAGAAGATCCGAGCGTATTCAGACTTGAGCTTGAAGCACCTTTTCAGCTCTGAACCTGTCAAGAGGCGTGAGTCGACTTCAGTCAATCCTTCCTAGACTCCACCGCCGACAGGTAAGGTCTTGATTCATTCGGATGTTGTTGTTTTCTCTGACCTGAACAAGTCTGGAGCTAGTGTGGTAGCTTTAAACCATGATGGGTGCTGTACTGCTTCTGTTTTTGAACCCCTTCGTGCTGCACTTGAGCCTGAACTACCAGAGGCTTTGGCATTATGTAGAGTTGTGCAATTAGCTAGTGATGAAGGTTATTCTGATGTTATCTTTGTTTCGGGTTGCCTTTCGCTGGTGCAAAGGATGAATTCGAGATCTTGCGATCGCTCCAGCATTGGTACTGTTGTTGAAGACATCAAGTTTGTTTCTCAAAGTTTTGTTTCTGTGGTGTTCAAGCATGTTCATCGGCAAGCTAATGTAGCGGCTCATTTGTTCGAAAATTGCCAGGCGCGGACGAACTCGCGCGCTCTCGGAATCGTCACGCGTTTGATCCCCTGGAGACGTGAGATGCCTGCCATATTGTACGTGGCGGGTGAGGAGAGTTAATGCATGTACGTAATGGGCAAGAGACGTTGGTGGTGCGGACGTTTTTTTAGCATGATGGTGTGGACGTTAGACGAGGATTTGACGATGTTTTTGTAACGCGTCGTTTGTCTTGTGTTCTGTACCTATGTGTACCGGAAGTAAGAGAACGGCGCGTAACGGGTAACGTACGTTATGTTGTTAAGCGGCCCACCGGATGTATTTAACCCAGCCATTAATGTGTCCTGGCCTGTCAACGCAGCTCATTAATCCGGTACTCCCTTCATCCGAAAATACTTGTTCTCGAAATGGTTGTATCTAGACTTATTTTAGTTATAGATATATCTATTTTATTTATTTTTATGACAAGTATTTTCGTACGGAGGGAGTACTAAGTAAGCATAGGCTTTTCTAAAAAAAAATGTAAGCATAGGCGGCCGCGGGAGAGAGTGATTTGTGCGTGGAGACCAGGAAGGCATTTAGGCAAGTGTGTATGAAATAATTATTTTTTGAGGTAATATCACCAAGAGTCACATAACTTGCGCTGGATGTTTAATGTAGTGCTAGAACTTTGAAAATACGGAATTATGGTCATCTAACTTGACTAAACCTTTAGATACGGTCATAACACACGTATACAAACACATTAGTATGTATGGACCCATCTGCCACTGAGTGAGTGATGCATTTTTTTCCAGAGAACACCCTTGTATTACCTTTTTTTAGAAAAGCCAAACACTACAATGAATTTTGGCATGAAACCCTGTCATCTTTTTTTATTTGTGCACAAGACAGATCACTGTACTGCTCATAAAAGAGCAAATTAACACAAAAAAATGGAAGCCAGGTTTCGAACATGCAACCAAAAATTATTAAATGAGTCGTTATAACTACTACACCATTCACGTTGTACTCTCTATGAAGGATAACAAAATCTATTGAACCAAGCGGTGTGTGGACCTTAAACAGGCTGCAGGTACTGCAACCTTTTTTGCACTTGCTAATTTCTTTAAGATAATTGGTAAACGTAGGTTATACTCATATATTTGTGTGTTAAAAATATACATACAGACGATGATAAGTAAATAAAACATTTAAATATTGCTCTTGACTTACCATATACAATTATGATCTTAGTAATAAAAATAATGTTTAAATATTCATGTACTATAAATATTGTAAACACCACTGAAATAACCTACTTTTAATTTGTTCATGTATTATTATTTCAAAATTTAGATATACTAAAAAATGTTTGTATAATTTCAAATAATACAAATATTTGCAAAATTACAATTCAAACATATTAATTTAATTATACGAATATTTCAATAATTTAGTTAATCAGCGAAGCAGAAGCTAGATCTAAATTTTCACGAACGGTGAACTACATTAAGCAGAAACCGTACAATCCAGCTAGGCGTGGTGGGACCTACATTCAGTTCTCCATACAAACCTAACACAATACAGCCGCATTTAATACAGTACCCAACGCGTCGTCGCTCCGTTCGCGCCAGCTAGCAGGAGCGCGCGAGCCCGTCCGCGCCATCGCCGTTCTCTTTGTTTGTTACCTAAATCTTGTGAGAATTTGTCTAGCTTTCTGGTTTTTCATTCTGCTCTGGGAGACTCTTTGTAACTTTGTTAAGTGATCAATATAGCCGATGTTTCTCTCTGGAAAAAAAGCTCGAGTTCAAGCACAGAACTTACACCAAACAAGACATCCTTTTATTTCCAATGGAATATTAACTATACTACATATACTGGTAAACAACACTAAGCAACGAATTATGTACACATTACACGTTGTGCATTACTTCAGCACTGATAATCGGACCAGGCTACGTACACAATTCCCTGTAGTTTCACCTCCCGTATACAACATCACACATCTGTCTATACATCACTACGTGTATACCTTTTTTCCTACAGAAAACTACTACTAACGATCTGACTATCTTTGTAGCGACACAAACATCCACGTATGCAACCACCGACCTGAATTCATTTCTCTTTCTTTTAGCGACCACCGACTTGGATTCGCTGACCCTGTACGCGAGAAGCTAGCAGAGAAACAATGGCACCGGTTGGTTCTCTGGCTGGTCTGTGTTACTTGTCCCTGGGCACCCAGCAGCAGTGCAAGCCGTAGGGCAGCCCGTAGGGGAACTTGGCCCGGGCAATCTCCTTGAAGCTCTTGGCGTCCAGCACCAGCGCGTAGCCCGACCCGTCCTTGGCGCTCACCATGGATATCGCCACGCCTGCATCAGAATTCGGCAACCCAAAGTCAGACACCAACAACGATGGGCGCGCGCACGAGGACAGAAATAGAAGGAGAAGAAGGAACTGACCGTCGTCTTCCTCGACGGCGCCGGGGCGCGCCACGAAGTAGGGCTCGGACGGCACCGCGCCCTCCTCGTGCCAGTTCTTGGCCGTCTTCTCCACCAGGTCGATCTTGGTGAGCGTGTTGGGGAAGTTGCACGGCCGCCGCGCGCCGCAGGCGTAGGCGTAGCGGTACTCCTTGCCGAGGTGGGCCGGGTTGATGCTGCACATGTCCATGCCGCGGCCGTGCTCCTCCGGGTCCAGCGCCGCCTCCAGCTCGCCGAACGGGCTGCCGTCCAGCGGTATCCTGAACCGCCCCACCCTGCACGTCCATGACCAAACAGATGTACTTTTAGTATTAGCCCATGCGTCAAGATTCGCGCGGGGGCATTCTGACGGAATAATCTGATCTACGTACCTGGCATCGGTGAGGACATCCTCGCCGGTAAATGCCCGGAGATTGTGGAGACGGAGGTTGTCGAGGATGGAGGTGTCGGCGTTGTGCTCGCAGCAGTCGGCGATGATCGCCGTCACACGCCCCTCCTCGTCCTTCTCCTCGTACGCGTTGATGAAGTGGAACGTCACGAACGGCGGCACCTCCACGCTCGCCACCTTTTGGTCAATAAATTATTTTCATCCCAAAATATATCAGAAACCCAGATCGAACGGCCATGGCTAGTACGTATACGACGGAACGATTGTATAATATAGTAGTAGTAGAACTTACGATCTTGCCGCTGGCCTTGCACATGACGTGCATGTAGCTCCCGGACTCGAGGTGCCACTGGAACTTGTACAGCGGCGTGGGCTCGGCGCGGAGGAGGTTGGCGGCGCAGTACCGGAGCGGCATCTCCGGCACGACCACGTAGTTCTCCGTGACGGGGAAGGAGTGCACCCACCCGGGCGCCGGCCCGCCGCGGCAGTCCACCCTGCCCACGAACTGCCTCTCGTTGCTCCCGGCGTCCATCCTCGCCACCACGTAGCCGGGCCGGATCAGGTCCGGGATGAGCGTCCAGAACTCGGTGTCGGTGACGATGGGGTGCGCCGAGTGGATGAGGCCGCCCAGCTTGTCCTCGTACTCGAACTTGCTCACCGTGTCTAGCGTGTCCGGGTCGACCACGATGGAGCCCTTGACGGTCTCCGTGAGGCAGAGCACGCGGCCGTCGCCGAGCCGGACGACGCCGGTGTTGGAGTTGTCGGTGAGGGAGTTGCCGGAGAAGAGGCTCGCCAGCTGGCCGACGAAGGACTTGAAGCTGTCCGGCTTGGGCACCTCGGAGAACTCGCGGTAGCACACCTTGCCGTGCCGGCGCGCCGCCTTGTAGGCCTCCGACTCGATCTGCCGGTGCGCGCCCACGGCGCGGCCGTCGCGGAACGAGACGCGCACCAGCGTGGCGTAGCCGTCGAACAGGTGGCGGAAGCCGTAGTCCCCGAGGTCCCATAGGCCCGGGCCGTTCCTCAGGTACGTGCCATCCTGCAACAGAGCGCATACAATAAACACCCGATCAATTATTGCGGCGCAACGAACAAATCCGTCGAGGTAGATTAAGCTATCGATCGTAGATGATTGCAAAGATGATTAGCTGGACGATTACAATCACAGCTTAGTCACGAGCCTAACCGTATTATACTCCAACATACATCTGCAGATTTAATTCCTCCAAGTCACTGTCCAAGTGGCACGCACGCACACAGTCTAATGCCACAGTGAGCTCATCGCTGGGGGAGTGGAGGGAGGGACAGGAAGGTTTCAGGCTTTGTCTGGAATTTGCGGGGAACAAAGCTAGCTTCGTCAAAAAAAGGTTGCAGGAAGCAACAAAACTATCATCATGAGACAGCGACGCCATTGTCGCCGTCGTGAGCGCTCAAGAGTGGAGCAGCAGAGAATCTTGGGATATATGTTGTCTTCCCCGGTCGCGAGCATGCATCGTGAGTGCCGAGATGCCATCTCGTTATCGCTCGCTAGCTAGGCCTTCTGTTCTATTCGTTCTATACTAGTGTAAATTAGTACATCGGTGTGGCCTTCTTCGCTGTCGATCACAACTAAAGATGCGCGCCAAGTGCTTCCCCAACTGACAGTTACAGTGAGAGATAAAAGTTGGCAACTCTATGCAATATACCCCTCCTCGTTAGGCTAGCTATTAGATCGATAGGCTGATGAGCATGCCACGGACGTGTCCAAGGCTGGCCCAAACTTTTCTTTGTTAATTGCTTATACGAGTATAATATATGCTTTCCTGGCAAAAAAGAGAGACAAGAGTATCATATATGCTTGTTTTAATTCACCTTTTGTGAGTGTGGATGCTTGGCGTTGCCGACACCTTGATGAAAGCAGTTAGGTTAATGGAAAGAATGTGTTACGCTGTGTGGCCTGGTCTAAAAGTGCTTATATGCATATGCCTTCCAAATTTTCTTTTCGGCTTTTGTGAGTAAGAGGAAGATATGCATGCTTTTATCAAACATTTTTTTTAGAAAAAAACATGCATGCATACGGTCAAGGCTTGAATCGAAGTAACGGAAAAGATTCACATTCTCGAAGAGAAAACGCACGGCTAACCTTCGCCTGGGCCACCGGCAGACAGTATAAGATGTTTGTGATTAGTACGTCAGTTCACAAATGAAGAATCTTCTACTAGGAAGGGAGAGAAAACAAGACGAAAAACATGCATAGATAGATAGATTTGTGCAAGCAAAGCAATTCACCCACCAGCCACGTAGGGAGCTTGCCCTCCACTTCCAGCGCGCCCTCCCACCTCTCCTGCCGGATGCTCTTCCACGCCACGAGCTCGTCGGGGCCACCGTCCACGCCGCGCCCACCGCGGCGCCGCGGAGCGCCGATGACGGGGCGTGGCGGCGGGGCGATGACCGCCGGCGGCGCCTCCGTGACCGCGGCAGCCGCGAGAGGCTGCGCCACCGCCCGCTTGTTGCCTCCCGGCTGGCCGGCACGACGGCCCGGCCGGCCGGACAGGGCGGCGACGGTGCAGAGCGAAGATGAGATCGTGGGAGACATGGCGGTTGTCTGGCAATCTAGCAAGATCAAGCTTGGTTGGTGTGCTGTGGCGCCACCCAAGTCAAGTGCTGTGAGCAGAGCTAGGCAGGTGTACTGCTGCTAAGATTTGGTCTGGAATGGTACCCTGGTGAAGGGATGTATATATAGCCCGCCCGGCCCGAGGATGCCCAGGGGTGCGTGTGTGGCGCACATCCGATCTGCGGACGTAATGAGACGGATCGATGGCGAGGCAATGAGATTCGGCATCTCCACTGCTCGAAACCAATGGATGCCGGGCTTGTTTGCACCCCGCTTGTCATGTTACAGCCCGGCTCGCTCCGGTTGGTCCAGCGACCACGTAGTAGCAGTGTCTCTTCGTAACGTACGTAACAACGTGTGGGTATATACGAACCAAACTGTGGTTGGATGGTTAGAAAAATAATGGCATTCTTAACCCATCAGGATTTAAATGAGATTCGACATTATTTCAGGATTTCTGATGTTTGAGTGGAAGAAGACGTTTTCGTCGATGACGAGACGTCTACGGTGATTTTGTAAATCTCAAAATAATATGCCAGCTCCTTCTTTCGAAGATGCTCATAGAAGTAGGCTGTGCATGTATACATTCATAGAATGAGTATATGCACGTATATATAAACCCTTGTGTCTTTACTGATGTTAAAAAAAAATGTATGCGTACGTGGAGCGTCGCGGTCGCGGTCCGGGAAAGTTAAACGCTGGTTTTTTGCGGGGCGAGGCGGAAGATCGTTGTCGGAGGGATACGACTTTCTGCGCGACGAACCGGGCGCATGTACGCACGTACATACGTACCGACGTTTTCAGCGGGTTAACCTCATCGCTGGGACCTTCGCTTGCCTAGGCTCTCTCGGTTTTAACCATTCGATGTGGACAAACGGGCATGGTACATATTTGTCACTCCAACGGAGCTTGCGTGGGGAAACGCGATGCGGATATGGGAAAATTCCAAACCGATTCTTCAAAGCTAGCGTTCTGTAAAATAGCATAGATACAACTATAACGGTGTCGTGTTCTGGCCGAGTCGACCTAGTACCAGTTGCGATTGCTCCGTTTGGTGCTCAGCTAAACCACATATGTGAGTACTTGGCACTATTACTAAAACCTTGTTCCCGCGAATCAACCTGTGGTTGAGTTGGTTAAGTGGACAGTGGTATCCCAATCCATAAGGGTTCAAATCCTGATGCTAGCATTATTCCTGAATTTATTTCAGGATTTCCGGCGATGCGCTTTCAATGGGAGGAGACGTTCCCGTCGACGACGAGGCGTCTATGGTGACTTCGCAAATCTTAAGATGATATGTCGGCTCAGTCTCTCGAAGGTGCTTATAGGGGTAGGGAGCGCTTGTGTCTGTACTGATGCTTAAAAAAAAACCTTGTTCCCGTGACAGTGGCCTAATTGTTCTTTACTACTAACTAATAATCCAATTGACCGTTGGCTCATACTCCTGCAGAGTGACTCGTCGCTAGTACCTCGCCACGGATAACCAAATATCTGTCTTGAACGGCCTGCTCGTCACTAGTACTAGAAAAATGCCCCAGAGGTCAGATTTAGAAAAATAATTAAGATCCAATGTTAAACCAATATTAACATAGGAACTACGGGCCACATATGGGTAAAAAATATCTGGAACCATGTCGAATGGGCTAAATTCACACAGGTCCTAATGGGCTGGGTGGACCCGGACTGTAAATGGGCTGTATGTAAGTATTGCCGTTAAAGGGCCTTTCATGGCCAGATCTGCTAAATTTTTTACTAAGTCAAGTGGACCTAGTAGCCATCAACAGGGACAGCCATTTTAACAAAACGGGCCACTGTTGGAGCATGCCACATGTCTATAATTAATAGGCGCATGTGGTCCATTGGATGAGCGACACTTGTCCCAATGAAAAGATGCCGTGTGACTCCGTTGACGTGTGAGAAGCTGACATGTGGAGGATCGCCAAGCTCGACGTCATTAACGGGTATCGGATTCGGACTCGCACCTGATAGCTTATCGGCGACATGTTACAGTGGCTGCCATGTGTCGACTATCCTTGATGAAACACTTGCATGACAGATCATTTTTGTCATCGAATGAAAGTGGACACTACCATGATGAAAAAGTGATTATTGTCATGGAACACATCGACGACAACACATGTATAACTATCTTGATTCTATCATAAAACCGTGAGGGATGTACATGGGTGACAGAAAACATGACCCACTATGGCAAAGACGTATCATCACACAGATGCGTCTTTTTTAGTGAAACTAGGCATTTTTTATCCTATATACCTAAGGCAGTCATCCCCACTAATTTATTTATCTTAGCATGCAAGCATGTCACCTCACCAAGTCACCATACAATTATGAATGGGAAATTCCATCTCAATATGCAATCATGCATGGGAAAAAAATCCACCAAAAAATTCAACCATGCATGGGAAAATGGTTTTCATCCAATTATTCTACTTATATTCAATAAAAAAAATTATAGCTATACATTATCAAATATAATAAGTCATATGCATTTTAAATGTTGGTTCTCATGTTATAACACAAATTTTCATCATCCAATTCGCGCTATAACGCATGAGTATCCTCTAGTATATATTATTCTCCCCACATGGCCTTTAGGGATCCCTTCTTCCCCTTCTGGTTTGCCCTCCTTCAGTTGTTTCATAGGTATTTTAGTTTGGAGACTAGCTTTTCTTCTGAGGTATCTTTAGGGTCCATCTTTCAAAATTAGGAGTCGAATTTTTAACCACTTAAGAAGTAAAGGTGGTGGTTCAGTAGTACAAGCCAAGCTATTCCCATCTAGACATCTCTTGCGCTTAAAGCATTTGTTTAGAGTTTGCAATCTATAAAATCTTCTTAACTTTGTGTTCAGAAGGGGAGATTTATTCTTCACTTTCTTGTTCAGTGGATGGTGTTGGTGGTTGAAGCATGCCCATCGGCTAGGTCATCTGGAGTGATTAGCTTTTCTCTGTGGGTGGAGAAAAGAGTTTAGCACTCCAACAAGTTTCCGAAGGGATGACTGAAGTTGACATTTTGGCTTATGAACATTAGCACAAATATCGGGAATTGTAAATTAATGTACTCCCTCCATTCCTTGATATAATGTATATAGATTTTTGAGAAAAAAAATCCAAAATATAAGGTGTATTGTGTTGCACCACTCGTTTGGATAATTTTTTAGGGATTTGATTGCATTTCCTTATATTAGGCAAGCTCCACTATTTCCTCATGTCAATTAGTCAGGTGTAATCTCGCCCAAAACTTGTGAAATTTTCCCTCCACGTGTGTTCTTTAATTTCCGTGTCAAAAACTATACACCCTATATTTAGGAACGGGGGGAGTAATGTTTATATTCCTGATTTTTGGCTATGATCTCTGATTTTAGAGTTTAGGAACTTTTTGGCCAGCCAAATTTGTCTGGTGAAAGCAGAGAGATTGAGAGGAAGTTTACTATTCAAAGGGTACTTTGATTACCTTCTCACTGAGAACAGATGTTGCAAAGTCTTGCTAAAATCTACCTTGGATATTTGAAATGTGTGTTGGAAGTTTTCCTATGCACCTATAATATTTAGAAGGGAGAGAATATCATACTTTTGCTCAACGAAAATTCTAAGTGGGTCTCAGGTCCTATTGCACCTGCTTAAATAATAATTTATAAGATTGAAAATATTTAAAAATGTATTAAAAATTTCAAAAAAAGAATGGTATGTCGTTATACCTGTATAAAAAGCTTCGCAGAGGAGTGACTTCCATGATCTCTGGAACGAAAAAAATTGTGAGTACAAAAAGTGTGAGTAGTAACTTCTATATAGTGTTGATTTTGTTTCTTTTTTGTCTATAATAGCATGGAAGTCAATCCTTCATGAAACTTTTCACACGAATATTACACTATACCATTCTTGTATCCAAGAAGTTTTAGCAAATTTTGACTAATTTTACAATTTTTATTTTTATTTTCCAATTCAGTGCATTGGCAATTGTCGACACCACTCTCCATTGTCGTTGGCTCGAAATGTCTTCCTAGAAACATGGGGAGGACAACAACAAGGAGGACTTGAGCTACACCGGCATGGACATGTACTTATGGGTATAAGTTTTCATGGGTTTGAGTTAGGGTTAGGGTTTCTATTTGGGGTTTTTCCATTTTAGATCCGATTTAAGCTATGTTGATGCTTCTTGTCAATGTAGGAAAACCCCGAGACCACTGTTGGTGCTTACTTTTGTGGCGGAGTGACTGATTCAGCCATCAAATGCAAGCTTCACCAGTTTAGGACCAAGAAATTTGTTGCATTTGATGGCATAGACAATGGGAGGAGATTTTACAGTTGTGGTAAGCACGTAATTTGTCCTTGCCTACCTGTTTAAGCTAAGCACTTTGCTCTGTAACTGAATTTGTTTGGTTTAAGTGTATTATTTAATATTTCTACTGAATCTTGTAGGTGATGCCTTGCTAAGTAGGTAACTTAATCTGGCAGTTGCTGCCTTGCTAAGTAGCTAGCTCAATCTTATAGGTGAATTGGTGTTCACCAGTTAACGGAATTTGTGTTTTGACTGAATCTTGTGTTGGTGCTCACTAGTTAACTGAATTTGTGTGTTGACTGAATCTTGTGTTGAGTCTCTTATGTTGGTATTCACTAGTTAACTGAATTTGTGTGTTGACTGAATCTTGTGTTGAGTCTCTTATGTTGGTATTCACTAGTTAACTGAATTTTTGTTCTGACTGAATCTTGTAGGTTGGTGTTCACTAACTAACTGGATTTGTGTTTTGACTGAAACAAGTAGGTTGGTGTTCACTAGTTAAATGAATTTTTTTGTTTTGGATAAATATTATCTGTTGATGCTACTAGCTAACTGAATTTGTATTTTGACTGAATCTTGTAGGTGTGCGCTAGTTAACTGTTGGGGAACACAGTATTTCAAGAAATTTCCTACGACCACGCAAGATCTATCTAGGAGATGCATTGCAATGAGAGGGGAGAGTGTGTCTACGTACCCTCGTAGACCGAAAGCGGAAGTGTTTAGTAACGCGGTTGATGTATTCGAACGTCTTCGCGATCCAACTGAAGGAAATATGCCCTAGTGGCAATAATAAAGTTGTTACTTATATTACCTTATATCATGATAAATGTTTATTATTCATGCTAGAATTATATTAACCGGAAATTTAGTACATGTGTGAATACATAGACAAACAGAGTGTCACTAGTATGCCTCTACTTGACTAGCTCATTAATCAAAGATGGCTAAGTTTCCTAACCATAGACATGAGTTGTCATGTGATAAACGAGATCACATCATTAGAGAATGATGTGATTGACTTGACCCATTCGTTAGCTTAGCATTATGATCGTTTAGTTTATTGCTATTGCTTTCTCCATAACTTATGCATGTTCCTATGACTATGAGATTATGCAACTCCTGAATACCGGAGGAACACTTAGTGTGCTATCAAACGTCACAACGTAACTGAGTGATTATAAAGATGCTCTATAGGTGTCTCCGATGGTGTTTGTTGAGTTGGCATAGATCGAGATTAGGATTTGTCACTCTGATTGTCGGAGAGGTATCTCTGGGCCCTCTCGGTATTGCACATCACTTTAAGCCTTGCAAGCAATGTGACTAATGAGTTAGTTGCGGGATGTTGCATTACGGAACGAGTAAAGAGACTTCCCGGTAATGAGATTGAACTAGGTATGATGATACCGATGATCGAATCTCGGGCAAGTAACATACCGATGACAAAGGGAACAACGTATGTTGTTATGCGGTTTGACCGATAAAGATCTTCGTAGAATATGTAGGAACCAATATGAGCATCCAGGTTCCGCTATTGGTTATTGACCGGAGATGAGTCTCGGTCATGTCTACATAGTTCTCGAACCCGTAGGGTCTGCACGCTTAACGTTTGACGACGATCGGTATTATGAGTTTATGTGTTTTGATGTATCGAAGGTAGTTCAGATTCCCAGATGTGATCACGGACATGATGAGGAGTCTTGAAATGGTTGAGACATGAAGATTGATATATTGGAAGGTTATGTTTGGACACCGGAATGGTTTCAGATGAGTTCGGGCATATACCGGAGTACCGGGGGGTTACCGGAAACCCCCGGGGGCTTAATGGGCCTACACGGGCTTTAGTGGGAGAGAGAGGCGGCCAAGAGGTGGGGGCACGCCCCCCAAGCCCAATCCGAATTGGGAAGGGGGGCGGCCTCCCTTTCCTTCCTCTCCTCTTCCTCTTCCTCCCCCCTCCTATAGGACTAGGAAAGGGGGGAAACCTACTCCTAGTAGGAGTAGGTGTAGCGATCCGACCTCAAACGGTCAAATCTCTGTGCATAAGTGTCATCCCTGGATCGGTAATGCTGACGCATACAGTACTTGAAGGATTTATAACGGAGTGCAATCACACACTTATTACATCGAATATCTCAAAAGAGAGTACTTGTTATAATAATATGGCTGAAGGCCATCTAATGAAGATAACAACAGAAGGCTTCGAAGGTAAAATGAGTCCATCAACTCCAACGGCATGTTGAGTGCAAGACAACGACCTAGCGCACCTTACTCTTCGTCTGAAAAGTCTGCAACATAATACGTTGCAACCCGAAACGGGTCAGCACATGGAATATGCTGGCAAAATAACACTGTAGAGCAATGAACAAGTAGCAGCTATAACTATATGCATATTTGGCTGGTGGAGGCTCTATGGTTATTTTTGTAGAAAGCTAGTTTTTCCCTACAATAAAGGAATTTATTTTATTTAACTACAAAGTTTGTTGAAAACATTGAGAATGGTAACGCCATCTCAATATCAATTAAAGTAATCATTAACCCAACAAGTTAATTAAATAAAGTGATGAGATCAACATAATAATTCAAGCACCAGATACTCAAGATGTCCATAACCGTGGACACGGCTAACCATGATTAGTTTATACACTCTGCAGAGGTTTGCACACTTTTCCCCACAAGACTCGATCTCCTTCATTTATTTCTTGCACTACATGATGTTTGAGAAACAGATGACCGAGACACAGTTTTTCAAAAGCATTAGCCCTTTCGACGGGTAAACCATACCACCTACATCTGCTAGTTTACCACTGAAAGAGGTCACACAACATACTCAACTATGCCAGAGCCCATAATGGCTTGTGGCTGCACACGGAAGTTTCCAACATGAATAACAATATGATCCCTTTGAGCCTGGGTGGCAGACCATAGGATGATCACACAGATTCCCCGGGATCTCCTTGGACAGCACTGGATTGCCCCAGGTGCCCACAAACAATCCACCCAGATGTGTGTTAAAGTAGCCACCTTAAATAAACCCTTAGTCATTATAATACTCACAACTGTCATGAATCACTCAAACCAAACCACGCCTACGAGCATAGCATAGCGGTGTAAGCATAACGTAGAAGTAACTCCCAGGGTTTGAATGAAAAGGGCAATAGGTACTACCTCAATAACTACTTCCCAATACCCACATGTTAAACAAATCCTAAACATGCAATGTTTGAGGGTTTGAAACAAATGCATAAAAACTGGGTAATAAAGGGATATGATCAAAGTGTTACTTGCCCTGCTGACAATCTGAAAACCCTAGTGACTCGTAGTAGCACGCTTCACACTCCGGAAACTCTATCGTAAACAAACAATAGCATACATAAGCACTCAAGCATAAGATGCGCGGGTAAAACTCAAGAGAAAAGATCCGAACTGAAATTACAAGAGAAAAACTTCGATTTGCAAAAAGAATCAATCAAATCGGAGCTACGAAAATCAAACTATGATAAAAAGAAGTTCAAAAACAAATCTGCTTGGAACCAAATTTTAAATTGTCAAAACCATGTTCAAGTTGATTATCTGGAAAGAGGGGAACAAGACGAAGATTTTGGCGTTGGTTTCACTAGATTTGGACGAACGGTTAAAAAGTAACGAGGGTTTGAAGATCAGGGGCTAATTTGCGATAAAAATAATCACGGATAGGTCCCTGGCTGAAAATAAAAAAGAAAATACTAACGAACAAATGTTCGTTTTCAGAGACAAATGAATGAACCCGTTTGCGAACAGAGGTGTTCAGGCGAACGGCCGCTAAATAGAACTGATCGGAAAAACCGAGAAAACCCGATCTAGATCTAAAACCGAAAAAAACCAAACGAACTGGTGAACCGGGCGGTTTCTATACCGGTCAACAGCGGCGGCGGCGGGTGGGGCGGCGGCTCCGGCGAGGGCTACGGGGTCTGGCGGCGCCGGGCCGGTGCAGAGCGGCGGCGGCTGCAGCGGGAGGAGGCGGTGGCGCAGCAGCAGCTAGCGGCGGCGGCGACGAGCAAGTGCGGCGGCGGCACGCCTTGGTGGAGGCGGCAACGACTTGGTGAGGAGGGGTGGGGGTTGGCCGTATATAAAGGAGCCCCGGGGGGTCCGACTTGGGCGAGGGGGCGCTAGGCGGCGACGATCCGAACTCCTCGCCGGAGTCCGACGCGGACATGGGCGCGACGCGAAGCGGTGCGACGCTGGGCCGTGGCCTGGCTCCCAGTTGGGCCGGCCCAGTTCGGCGTGCGATTTTTTTTAAAATAAAATTCCGTCAAAAACTAAAAATCCTAATAAATATAAAAAATTCTAAAAATGCCAAAAACAATTTTCGCCGTCTAAATAAAATATTTAGAACAAGGTGAACATTTTTCTGGCCTAAAATGCATATTTTTTTTTCTAATTCAAATAAAGTGGCACCAAAATTCCAAATAAAATATTTGTTTGATTTTAATATATTTTCTCCAATATTCCCCTGTTATTTGGAGAAGTCATTTTATCTCCACTCATTTATTTTAATATTGAAAATATTTCGAAGAGAAAAATTATTAAAATCAAAATGATCATTTTTTCAAATTTCAGAAAATTCAAATATGAAAATAAAAGAAATCTCCAACTCTCTCCTCGGGTCCTTGAGTTGCTTAAGATTTCTAGGATCACAATCAAAATGCAAATAAAATATGATATGCATATGATGACCTATGTATAATATCCGAATTGAAAATTGGGATGTCACAGTAGGAATCCCCCCTTGGGGGCGCACCATGAGGGCCGGCCAGCCCTCTCCTCCCCTCCTTTATATACGGGGGAGGGGGCACCTCATAGACACACAAGTTGACAATTATTTTAGCCGTGTGCGGTGCCCCCTTCCACAGATACACACCTCGGTCATATCGTCGTAGTGCTTAGGCGAAGCCCTGCACCGGTAACTTCATCATCACTGTCAACACGCCATCGTGCTGATGAAACTCTCCCTCGGCCTCAACTGGATCAAGAGTATGGGGGACATCATCGAGCTGAACGTGTGCAGATCGTGGAGGTGCCATGCGTTCGGTACTTGGTCGGTTGGATCACGAAGACATTCGACTACATCAGCCGCGTTTCTTAGCGCTTCCGCTTTCGGTCTATGAGGGTACGTAGACATACTCTCCCCTCTCGTTGCTATGCATCCCTAGATAGATCTTGCGTGATCGTAGGAGAATTTTGGAAATACTGTGTTCCCCAACACCAACCGATCAAGTACCGAACGCACGTCACCTCCCCGATCTGCACATGTTCAGCTCGGTGACGTCCCTCATACTCTTGATCCAGCTGAGGCCGAGGGTGAGTTCTGTCAGAACAACGGCATGTTGATGGCGATGATGAAGTTACCGACGTAGAGCTTTACCTAAGCACTACGACAATATGGCCGAGGTGTAAAACTGTGGAGGGGGGCACCGCACACGGCTAAAGATCAACTTGTGTGTCTATGGGGTGCCCCCTCCCCCTTATATAAAGGAGGGGAGGAGGAGGAGGGCCGGCCACAAGGGGCACGCCCAAGGGGGGGATCCTACTCCTAGTAGGAGTAGGTTTTCCCCTTTCCTAGTCCTAGTAGGAGAAGAAGGAAGGAGAGGAAGAAGAGAAGGAAAGGGGGGGGGGCGCCCCCTAGCCCTAGTCCAATTCAGTTTGGGCTAGGGGGTGCGCGCCACACCTTGGCCTGCCTCCTCTCTTCCACCATTAGGCCCATGAGGCCCAATAACTTCCGGGGGGGGGGGGGGGTCCGGTAATCCCCGGTACTCCGAAACTTATATGAAACGACCCGAACTATTCTGGTGTCCGAATGTAGCCTTCCAATATATGAATCTTTATGTATCGACCATTTCGAGACTCCTTGTCATGTCCGTGATCTCATCCGGGACTCCGAACAACCTTCAGTACATCAAATCACATAACTCGTAATACATATCGTCGTCGAATGTTAGGCGTGCGGACCCTACGGGTTCGAGAACTATGTAGACATGACCGAGACACCTCTCCGGTCAATAACCAATAGCGGAACCTGGATGCTCATATTGGTTCCTACATATTCTACGAAGATCTTTATCGGTCAACCGCACAACAACATACATTGTTCCCTTAGTCATCGGTATGTTACTTGCCTGAGATTCGATCGTCGGTATCATCATACCTAGTTCAATCTCGTCACCGAAAAGTCTCTTTACTCGTTCCGTAACGCATCATCCCACAACTAACTCATTACTCACATTGCTTGCAAGGCTTATTGTGATGTGCATTACCGAGAGGGCCCAGAGATAGCTCTCCGACAATCGGAGTGACAAATCCTAATCTCGATCTATGCCAACTCAACAAACACCATCGGAGACACCCGTAGAGCATCTTTATAATCACCCAGTTACGTTGTGACATTTGGTAGCACACTAAGTGTTCCTCCGGTATTCGGGAGTTGCATAATCTCATAGTCATTGGAACATGTATAAGCCATGAAGAAAGCAATAGCAATAAACTAAACGATCATAGTGCTAAGCTAACAGATGCGTCTAGTCCATCACATCATTCTCTAATGATGTGATCCCGTTCATCAAATGAAAACACATGTCCATGGCTAGGAACTTAACCATCTTTGTTGAACGAGGTAGTCAAGTAGAGCCATACTAGGGACAATCTGTTTGTCTATGTATTCACACATGTACTAAGTTTCCGGTTAATACAATTCAAGCATGAATAATAAACATTTATCATCATATAAGGAAATTTAAATAACAAATTTATTATTGCCTCTGGGACATATTTCCTTCAACCTCCCACTTGCACAAGAGTCAATAATCTAGATTACACAGTAATGATTCTAAAACCCATGGAGTCTTGGTGCTGATCATGTTTTGCTCGTGAGAGAGGCTTAGTCAATGGGTCTGCAACATTCAGATCCGTATGTATCTTGCAAATCTCTATGTATCCCTCCTTGATTTGATCGCAGATGGAATTGAAGCGCTTTTGATGTGCTTGGTTATCTTGTGAAATCTGGATTCCTTTGCCAAGGCAATTGCACCAGTATTGTCACAAAAGATTTTCATTGGACCCGATGCACTAGGTATTACACCTAGATCAGATATGAACTCCTTCATCCAAACTCCTTCATTTGCTGCTTCCGAAGCAGCTATGTATTCTGCTTCACACGTAGATCCCACCACGACGCTCTACTTAGAACTGCACCAACTGACAGCTCCACCATTCAATAAAAATACCTTTCCGGTTTGTGACTTAGAGTCATCCGGATCAGTGTCAAAGCTTGCATCGTCGTAACTGTTTACGACGAGCTCTTTGTCACCTCCATAAACAAGAAACATATCCTTAGTCCTTTTCAGGTATTTCAGGATGTTCTTGACCGCTGTCCAGTGATCCACTCCTGGATTACTTTGGTACCTCCCTGCTAAACTAATAGCAAGGCACACATCAGGTCTGGCATACAACATTGCATACATGATAGAACCTGTGGCCGAGGCATAGGGAATGACTTTCATTTTCTCCCTATCTTCTGCAGTGGTCGGGCATTGAGTCTGACTCAACTTCACACCTTGTAACACAGGCAAGAACCCTTTCTTTGCTTGATCCATTTTGAACTTCTTCAAAACGTTATCAAGGTACGTGCTTTGTGAAAGTCCAATTAAGCTTCTTGATCTATATCTATAGATCTTGATGCCCAATATATAAGCAGCTTCACCGAGGTCTTTCATTGCAAAATTCTTATTCAAGTATCCTTTTATGCTATTCAGAAATTCAGTATCATTTCCAATCAACAATATGTCATCCACATATAAAATCAGAAATGCTACAGAGCTCCCACTCACTTTCTTGTAAATACAGGCTTCTCCAAAAGTCTGTATAAAACCATATGCTTTGATCACACTATCAAAGCGTATATTCCAACTCCGAGATGCTTGCACCAGTCCATAAATGGATCGCTGGAGCTTGCACACTTTGTTAGCACCTTTTGGATCGACAAAACTTCTGGTTGCATCATATACAACTCTTCTTTAAGATATCCATTAAGGAATGCAATTTTGACATCCATTTGCCAAATTTCATAATCATCAAATGCGGCAATTGCTAACATGATTCGGACGGACTTAAGCATCGCTACGGGTGATAAGGTCTCATCCTAGTCAACTCCTTGAACTTGTGAAAACCTTTTGCAATAAGTCGAGCTTTGTAGTCAGTAACATTACCGTTAGCGTCAGTCTTCTTCTTGAAGATCCATTTAGTCTCTATGGCTTGCCGATCATCGGGCAAGTCAACCAAAGTCCACACTTTGTTCTCATACATGGATCCCATCTCAGATTTCATGGCCTTAAGCCATTTTGCGGAATCTGGGCTCATCATCGCTTCCTCATAGTTTGTAGGTTCGTCATGGTCAAGTAACATGACCTCTAGAACAGGATTAATATACCACTCTGGTGCGGATCTTACTCTGGTTGACCTACGAGGTTCGATAGCAACTTGATCAGAAGTTTCATGATTATTATCATTAGCTTCCTCACTAATTGGTGTAGGAATCACTGGAACTGATTTTTGTGATGAACTACTTTCCAATAAGGGAGATGGTACAGTTACCTCATCAAGTTCTACTTTCCTCCCACTCACTTCTTTCGAGAGAAACTCCTTCTCTAGAAAGGATCCATTCTTAGCAACGAATATCTTTCCTTCAGATCTGTGATAAGAAGGTGTACCCAATAGTATCCTTTGGGTATCCTATAAAGACACATTTCTCCGATTTGGGTTCGAGCTTATCAGGTTGAAGCTTTTTCACATAAGCATCACAGCCCCAAACTTTAAGAAACGACAACTTGGGTTTCTTGCCAAACTACAGTTCATATGGTGTCGTCTCAACGGATTTAGATGGTGCCCTATTTAATGTGAATGCAGTCGTCTCTAAAGCATAACCCCAAAATGATAGCGGCAAATCAGTAAGAGACATCATAGATTGCACCATATCTAATAAAGTGTGGTTACGACGTTTGGACACACCGTTACGCTATGGTGTTCCAGGTGGCGTGAGTTGCGAAACTATTCCACATTGTTTCAAATGAAGACCAAACTCATAACTCAAATATTCACCTCCATGATCAGATCGTAGAAACTTAATTTCTTGTTATGATGATTTTCCACTTCACTCAGTCTCAGACTTAGGTCCAGTCTTGGGCTTCTTCACTTGAGCAGCAACTTGCTTGCCGTTCTTCTTGAAGTTCTCCTTCTTCCCTTTACCCTTTTTCTTGAAACTGATGGTCTTGTTGACCATCAACACTTGATGCTCCTTCTTGATTTCTACCTCCGCAGCCTTTAGCATTGCGAAGAGCTCAGGAATTATCTTATCCATCCCTTACATATTATAGTTCATCACGAAGCTCTCGTAGCTTGGTGGCAGTGATTGAAGAACTCTGTCAATGACACTATCATCAGGAAGATTAACTCCCAGCTGAGTCAAGTGGTTGTGGTACCCAGACATTCAGAGTATATGTTCACTGACAGAACTATTCTCCTCCATCTTGCAGCTATAGAACTTATTGGAGACTTCATATCTCTCAATTTGGGCATTTGCTTTAAATATTAACTTCAACTCCTGGAACATCTCATATGCTCCATGACGTTCAAAACATCGTTGAAGTCCCGATTCTAAGCCGTAAAGCATGGCACACTGAACTATTGAGTAGTCATCAGCTTTGCTCTGTGAGACGTTCATAACATCTGGTGTTGCTCCTACAGTGGGCTTTGCACCTAGTGGTGCTTCCAGGATGTAATTCTTCTATGCAGCAATGAGGATACTCCTCAAGTTACGGACCCAGTCCGTGTAGTTGCTACCATCATCTTTCAACTTAGCTTTCTCTAGGAACACATTAAAATTCAAAGGAACAGTAGCATGGGCCATTTATCTACAACAACATAGACATGCAAAATACTATCAGGTACTAACCTCATGATAAATTAAAGTTCAGTTAATCATATTACTTAAGAACTCCCACTTAGATAGACATCCCTCTAGTCATCTAAATGATCACGTGATCCATATCAACTAAACCAAGTCCGATCATCACGTGAGATGGAGAAGTTTTCAATGGTGAACATCACTATGTTGATCATATCTAATATATGATTCACGCTCGACCTTTCGGTCTCAGTGTTCTGAGGCAATATCTGCATATGCTAGGCTCGTCAAGTTTAACCTGAGTATTCTGCTTGTGCAAAACTAGCTTGCAGCCGTTGTATGTGAACGTAGAGCTTATCACACCCGATCATCACATGGTGTCTCGTCACTATGAACTATAGCAACGGTGCATACTCAGAGAGAACACTTATACCTTGAAATTTAGTGAGAGCTCATCTTATAATGCTACCGCCGTACTAAGAAAAATAAGATGCATAAAAGATAAACATCACATGCAATCAATATAAGTGTTATGATATGGCCATCATCATCTTGTGCCTTTGATCTCCATCTCCAAAGCACCATCATGATCACCATCTTCACCGGCCTGACACCTTGATCTCCATCGTAGCATCGTTGTTGTCTCGCCAACTATGGCTTCCACGACTATTGCTATCGCATAGTGATAAAGTAAAGCAATTACTTGGCGATTGCATTTCATACAATAAAGCGACAACCATATGGCTCCTGCCAGTTGCCGATCACTATGTTAGAAAACATGATCATCTCATACAACAATTTATATAATCATGTCTTGACCATATCACATCACAGCATGCCCTGCAAAAACAAGTTAGACGTCCTCTACTTTGTTGTTGCAAGTTTTACGTGGCTGCTATGGGCTTAGCAAGAACCGTTCTTACCTACGCATCAAAAACCACAACGAGTTTTTGTCAAGTGTGCTGTTTTAACCTTCAACAAGGACCGGGCGTAGTCACACTCGATTCAACCAAAGTTGGAGAAACAGGCACCCACTAGCCACCTACGTGCGAAGCACGTCGGTAGAACCAGTCTCATGAACGCGGTCATGTAATGTCGGTCTGGGCCGCTTCATCCAACAATACCGCCAAATAAAAGTATGACATGTTGGTAAGTAGTATGACTATTATCGCCCACAACTCTTCGTGTTCTACTCGTGCATATAACATCTATGCATAGACCTGGCTCGGATGCCACTGTTGGGGAACGCAGTATTTCAAAAAAATTCTACGATCACGCAAGATCTATCTAGGAGATGCATACCAACGAGAGGGGAGAGTGTGTCTATGTACCCTCGTAGACCGAAAGCGGAAGCGTTTAGTAACACGGTTGATGTAGTCAAACGTCTTCGTGATCCAACCGATCAAGTACCAAACGCACGGCACCTCCGCGATCTGCACACGTTCAGCTCGATGATGTCCCTCGTACTCTTGATCCAGATGATGCCGAGGGTGAGTTCCGTCAGCATGACGGCATGTGGATGGTGATGACGAATTTACCGCCGCAGAGCTTCACCTAAGCACTCTGACAATATGATCGAGGTGTAAAACTGTGGAGGGGGGCACCGCACATGGTTAAAGATCAACTTGTGTGTCTATGGGGTGCCCCCTCCCCCGTATATAAAGGCGAAAGGCGAGGAGGAGGAGGAGGGCCGGCCACAAGGGGCGTGCCCAAGGGGGGAACCCTACTCCTAGTAGGAGTAGGTTTCCCCCTTTCCTAGTCCTAGTAGGAGAAGAAGGAAGGAGAGGAAGAAGAGAAGGAAAGGGGGGGGGGCTAGCCCTAGTCCAATTCAGTTTGGGCTAGGGGGCACGCAACACACCTTGGTGTGCCTCCTCTCTTCCACCATGAGGCCCATGAGGCCCAATAACTTGCCGGGGGGGGGGGTGTTCCGGTAACCCTCGGTGCTCCGAAACTTATCCGAAACGACCGGAATCATTCCGGTATCCGAATGTCGCCTTCCAATATATGAATCTTTATGTCTCGACCATTTCGAGACCCCTCGTCATGTCCGTGATCTCATTCGGGACTCCAAACAACCTTTGGTAGATCAAATCACATAACTCATAATACATATCGTCATCGAACGTTAAGCGTGCGGACCCTACAGGTTCGAGAACTATGTAGACATGACCGAGACACATGTCCGGTCAATAACCAATAGCAGAACCTGGATGCTCATATTGGTTCCTACATATTCTATGAAGATCTTTATCGATCAAACCGCACAACAACATACGTTGTTCCCTTTGTCATTGGTATGTTACTTGCCCAAGATTTGATCGTCGGTATCATCATACCTAGTTCAATCTCGTCACCGGCAAGTCTCTTTACTCATTCCGTAATGCATCATCCTGCAACTAACTCATTAGTCACATTGCTTGCAAGGCTTATAGTGATGTGCATTATCGAGAGGGCCCAGAGATACCTCTCCGACAATCGGAGTGACAAATCCTAATCTCGATCTATGCCAACTCAACAAACACCATTGAAGACACCTGTAGAGCATCTTTATAATCACCCAGTTACGTTGTGACGTTTGATAGATGATGTCTACTACACAACCTTCTTCTTGTAGACGTTTTTGGGCCTCCAAGTGCAGAGGTTTGTAGGACAGTAGCAAATTTCCCTCAAGTGGATGACCTAAGGTTTATCAATCCGTAGGAGGCATAGGATGAAGATGGTCTCTCTCAAGCAACCCTGCAACCAAATATCAAGGAGTCTCTTGTGTCCCCAACACACCCAATACAATGGTAAATTGTATAGGTGCACTAGTTCGGCGAAGAGATGGTGATACAAGTGGTATATGGATAGTAGATAAAGGTATTTGTAATCTGAAATTAAAAAAACAGCAAGGTAACTAATGATAAAAGTGAGCGTAAACGGTATTGCAATGATAGGAAACAAGGCCTAGGGTTCATACTTTCGCTAGTGTAAGTTCCCTCAACAATAATAGCATAATTGGATCACATAACTATCCCTCACCATGCAACAAAGAGTCACTCCAAAGTCACTAATAGCGGAGAACAAACGAAGAGATTATGGTAGGGTACGAAACCACCTCAAAGTTATTCTTTCCAATCAATCCGTTGGGCTATTCCTATAAGTGTCACAAACAGCCCTAGAGTTCATACTAGAATAACACCTTAAGATACAAATCAACCAAAACCCTAATGTCACCTAGATACTCCAATGTCACCTCAAGTATCCATGGGCATGATTATACGATATGCATCACACAATCTCATATTCATCTATTCAACCAACACATAGAACCTCAAAGAGTGCCCTAAAGTTCCTACCGAAGAATCACGACGAAAACGTGTGCCAGCCCCTATGCATAGGTTCATGGGCGGAACCCGCAAGTTGATCACCAAAACATACATCAAGTGAATCACGTGGTATCCCATTGTCACCACAGATACGCACGGCAAGACATACATCAAGTGTTCTCAAATCTTTAAAGACTCAATCCGATAAGATTACTTCAAAGGGGAAACTCAATTCATTACAAGAGACAAGAGGGGAAGGAGAAACATAAGATCCAACTATAATAGCAAAGCTCACGATACATCAAGATCGTATCATCTCAAGAACACGAGAGAGAGAGAGAGATCAAACACATAGCTACTGGTACATACCCTCAGCCCCGAGGGAGAACTACTCCCTCCTCATCATGGAGAGCACCGGGATGATGAAGATGGCCACCGGAGAGGGATTGCCCCCTTCGGCAGGGTGCTGGAACGGGCCTAGATTGGCTTTCGGTGGCTACGGAGGCTTCTAGCGGCGGAACTCCCGATCTAATCTCCGTTCTAGAAGTTTTAGGATACGTGGGTATATATGTGTGAAAGGAGTACGTCGGTGGACCGAAGAGGGGGCCACGAGGCAGGGGGCGCGCCCCAGGGGGGTGGGCGAGCCCCCTACCCTCGTGAGCTCCTCCTTCATCTTCTGACGTAGGGTCCAAGTATATCCGGTAGGTTTCCTTCCAAAAATAACTTCTCCAGTTGATTTCGTTCTGTTTCGACTCCGTTTGATATTCCTTTTCTTCGAAACACTGAAATAGGCGTAAAACAACAAATCTGGGCTGGGCCTCCGGTTAATAGGTTAGTCCCCAAAATAATATAAAAGTGGATAATAAAGCCCAATATTGCCCCAAACAGTAGATAATATAGCATGGAGCAATCAAAAATTATAGATACGTTCGAGACGTATCAGGCATCCCCAAGCTTAATTCATGCTCGTCCTCGAGTAGGTAAATGATAAAAAAGAATTTTTGATGCGGAGTGCTACTTGGCATAATTTCAATGTGATTCTTCTTAATTGTGGTATGAATATTCAGATCCATAAGATTCAAGACAAAAGTTCATATTGACATAGAAACAATAATACTTCAAGCATACTAACTAAGCAATCATGTCTTCTCAAAATAACATGACCAAAGAAAGCTATCCCTACAAAATCATATAGTCTGGCTATGCTCTATCTTCACCACACAAAATATTTAAATCATGCACAACCCCGATGACAAGCCAAGAAATTGTTTCATACTTTTGATGTTCTCAAACTTTTTCAATATTCACGCAATACACGAGCGTGAGCCATGGATATAGCACTATAGGTGGAATAGAGTGGTGGTTGTGGAGAAGACAAAAAGGGAGAAGATAGTCTCACATCAACTAGGCGTATCAATGGGCTATGGATATGCCCATCAATAGATATCAATGTGAGTGAGTAGGGATTGCCATGCAACGGATGCACTAGAGCTATAAGTGTATGAAAGCTCAACAAAAGAAACTAGTGGGTGTGCATCCAACTCGCTTGCTCACGAAGACCTAGGGCACTTGAGGAGGCCCATCATTGGAATATACAAGCCAAGTTCTATAATGAAAGATTCCCACTAGTATATGAAACTGACAACATAGGAGACTCTCTATCATGAAGATCATGGTGCTACTTTGAAGCACAAGTGTGGTAAAAGGATAGTAGCATTGTCCCTTCTCTCTTTTTCTCTCATTTATTTTTTATTTTTTGGGGCCTTCTTTTTTTATGGCCTCTTTTTTTATTTGGGCTTCTTTGCCCTCTTTTATTTATTTTTCGTCCGGAGTCTCATCCCGACTTGTGGGGGAATCATAGTCTCCATCATCCTTTCCTCACTGGGACAATGCTCTAATAATGATGATCATCACACTTTTATTTACTTACAACTCAAGAATTACAACTTGATACTTAGAAAAAAATATGACTCTATATGAATGCCTCCGGCGGTGTACCGGGATGTGCAATGATGCATGAGTGACATGTATGAAAGAATTACGAACGGTGGCTTTGCCACAAATACGATGTCAACTACATGATCATGCAAAGAAATATGACAATGATGGAGCGTGTCATACTAAACGGAACGGTGGAAAGTTGCATGGAAATATATCTCGGAATGGCTATGGAAATGCCATGATAGGTAGGTATGGTGGCTGTTTTGAGGAAGGTATATGGTGGGTTTATGGTACCGGCGAAAGTTGCGCGGTACTAGAGAGGCTAGCAATGGTGGAAGGGTGAGAGTGCGTATAGTCCATGGACTCAACATTAGTCATAAAGAACTCACATACTTATTGCAAAAATCTATTTGTTATCGAAACAAAGTACTACGCGCATGCTCCTAGGGGGATAGATTGGTAGGAAAAGACCATCGCTCGTCCCCGACCGCCACTCATAAGGAAGACAATCAATAAATAAATCATGCTCTGACTTCATCACATAACGGTTCACCATACGTGCATGCTACGGGAATCACAAACTTCAACACAAGTATTTCTCAAATTCACAACTATTCAACTAGCATGACTCTAATATCACCATCTCCATATCTCAAAACAATCATCAAGCATCAAACTTCTCTTAGTATTTAATACACTCATAAGAGAATTTTATTATTCTTGAATACCTAGCATTAGGATTTTAAGCAAATTACCATGCTATTTAAGACTCTCAAAATAATATAAGTGAAGCATGAGAGTTCATCTATTTCTTCAAAATAAAACTACCACCATGCTCTAAAAAATATAAGTGAAGCACTAGAGCAACAACAAACTACTCTGAAAGATATAAGTGAAGATCAACGAGTAATCGAATAATTATGCAACTATGTGAAGACTCTCCCATTTAATAGTTTCAGATATTGGTATTCTATTCAAACAGCAAGCAAAGCAAAATAAAATGACATTCTAAAAATGGCAAACATCATGTGAAGAAGCAAAAACTTAGGATCAACCGAAACTAACCGATAGTTGTTGAAGAAGAAAGGTGGGATGCCAACCGGGGCATCCCCAAGCTTAGATGCTTGAGACTTCTTGAAATATTATCTTGGGATTCCTTGGGCATCCCCAAGCTTGAGATTTTGTGTCTCCTTAATTCCTCTCATATCACGGTCTCCCTAAATCTCAAAAGCTTCATCCACACAAAACTCAACAAGGACTCGTGAGATAAGTTAGTATAAACCATTGCAAAAACCTTATCCTACTCTACTGTAGCAAATCACTAAAATTATTATTCAACATTGCATACTAAATGCCTATGCATATTTAATAGTCCTATCCTCAAATAGAATCACTAAAGAAGCAAACATATGCAAACAATGCAAACATAACAGCAATCTGCCTAAACAGGATAGTCTGTAAAGAATGCTGCAACATCCATACTTCCCTAGCTCCAAAAATTATGAAAGAAAATTACCACTGTAGTAAATTTATCACAACTTAATATTCAAAAGGTTTAAACATTTTATCACATTCTGACTTTTCTAGGGAATTATTGCAACAGCGGTAAACTTTCTGTTTTCAAACAGCAACATGTACACTTGTAAAATAGGCATAGTAAAGACTATCAATGCCACTTTTATTGAAATAAAAGATGCAAAACATTTTTATAAATAACAGCAAGCAAATCCTAACAAAATAAATTGACGCTCCAAGCAAAACACATATCATGTGGTGAATAAAAATATAGCTCCAAGTAAAGTTACCGATGAACGAAGACGAAAGAGGGGATGCCTTCCGGGGCATCCCCAAGCTTTGGCTCTTGGCTATCCTTGAATATTACCTTGGGGTGCCATGGACATCCCCAAGCTTAGGCTATTTCCACTCCTTGTTCCATAGTCCATCGACTCCTTACCCAAAACTTGAAAACTTCACAACACAAAACTTAACAGAAAACTCGTAAGCTCCGTTAGTATAAGAAAATAAATCACCACTTCAAGGTACTGTAATGAACTCATTATTTATTTATATTGGTATTAAACCTAATGTATTCCAACTTCTCTATGGTTTATAAACTCTTTTACTAGCCATAGATTCATCAAAATAAGTAAACAACACATGAAAAACAGAATCTGTCAAAAACAGAACAGTCTGTAGTAATCTGGATCAAACGTATACTTCTGGAACTCATAAAATTCTCAAATAAATTTCTGGACCTGAGGAATTTGTCTATTAATCATCTGCAAAAAGAATTAACTAAATATCACTCTCTAACAAAATATGGCAGCAATTCTCGGGTGCTAAAGTTTCTGTTTTTTACAGCATGATCAACAAGACTCTCCCCAAGTCTTCCCAAAGGTTCTACTTGGCACAAACACTAATTAAAAGCATAAAACCACATCTAAACAGAGGATAGATGAATTATTTATTACTTAACAGGAGAAAAAATTAAGGAACAAAAATAAAATTGGGTCGCCTCCCAAGAAGCGCTATCGTTTAACGCCCCTAGCTAGGCATGATAATGACAATGATGCTCACATAAAAGATAAGAATTGTAACGTAAAGAGAGCATCGTGAAGAATATGACTAGCACTTTTAAGTCTAACCCACTTCCTATGCATAGGGATTTTGTGAGCAAACAACTTGTGGGAACAAGAATCAACTTGCATAGGAAGGTAAAACAAGCATAACCTCAAAACTTTAAGCACATAGAGAGGAACCTTGATATTATTGCAATTCCTACAAGCATATATTCCTCCCTCATAATAACTTTCAGTAGCATCATGAATGAATTCAACAATATAACCAGTACCTAAAGCATTATTTTCATGATCTACAAGCATAGAAAATTTACTACTCTCCACACAAGCAAAATTCTTCTCATGAATAATAGTGGGAGCAAACTCAACAAAGTAACTATCATGGGATTGAAAATTGAAATCAAGATGACAAGTTTCATTGTTATCATTATTATTTAAAGCATACGTGTCATCACAATAATCATCATAGATAGGAGACATGCTTTCATCATAATAAATTTGCTCATCAAAACTTGGGGGACAAAAAATATCATCTTCATCAAACATAGCTTTCCCAAGCTTGTGGCTTTGCATATCATTAGCATCATGGATATTCAAGGAATTCATACTAACAACATTGAAATCATGCTCATCATTCAAATATTTAGTGCCAAACATTTTATAGATTTCTTCTTCTAGCACTTGAGCACAATTATACTTTCCATCATACTCACGAAAGATATTAAAAAGATGAAGCGTATGAGGCAAACTTAATTCCATTTTTTTATAGTTTTCTTTTATAAACTAAACTAGTGATAAAACAAGAAACTAAAAGACTCGATTGCAAGATCTAAAGATATACCTTCAAGCGCTAACCTCCCCAGCAACGGCACCAGAAAAGAGCTTGATGTCTACTACACAACCTTCTTCTTGTAGACGTTGTTGGGCCTCCAAGTGCAGAGGTTTGTAGGACAGTAGCAAATTTCCCTCAAGTGGATGACCTAAGGTTTATAAATTCGTAGGTGGAATATGATGAAGATGGTCTCTCTCAAGCAACCCTGCAACCAAATAATAAAGAGTCTCTTGTGTCCCCAACACACCCAATACAATGGTAAATTGTATAGGTGCACTAGTTCGGCGAAGAGATGGTGATACAAGTGGTATATGGATAGTAGATAAAGGTATTTGTAATCTGAAATTATAAAAACATCAAGGTAACTAATGATAAAAGTGGGCGTAAACGGTATTGCAATGATAGGAAACAAGGCCTAGGGTTCATACTTTCGCTAGTGTAAGTTCCCTCAACAATAATAGCATAATTGGATCACATAACTATCCCTCAAAATGCAACAAAGAGTCACTCCAAAGTCACTAATAGCAGAGAACAAACGAAGAGATTATGGTAGGGTACAAAACCACCTCAAAGTTATTCTTTCCAATCAATCCGTTGGGCTATTCCTATAAGTGTCACAAACAGCCCTAGAGTTCGTACTAGAATAACACCTTAAGACACAAATCAACCAAAACCCTAATGTCACCTAGATACTCCAATGTCACCTCAAGTATCCGTGGGCATGATTATACGATATGCATCACACAATCTCATATTCATCTATTCAACCAACACATAGAACCTCAAAGAGTGCCCCAAAGTTCCTACCGAAGAATCACGACGAAAACGTGTGCCAGCCCCTATGCATAGGTTCATGGGCGGAACCCGCAAGTTGATCACCAAAACATACATCAAGTGAATCACGTGGTATCCCATTGTCACCACAGATAAGCACGGCAAGACATACATCAAGTGTTCTCAAATCTTTAAAGACTCAATCCGATAAGATTAATTCAAAGGGGAAACTCAATTCATTACAAGAGAGAAGAGGGGGAGGAGAAACATAAGATCCAACTATAATAGCAAAGCTCGCCATACATCAAGATTGTATCATCTCAAGAACACAAGAGAGAGAGAGAGATCAAATACATAGCTACTGGTACATACCCTCAGTCCCGAGGGAGAACTACTCCCTCCTCGTCATGGAGAGCACCGGGATGATGAAGATGGCCACCGGAGAGGGATTGCCCCCTCCGGCAGGGTGCCGGAACGGGCCTAGATTGGCTTTTGGTGGCTACGGAGGCTTCTGGCGGCGGAACTCCCGATCTAATCTCCGTTCTAGAAGTTTTAGGATACGTGGGTATATATGGGTGAAAGGAGTACGTCGTGGACCGAAGGGGGGGCCACGAGGCAGGGGGCGCGCCCCTGGGGGGGTGGGCACGCCCCTACCCTCGTGAGCTCCTCCTTTATCTTCTAACGTAGGGTCCAAGTCTATCCGGTAGGTTTCCTTCCAAAAATAACTTCTCCAGTTGATTTCGTTCCGTTTCGACTCCGTTTGATATTCCTTTTCTTCGAAACACTGAAATAGGCATAAAACAGCAAATCTGGGCTGGGCCTCCAGTTAATAGGTTAGTGATACGTCTCCAACGTATCTATAATTTTTGATTGCTCCATGCTATATTATCTACTGTTTTGGACTATATTGGGCTTTATTTTCCATTTTTATATTATTTTTGGGACTCACCTATTAACCGGAGGCCCAGCCCAGAATTGCTGTTTTTTTGCCTATTTCAGTGTTTCGGAGAAACAGAATATCAAACGGAGTCCAAACGGAATAAAATCTTCGGGAACGTGATTTTCTCACTGAACGTGATCCAGGAGACTTGGACCCTACTGGAAGGGATCAAAGAGGAGGTCACGAGGGTGGCCCCCCCTAGGGCGCGCCCCCTGCCTCGTGGGCCCCTCGGTGCTCCACCGACGTACTCCTTCCTCCTATATATACCTACATACGCCCAAACGATTAGAACAGGAGCCAAAAACCTAATTCCACCACCGCAACTTTCTGTATCCACGAGATCCCATCTTGGGGCCTATTCCGGAGCTCCGCCGGAAGAGGGCCGTCATCACGGAGGGCTTCTACATCATCCTAGCCCCTCCGATGAAGTGTGAGTAGTTTACCTCAGACCTTCGGGTCCATAGTTAGTAGCTAGATGGCTTCTTCTCTCTCTTTGCATCTCAATACAAAGTTCTCCCCCTCTCTTGTGGAGATCTATTCGATGTAATCTTCTTTTTGCGGTGTGTTTGTTGAGACCGATGAATTGTGGGTTTATGATCAAGTCTATCTATGAATAATATTTGAATCTTCTCTGAATTCTTTTATGTATGATTGGTTATCTTTGCAAGTCTCTTCGAATTATTCGTTTGGTTTGGCCAACTAGATTGGTAATTCTTGCCATGGGAGAAGTGCTTAGCTTTGGGTTCAATCTTGCGGTGTCCTTACCCAGTGACAGAAGGGGCAGCAAGGCACGTATTGTATCGTTGACATCGAGGATAACAAGATGGGGTTTATTTCATATTGCATGAATTTA
Organism: Triticum urartu; assembly: GCF_056163025.1. Lineage (NCBI taxonomy): Eukaryota > Viridiplantae > Streptophyta > Magnoliopsida > Poales > Poaceae > Triticum > Triticum urartu. Next base: position 497,816,648 of record NC_141875.1, on the reverse strand, counting down.
TCTCTCTACATCATGTCATCTTGCTTAAGGCGTTACTCTATTTTTAACTTAATACTCTAGATGCATGCTAGATAGCGGTCGATGCGTGGAGTAATAGTAGTAGATGCAGAATCATTTCGGTCTACTTGTCACTGACGTGATGCCTATATACATGATCATGCCTAGATATTCTCATAATTATGCTCAATTCTATTAATTGCTCAACAGTAATTTGTTCACCCACCGTAGAATACTTATGCTCTTGAGAGAAGCCACTAGTGAAACCTATGCCCCCCGGGTCTATTCTCATCATATCAATCTCCATCACTTTAATATTGCTTTGCTTTTTTACTTTGCCTTTACTTTTTACTTTGCATCTTTATATCAAAAATATCAAAAAATTTATATCTATCAGATCTCACTCTCGTAAGTGATCGTGAAGGGCTTGACAACCCCTAATCGCGTTGGTTGCGAGTAGCTATCATTTTGTGCAGGTACGAGGGACTTGAGCGTGGCCTCCTACTGGATTGATACCTTGGTTCTCAAAATCTGAGGGAAATACTTACGCTACTCTGCTGCATCATCCCTTCCTCTTCGGGGAAAACCAACGCAAGCTCAAGACGTAGCAAGAAGGATTTCTGGCGCCGTTGCCGGGGAGTCTACGCAAAAATTCAACATACCAAGTACCCATCGCAATCCCTATCTCTCGCATTACATTATTTGTCATTTGCCTCTCGTTTTCCTCTCCCCACTTCACCCTTGCCGTTTTATTCGCCCTCTCTCTCTATCCTCCCTCTCTATTGGCCTCTTTTTTCCCGTTTCTTGTTTTCCCGTATGGTTGGAGTAGTTGTTTATTTATTACTAAACAGAGAACCTAAGATCTATGGATCCTCATCCACTTGCTAATCTTTTTAAGAGATCCAATTATGATGAACCAATTGCTAGTGAGTTTTGTGCACTAGATTATCTTTATGAAGTTTTGCTTGAAATTCATGAATAGTGTGACGAATTACTTTATGAAGTGATTCACGATAGATCTTTGAATAAAAAGCATGATTGCAATGATTTTACTATAAATTCTCTTGATGTCAATTGTGCTAATAATATGCAAAACCCTAAGCTTGGGGATGCTAGTTTTACTATGTCCTCTACTTGTTGCAATGATCATGATTGGGGTGATTCTTCTTATGATCTTGAAAATTTATTTACTCCCCATGATGAATACGAGATTGATAATAGTATTTGCAATAATACTGAAAGTGGGTTTGAAGAAGTCATGACTTTAGTTAATGTTAATCCCACTATTTTGGAAGAGTGTGAACTTTGCATGCATGTGGATCATGTTGAAAATATTTTATGTGATAGCTATTTTGTTGAATTTGCTTATGATCCCTCATGCAATTATTATGAGAGAGGAAAATATGGTGGTAGAAATTTTCATGTTACTAAATTACCTCTCGTTATGTTGAGATTGCTATTGTTTCTTTCCGCTTCCTTGCATACGCTAGTTTTTGCTTGCCTTGGTAATTTGTTTGCCTATAAGATGCCTATGCATAGGAAGTATGTTAGACTTAGATGTGTTTGTCACATGCTCTATGATGCTCTCTTTGTGCTTCAATTATTGTCTTTCATGTGAGCATCATTAAAATTATCAATGCCTAGCTTTAAGGATTTAAAGAAAAGCGCTTGTTGGGAGACAACCCAATATTTATCCTTCCTGTTATTTAATAAATAAATTATCTAGCCTCTGTTTTGGTTGTGTTTTTTGTGTTTAATTAGTGTTTGTACCAAGTAGAACCGTTGGGAAGACTTGGGGAAAGTCTTGTTGAACTTGCTGTAAAAAACAGAAACTTTAGCGCTCACGAGAACTGCTGTAATTTTTATTTGGAGAGTGCTATTTAGTTAATTATTTTTTCATATGATTAATAGATACATTTATCACGTCCAGCAATTTATTTTAGAATTTTTGGGGTTCCAGATCTTGCGCTAGCTACAGATTACTACAGACTGTTCTGTTTTTGACAGATTCTGTTTTTCGTGTGTTGTTTGCTTATTTTGATGAATCTATGGCTAGTAAAATAGTTTATAATCCATAGAGAAGTTGGAATACAGTAGGTTTAACACCAATATAAATAAAGAATGAGTTCATTACAGTACCTTGAAATGGTCTTTTGTTTTCTTTCGCGAACGGAGCTCACGAGTTTTCTATTTTGAGTTTTGTGTTGTGAAGTTTTCAAGTTTTGGGTGAATTCTTGTGATGGATTATGGAACAAGGAGTGGCAAGAGCCTAAGATTGGGGATGACCATGGCACCCCCAAGATAATCCAAGGACACCAAAAAGTCAAAGCTTGGGGATGCCCCGGAAGGCATCCCCTCTTTTCGTCCACTTCCATCGGTAATTTACTTGGAGCTATATTTTTATTCACCAACATGATATGTGTTTTGCTTGGAGCGTCTTGTATTATTTGTGTCTTTGTTTGTTAGTATTCCACAATCATCCTTGCTGTACACACCTTTTTAGAGAGCCATACATGAATTAAAATTTGATAGAATACTCTATATGCTTCACTTATATCTTTTGAGCTAAGTAGTTTTGCTCTATATGCTTCACTTTTATCTTTTGAGTGTTATAATTTTGCTCTATGTGCTTCACTTAGATCTTTTAGAGCACGGTGGTGGATTTGTTTTAAAGAAACTATTGATCTCTCATGCTTCACTTAAATTATTTTGAGAATCTCTTAATAGCATGGTAATTTGCCTAATAATAATATGCTTGGTATTCAAGATTTGTGAAACTTTCTTTTGAGTGTGTTGAATACTAAGAAAAGATTGAAGCATGATAATTGTTTTGAGATATGGAGGTGATAATATTAAAGTCATGCTAGTTGAGTAGTTGTGAATTTAAAGAATACTTGTGTTGAAGTTTGTGATTCCCGTAGCATGCACGTATGGTGAACCGTTATGTGATGAAGTCGGAGCATGATTTATTTATTGATTGTCTTCCTTATGAGTGGCGGTCGGGGATGAGCGATGGTCTTTTCCTACCAATCTATCCCCCTAGGAGCATGCGCGTAATAATTTGCTTTGATAACTTCTAGATTTTTGCAATAAGTATATGAGTTCTTTATGACTAATGTTGAGTCCATGGATCATACGCACTCTCACCCTTACACCCTTGCTAGCCTCTCTAATACCGCGCACCTTTCGCCGGTATCATACACCTACCATATACCTTCCTCAAAACAGCCACCATACCTACCTATTATGGCATTTCCATAGCCATTCTGAGATATATTACCATGCAACTTTCCACCATCTAGTTCATCATGACACATTCATCATTGTCATATTGCTTAGCATGATCATGTAGTTGAAATAATATTTGTGGCAAAGCCACCATTCATAATTTTTCATACTTGTCACTCTTGATTCATTGCATATCCCGGTACACCGCCGGAGGCATCCATATAGAGTCATACTTTGTTTTAGTATCGAGTTGTAAATAAATAGAAGTGTGATGATCATCATTCAATAGAGCATTGTCCCAATAAAAAAAAGAGAAAGGCCAAAGAAAAAAAAAGAAGGCCCAAAAAAAGAAAATACATAAAAAGGGGCAATGCTACTATCTCTTTTTCCACACTTGTGCTTCAAAGTAGCACCATGTTCTTCATATAGAGAGTCTCATATGTTGTCACTTTCATATACTAGTGGGAATTTTACATTATAGAACTTGGCTTGCATATTCCAATGATGGGCTTCCTCAAATTGCCCTAGGTCTTCGTGAGCAAGCAAGTTGGATGCACACCCACTAGTTTCTTTGGTTGAGCTTTCATACATTTATAGCTCTAGTGCATCCGTTGCATGGCAATCCCTACTCACTCACATTGATATCTATTGATGGGCATCTCCATAGCCCGTTGATACGCCTAGTTGATGTGAGACTATCTTATCCTTTTTGTCTTCTCCACAACCACCATTCTATTCCACATATAGTGCTATGTCCATGGCTCACGCTCATGTATTGCATGAAGATTGAAAAAGTTTTGAAAAATTTAGAGTATGAAACAATTGCTTGGCTTGTCATCTGGGTTGTGCATGATTTAAATACTTTGTGTGGTGAAGATGGAGCATAGCCAGACTATATGATTTTGTAGGGATAACTTTATTTAACCATGTTATTTTGAGAAGACATAATTGCTTTGTTAGTATGCTTGAAGTATTATTATTTTTATGTCAATATAAACTTTTGTCTTGAATCTTTCTAATCTGAATATTCATACCACAATTAAGAAGATTTACATTGAAATTATGCCAAGTAGCACTCCGCATCAAAAATTCTCTTTTTATCATTTACCTACTCGAGGACGAGCAGGAATTAAGCTTGGGGATGCCTGATACGTCTCCAATGTATCTATAATTTTTGATTGCTCCATGCTATATTATCTATTGTTTTGGACTATATTGGGCTTTATTTTTCACTTTTATATCATTTTTGGGACTAACCTATTAACTGGAGGCCCAGCCCAGAATTGCTGCTTTTGCCTATTTCAGTGTTTCAGAGAAACAGAATATCAAACGGAGTCCAAACGGAATAAAATCTTTGGGAATGTGATTTTCTCACCGAACGTGATCCAGGAGACTTGGACCCTACTACAAGGGATCAAAGAGGAGGTCACAAGGGTGGGGGGCACGCCCCCCCTAGGGCGCGCCCCCTGCCTCGTGGGCCCCTCGGTGCTCCACCGACATACTCCTTCATCCTATATATACCTACGTACCCCCAAACGATCAGAACAGGAGCCAAAAACCTAATTCCACCGCCGCAACTTTCTGTATCCACGAGATCCCATCTTGGGGCCTGTTCTGGAGCTCCGCCGGAAGAGGGCCGTCATCACGGAGGGCTTCTACATCATCCTAGCCCCTCCGATGAAGTGTGAGTAGTTTACCTCAGACCTTCGGGTCCATAGTTAGTAGCTAGATGGCTTCTTCTCTCTCTTTGAATCTCAATACAAAGTTCTCCCCCTCTCTTGTGGAGATCTATTCGATGTAATCTTCTTTTTGCGGTGTGTTTGTTGAGACCGATGAATTGTGGGTTTATGATCAAGTCTATCTATGAATAATATTTGAATCTTCTCTGAATTCTTTTATGTATGATTGGTTATCTTTGCAAGTCTGTTCGAATTATCCGTTTGGTTTGGCCAACTAGATTGGTAATTCTTGCCATGGGAGAAGTGCTTAGCTTTGGGTTCAATCTTGCGGTGTCCTTACCCAGTGACAGAAGGGGCAGCAAGGCACGTATTGTATCATTGCCATCGAGGATAACAAGATGGGGTTTATTTCATATTGCATGAATTTATCTCTCTACATCATGTCATCTTGCTTAAGGCGTTACTCTGCTTTTAAATTAATACTCTAGATGCATGCTGGATAGCGGTCGATGAGTGGAGTAATAGTAGTAGATGCAGAATAGTTTTGGTTTACTTGTCACGGACGTGATGCCTATATACATGATCATGCCTAGATATTCTCATAATTATGCTCAATTCTATCAATTGCTCAACAGTAATTTGTTCACCCACCGTAGAATACTTATGCTCTTGAGAGAAACCACTAGTGAAACCTATGGCCCCCGGGTCTATTCTCATCATATCAATCTCCATCACTTTAATATTGCTTTGCTTTTTTACTTTCCTTTAGTTTTTACTTTGCATCTTTATATCAAAAATACCAAAAATATTATATCTATCAGATCTCACTCTCGTAAGTGACCGTGAAGGGCTTGACAACCCCTAATCGCGTTGGTTGCAAGTAGCTATCATTTTGTGCAGGTACGAGGGACTTGAGCGTGGCCTCCTACTAGATTGATACCTTGGTTCTCAAAACTGAGGGAAATACTTACGCTACTCTGCTGCATCATCCCTTCCTCTTCGGGGAAAACCAACGCAAGCTCAAGACGTAGCATTTAGTCCCAAAAATAATATAAAAGTGGATAATAAAGCCCAATATTGCCCAAAACAGTAGATAATATAGCATGGAGCAATCAAAAATTATAGATACGTTGGAGACGTATCAATAGCACACTAAGTGTTCCTCCGGTTTCGGGAGTTTCATAATCTCATAGTCATAGGAACATGTATAAGCCATGAAGAAAGCAATAGCAATAAACCAAACGATCATAGGGCTAAGCTAACGGATGGGTCTAGTCCATCACATCATTCTCTAATGATGTGATTCTATTCATCAAATGACAACACATGTCCATGGCTAGGAAACTTAACCATCTTTGATTAACGAGCTAGTCAAGTAGAGGCATACTAGGGACACTCTGTTTGTCTATGTATGCACACATGTACTAAGTTTCCGGTTAATACAATTCTAGCATGAATAATAAACATTTATCATGATATAAGGAAATATAAATAACAAATTTATTATAGCCTCTAGGGCATATTTCCTTCATTAACTAGTTAAATGAATTTTTATTTTGACTAATTTCAGTTTAACTAGTGGAATGAATTTAATTGTTAACAAGATTCAATTTAACTGAATTTAAATTTTGATTGGACTGAATTTTAGTAGTATTAACTGAATTCTACATTATTTGGAGGGAGGTATTGACTATGGAATGGTTGAGTGGGTTGATAGGCCTTGGCAAGTTATACTGCAGAGGTGCCTGAAAAAACTTTGGGACATGTTTCATGAGAAAACCATGGAAGGCTGATGGATAGACAAGTTTCTGGCAAAGAAATCAAGCATAAGAAGCAGAATGAGTTCTTGTGCAAGCAGTACAATGATCTGGTTGAAGATGTTGGCAAGCTATTTGAGTGGCAAGATGCAAAGGGGCGGTCGAAGGACTATGTGAATTCAGCAAATGATGCTGAAAATGTGAAGAAGAAGATGGCAGAGCTAGTGTAAGATGGAGTGATACGTCTCCAACGTATCTATAATTTTTGATTGTTCCATGCTATTATATTATCTGTTTTGGATGTTAATGGGCTTTATTTTACACTTTTATATTATTTTTGGGACTAACCTATTAACCGGAGGCCCAGCCCAAATTGCTATTTTTTTGCCTATTTTAGTGTTTCGTAGAAAAGGAATATCAAACGGAGTCCAAACGGAACGAAACCTTCGGGAACGTGATTTTTGGAACAAACGTGATCGAGAGGACTTGGAGTGGACGTCAAGCAATCAATGAGGTGGCCACGAGGCAGGGGGCGCACCTACCCCCCTAGGTGCGCCCTCCCCCTCGTGGGCCCCTCGTAGCTCCACCGAGCTACTTCTTCCTTCTATATATGTTCACATACCCCGCGAACATCCAGGAGCACCACGAAACCCTATTTCCACCGCCGCAACCTTCTGTACCCAAGAGATCCCATCTTGGGGCCTTTTTCGGAGCTCCGCCGGAGGGGGCATTGATCACGGAGGGCCTCTACATCAACTCCATGGCCCCTCCGATGATGTGTGAGTAGTTTACCTCAGACCTTTGGGTCCATAGCTAGTAGCTAGATGGCTTCTTCTCTCTTTGGATCTCAATACAAAGTTCTCCTCGATTCTCTTGGAGATCTATTCGATGTAACTCTTCTTTTTGCGGTGTGTTTGTCGAGATCCGATGAATTGTGGGTTTATGATCCAGATTATCTATGGACAATATTTGAATCTTCTCTGAATTCTTTTATGTATGATTGGTTTATCTTTGCAAGTCTCTTTGAATTATCGGTTTGGTTTGGCCTACTAGATTGATCTTTCTTGCAATGGGAGAAGTGCTTAGCTTTGGGTTCAATCTTGCGGTGCTCGATCCCAGTGACAGAAAGGGAAACAACACGTATTGTATTGTTGCCATCGAGGATAAAAAGATGGGGTTTATATCATATTGCATGAGTTTATCCCTCTACATCATGTCATCTTGCTTAAGGCATTACTCTATTCTTATGAACTTAATACTCTAGATGCATGCTAGATAACGGTCGATGTGTGGAGTAATAGTAGTAGATGCAGGCAGGAGTCGGTCTACTTGTCGCGGACGTGATGCCTATATACATGATCATGCCTAGATATTCTCATAATTATTTGCTTTTCTATCAATTGCTCGACAGTAATTTGTTCACCCACCGTAATACTTATGCTATCTTGAGAGAAGCCACTAGTGAAACCTATGGCCCCCGGGTCTATTTTCCATCATACAAGTTTCCAATCTATTTTATTTTGCCATCTTTACTTTCAATCTATATCATAAAAACACCAAAAATACTTATTTTATTATTATCATCTCTATCAGATCTCACTCTTGGAAGTTGGTTGCGAGGTTCTTATTTGTTTGTGTAGGTACGAGGTGAATCACGCGTGGTCTCCTACTGGATTGATACCTTGGTTCTCAAAAACTGAGAGAAATACTTATGCTGCTTTACTGCACCACCCTTTCCTCTTCAAGGGAAAACCAGCGCAATGCTCAAGAGGTAGCATGGAGCTAAAGATGGAGAAGTTGAAGCTGGCCAAGGAGCAGGGGTGCACCCTTACTTCTCAGGTAGATATCATCAGGAAGACCAGGAAGGCCGTGAAGGAGATCAAGGAGGATGTGGATGTTCTTCAAGAAGAAAACAAAAGGCTTGAGAGTGTGATTGGTAAACTTCTGATAGCTAGGCATGGTAGCAAGGAGAAGCTAGAGAAGATCAAGTCCATCCTAGAGGAATGAAGTGGAAGATGGAAGATTAAGTATATATTAGGGCAATATATATAACAGGCCATGGAACACCAAGGAGCTAATGATGTTGGTGGTATATTCTATAGATCTAGTGATCTTAGTTGTAATGCCTAATGCAAACAGTGTGGTTAGGTGTTTGACTAGACTTCAATCATATGGGTTCTAAACTCCTTAAGTCAATTTTATGTTGTGTTATCCCTATTATGATCCCTATTATGATCCTTGTTGTGATCTCTTAATGCAGTTATGATCCCTATTATGATGAAATTATCCCTGTTATGATCTCTACTCTGGTTATGATCCTTGTTATGATGAAATTACCCCTGTGATGACCCCTGTTAGAGTCTCCCTGTTATGATCCTTGTTGAGATATCTATTTCCTGTGCAATTTTTCTAGTCAAGATTTAATGTACCAGAAATGAATTTGTTTGAATGTGTGCATCTTGGTCCAGTAGCATGACATAAATTGGGAACTAGATTGCCTAGTTCATGTTCGATTTTTTCTAAATCAAAATATTCACATCTTGCCTAGTTAATATGTAGAGGTAGAATAGTCCATACCATAGCACAAATAGAGGTACCAGAGTCCATACAACACCACAAATATAGGTTCGTACCATAGTTCATACAACACCACAAATATAGGTAGGTACCATAGTTCATACCATACCACATAATCATAGTTCATATAACACCACAAATTGAAGGTAGCATAGTGCATACAACATCACTAATATAGGAAGCTTGTTCCATACCCAAAATTCTTAAATATATATGTATAATGTAGACTAACTCTCAGTCACTCAGCCACTCATCTCAATGACATCATCCTCATCACAAACCCCCTTGATCTTATGCTTTCCATTGTGAATTTCCCACACTTTAAGCGGGTCAGAAATGACTATATCCTGCTTCTTCTTGTCCTTGTTGGGCTCACCTCTATCCTTAATCAGCTCAAACTTATCACTGGTGATAACCCACAATTATAGGGGATCACAACACTTTTCGAGGGTAGAGTATTCAACCCAAATTTATTGATTCGACACAAGGGGAGCCAAAGAATATTCGTGAGTATTAGCAGTTGAGTTGTCAATTCAACCACACCCAAAAGACTTAATATCTGCAACAAAGTATTTAATAGCAAAGTAGTATGATTGTAGCGCTAACAGTGGCAATAGTAATAGTAGCAATTTCGTAGTGATTGTAACAGCATCAACAACAAAAGTAACTTAGCAAAGATCAATATGTGAAAAGCTCGTAGGCATTGGATCAATGATGAATAATTGTGTTGGATAATATTCATCATGTAGCATTCATAACCTAGGGCGACACAGAACTAGCTCCAATTCATCAATGTAATGTAGGCATGTAATCCGTATATAGTCATACATGCTTATGGGAAAGAACTTGCATGGCATCTTTTGTCCTACCCTCCCGTGGCAGCAGGGTCCATAAGGAAACTAAGGGATATTAAGGCCTCCTTTTAATAGAGAACCGGGACAAAGCATTATCATTTAGTGAATACATGAACTCCTCAAACTACGGTGATCACCAGAAAGAATCCCAATTATTGTCATCTTGGGGTATGCGGATCATAACTCGTAATAGGTGTCTACAACTTGCAAGATAGGATCAAGAACACACACACACACACACGTATATATATATATATTCATGAAAACATAAGAGCATCTACAGCCGGACCCCCTACTTCCTCCTCAAACGTCCAAAACGCCCACACGGTCAGTGCCCGGTCAAATAAAGCTGACCCAACCGGATCCCTCATTTCCATTCTAAACGCCCGGATTGATCAGCGTACCTCAAACCCGTCTCAAATATGAGAGCAATATGAGGCTTCCCGGTCACGCTCGAGTAGCCTGCTGCATGCCCACGGGGTCCCACCTGCAGCAACTTGGCGAGAAGACCAGGGCTTGCGCACGTCGGGGCTGTCTGTGCCATGCTGGGCCGGAGCTTGTGCGCGCCGTGACTGACGTGCCCATGCCGAGGTGGAGCCAGAGCTCACGCCCGTCGGGTCTTGATGACCCACAAGTATAGGGGATCATGTAGCTCTTTTTGATAAGAGTGTCGAACCCAACGAGGAGCAGAAGGAAATGACAAGTAGTTTCCGATAAGGTATAGTCTGCAAGTGCTGAAATTGTAAGTAGCGAAGTAGTTTGATGGCAAGATAATTTGTAACGAGCAAGTAACGATAATAGTAACAATAGTGCAGCAAGGTAGCCCAATCCTTTTGAGGCAAAAGACAGGCCAAAACAATCTCTTATGATAAGCAACGTGTTCTTGAGGGTACACGGGAATTTCATCTAGTCACTTTCATCATGTTGGTTCAATTTGTGTTCGATACTTTGCTAATTTGGTATGTGGGTGGACCGGTGCTTAGGTGATGTTCTTACTTGAACAAACCTCCTACTTATGATTAACCCTCCCGCAAGCATCCGCAACTACGAGAAAAGTATTAAGAATAAATTTTAACCATATCATTAAACTTTTGGATCCAATCGGTCCCTTACGGAATAATGCATAAACTGGGGTTTAAGCTTCTGTCACTCTCACAACCCACCATCTAATTGCTACTCCACAATGCATTCCCTTAGGCCCAAATATGGTGAAGTGTCATGTAGTCGATGTTCACATGACACCACTAAGGGAATACGAACATACATTCTATCAAAATATCGAACACATATCAAGTTCACATGATTACTTACAACATGATTTCTCTCGTGACCTAAAGAACAAAGGTAACTACATACAAATAATAATCATGCTCAAGATTAGAATGGATCTGAACATATAATCTTCCACCAAATAAACCATATAGTAATCAACTACAAGATGTAATCAACACTACTAGTCACCCACAAGTACCAATCTGTAGTTCCGGTAATGAGATTGAACACAAGAGATGAACTAGGTTTTGAGAGGAGATGGTGCTGTTGAATATGTTGATGGAGATTGCCCTCCCCAATATGGGAGATTTGTTGGTGATGATGATGATGATTTCACCCTCCGAGAGGGAAGTTCCCCCGACGGAATTGCTCCGCCGGAGGGCAAAAGTGCTCCTTCCCAAGTTCTGCCTCGAGGCGGCGGCGCTTCATCCCGAAAGTCCTGCCCTTATTTTTTTCTAGGTCAAAACCACTTATATACAAGAATATGGCCACCGAAGATGGACCGAGGAGGCCACAACCCACCAGGGCGCGCCTGGGGGGCCTGGCGTGCCCAGGTGCACTACAAAAAAGGACACATCCGTGACATTTTGGGCCGAACAAAAAAATTTTCTGTCATACATATGACACTTCTATGACGATCATTGTGACAAAACCCGGTATCATCATAGATGTGGTGGGCTCCTACTTCTATGACAAAAAATCATGACAGAAAATGGGCTTTTCGTCCTAGGCGGTCCGGAGACGCAGCTGCATGACATTCTTTGGGTCGTCCATGACGGAAAAAACCATGGTAGAAGCGAGGGGGAGGAAAATTTCAGGGAGTTACCGGTTACGGTGGGAGGTCGGGGCCGAGCGATGCGCGTTTCTATCGTACACGTACGCGCGTGTGTGCGAGGCGTTGGCTCTAACTGAACCCGAGTGAGGCATTGGGCTCTAACTGAATCCGAGCGATTGCACTGCAGGCTACGCGTTACTGAACCCGAGTGATCGATCGATGGCTGTTAACTGAACCCGATCGAGCAATTCCATCGCTACTGCTACTAACTGAAGCCGATCGATGGGATGAACAGTGAGTGTTGCGGGGGGGTTTGGATGAACAGTGAGCGGTGGCGTTGCCTCTGGATGAACAGGACCCCGTGGTGTGGTGGAGGGCTGGATGAATAGTAGATGGTGGAGGGGTGCCCATGGAGGGGTGGATGAATAGGACCCCGTGGTGTGGAGGGCTGGATAAACAGTAGACAGTGGAGGGGTGGTTGAACAGGACCCCGTGGTGTGGAGGGCTGGATGAACAGTAGACGGTGGAGGGGTGCCCGTGGAGGGGTGGTTGAACAGGACCCCGTGGTGTGGAGGGCTGGATGAACATTAGACGGTGGAGGGGTGGTTGAACAGTAGTCGGTGGAGTAGCGCACGGTGGAGGCTGGATGAACAGGAGCCCATGGAGGCTGGAGGAGGTCGACGGTGGAGATGAACAGTATCCCGTGGAGTCCCGTTTTGTGGTACGCCACACCCCTCCCGATGAACAGGACCCCCGTTTCGACTGTAGCGCTCCAACACAAGTCCGTTTCATCCGTTTTGCGGTACGCCACACCCCTCCCGATCAACAGGACCCCCGTTTCGACCATAGGAGGTCCGTTTCCTCCATTTTGTGGTATGCCAGACCCCTCCCGATGAACAGGATCCCATTTCGAACATGGCCGGTCGAACACAAGGCCGTTTCCTTTGTTCCGCGGTATGCCAGGCCTCGTTGCCATCGCCTGTTCTGTCCAAGCCCTCCCGATGAACACGACGCATTCCATTGCCTCCCCATGAACACGACGCATTCCGTTGCCTCCCCATGAACACGACGACGACGCTGTTTCTCCGTTCCGACCCAGCCATGTACACGAGCCCTCGCCATACGTATGCGCGAGTAGGCGTTCGAGACCCCGCCCGTATGTACACATATGTGGCCGTATTTTCTTTCTTGCACCCTGGCCACTGTACGTACGTGTACATGCTACGTGCGCGCCTCTACTACGACACGTGCGCGCCTCTACATCGACCAGTATGTACGTACACGTTCGCGACCAGAATGACAACGCTACGTACGCTTCGACCAGGTGGGTCCCGACTGTCAGGCACTTCCTTGCCTGCGAAGATGTAGCTGGTGGGTCCCAGCAGTCAGGGGGCGAATCGTTTTTTTTTGCCCGGACGCACTTCGTTGCATGCGAAGATGTAGCTGGTGGGTCCCAGTAGTCAGGGGGAAATGTTTTTTCGCGAAATACAGTGGCCCGTCCGGTGGGTCCCAGCTGTCAGGTGGAGGAATCATTATTTTCCGTGTAATAAGGAGGCACTTCCTTGCTGCGGCCATGGACCCAACTGTCAGCCTCTCCACGTAGAATCCACGTCCGATGGAAGTCGTTCCTTGACCACGTTGACCACGACGCGCCGAGAGCACCAGGGCAGTGGACGACGGCGAGGCCTAGGAAGGGGACGACACTGAGGCAGGGAAGACTCGGCAGTTGTTTCCCATGCGGAGGGGAGTACGACTGTACGAGGGTTTACTGGTTCGCCTGCCGTCGCCGGAGAATAACAGCAGGTGTGGGTGAGTAGAGGGATGGCTAGGCCAGCGATGGGAGTACGGTCGGGTGGTGAGGCCTGCGCGGCAGCATAGCCGGCCGCGAGGAGGAGGGAGCAGGCAGTCCCGCCGGCGCTTGTTTGAGCGGCTAGAGCGGGAAGAGCAGAGATTGAAGAAGCACGACGGCCGTTGGATGGACATCCAACAGTCAGTGCTTGTGCGTCAACCTTTTTTTAGGAAAGCCTCAAATCCGTGGAAAACAACATACAACCCATCTGCCATTATTTCTAATAATCTATAGCCCATTTGCTAATTCTTAAGGATTTTTTGGAGCCCATATTATTTTTGTTAGCATTACAGCCCATATTGTGGCAACGGTTAAAAAATTATACGAAATTCTGCATATTTCGGTGCGGTCCGAACTGTTTTTAATCCCAAAATTTTGATTCACATTCAAACTGATTTTAAAAATAAATGTATATCAATACAAAATCCAACAAATTCTCCATGCATAAAAATTTAATTTAAAATCTTGAAATGAAAAAAAAGATATTTGAAACTAATTGCCGGTTTGATGTGTTTTAAAAATGCACAACCCATTGCTCATTACTGATGGGCCATTTTCTCGGCTAGCCGAATGAAAGCTATCCTTGTCTTGAAAGATTTGCAGCCCAACATGCCTAACAAAGCAACTTGGCAAATAACAAAAAAACTGGGCTGTGGCCATGGACCCAGCTGTCAGCCTCTCCACATATAGTACTCTTCCGATGGAAGTCGTTCCTTAACCACGTTGACCACGCCGCGCGGAGAGCACCATGGCGGTGGACAACGACGAGGCCTAGGAAGGGGACGACGCGGCAGTGGAAGCCCGCGCGGAGAGGACTACGAGGGTTCACTGGTTCGGCTGCGGTGTGAGGCTGCCGTTGTCGTAGGGCCTGGCCAGCGGTGGGAATAGTAGGGGCAGTGAGGCCTCTGTGGCAGCACAGCCGGCCACGGGAGGCAGGAGCATGCGGCACGACCAGCGCTGCTTTGGGCGGCTGGAGCAAGAAGACCAGAGGTTGAAGAAGCACTACGGCCGTTGGATGGACATCATACGGTCACTGGAGCTAGAATCGTTCATATTGACTAAGTTGACAAAGCCCTTCGTCCCCGTCAACTTAGTAGGCCCACAAGTTAGTCTCCCAGCAAGGTGGGTCCCAGCTAGCCGGGGGAGTATTCATTTTTTTGTGCGTAATAAGGAGGTACTTCCGGTGGGTCCGAGCTGACAGCGGGAGGAACGTTTTTTTCGCGAAATACGGTGGCCCGTCCGGTGGGTCCCAGCAGTCAGGGGGAAACCATTTTTTTCGCAAAATACTGGTGGCCCGTCCGGTGGGTCCCCGCTGTCGGGTGGAGGAATAATTATTTTCCGCGTAATAAGGAGGCACTTCCTTGCGGCTCCATGGACCCAGCTGTCAGCCTCTCCATGTACAGTACTCTTCCGATGGAAGTCGGTCATTGACCACGTTGACCACGCCGCGCCGAGAGCACCAGGGCGGTGGACGACGGCGAGGACTAGGAAGGTGATGACTCAGAGCTGGGGAAGACGCAGTAGTGGATACCCACGCGAAGAGGAGTACGAGGGTTCACTGGTTCGGCTGCGGTGTGAGGCTGCTGCCGCCGTAGAATAACAGGGGGTGTGGGTGAGTAGATGGATGGCCTGGACAGTGGTGGGAGTAGTAGGGGGCGGTGAGGCCTCCGCGGCATCACAGCCGGCCACGGGAGGCAGGAGCACGCGGCACGACCGTTGCTGGTTTGGGCGGCTGGAACAAGAAGACCAGAGGTTGAAGAAGCACTACGGCCGTTGGATGAATATCGTACGGTAACAGGAGCTAGAATCGTTCATATTGACTAAGTTGACAAAGCCCTCCGTCCCCATCAACTTGGTAGGCCCACAAGTCAGCCTCCCACTATGCTGGGTTCCAGCTGGCAGGGGGAATATTTATTTTTTTGTGCGTAATAAGGAGGCACTTCCTTGTGTGTGAAGATAGCTGGTGGGTCCGACATGTCAGCGGGGGGCACTTTATTTCGCAAAATACAGAGGCCCTTCCGGTGGGTCCCAGATGTCAGGTGGAGGAATCATTATTTTGCGCGTAATAAGGAGGCATTTCCTTGTGTGCGGCCGTGGACCCAGCTGTCAGCCTCTCCACGCACAGTCTACTTCCGATGGTGTCGTTCGTTGACCGCGTTGACCACGCCGCCCCGAGCGCATCCAAGGTGATGGATGACGGCGAGGCCCCGGACAGTAACGAGCCAGAGATGGGAAGACGCGGGAGTAGAGTTGCAGACAGAGAGGTGTACGAGGGTTAACTGGTTCTAGCGCGGTGTGGTTCGGCAGTCGGTGGAGAAGAACAGGAGGTGTGGATGGGTGGAGGGATGGCCTGGCCAACAGTGGAGTAGCGCTTCATAGTGAAGCGTGCTAAGCAGAGTTGCTAGCAGCAGGAGGCAGGAGGTGGTCCCGGCGGCGCTGGAGGTAGAAGACGAGAGATTGAAGATGGATGCCGGTCGTTGGATGTAAATCCAACGGCTAACATGTCAGAATCATTTGTTGACTAAATTGACAACGACTTGCATTGGCTTCGACCTATTGGCCCACATTTCAGCCTCCAAAAAATGTGGCACGTATTCAACCCATTTTTTCAGAATTTACAGTCTTTTTTTGCGTGGTAGAATTTACAGTCAATTTGATCTTCTTTTTTTGAATTACAACCATTAGCTGGGCTGGGTGAACAAATAATGTAGCGTCCATGCGGCCCTTTTATTTTATTTCCTAAAAAATTATAGCCCATTTGCACTTTCTCGAAATACATGATTTTGCTGGGCTGATTCTAATTATAATGTTGGGTTGGGCCAGCAATGTTATCAAAAAATAAAAAGGGGCTGAGCATTTTGTTATAAATATATTTAAATAATAAGTGATATTATTACATTCGTCCTTAAATTTACAGTCTTACTAAGCTTTATATAATAACATATAAAATATATTTTTTAGAAAAACAGGGAGCATCTCCCCGGTTCCATTGCTGAGAACGAAAGCACAACATGTTCTGATACAGCAGCTCAAAGAGCAGTTTGAAAGCAAAGGTAGAAAAACTACAAACTAGGGGGTGGATTAACAAGTTCTCTGAATAACACAAATCACCCGAGCGGTGCCAAAGGCAGAGCGGATAGAGCACTCAAATGACACAAGAGGGTCCGACGAAGCCTTCATGGTCTTCAGCCAAGGGGCCGTGTCAGCATGCAGCGACCAGTAAGCAAGCGGAGACACCGGGCTGGAAGGCGTAGCATGGTGGATGTCCCTCTTTTTCGGCGCCAGGTGCCCATCATCTTCATCAGAGATCTTGAGACGAGCCCATGGGTCCAGCCCCAGAGCAGGTCGAGCCTTGTTCAGCCACAAGTGATCGCCAACGGTTTCTGGAGGGATCTTGTTAGGGTTTCCACGAAGCTCATCAACTTGTCCTTGTCCAATCCGGAGGAGAGAATCGCCCAGTTCCTCACCATGTTCCTGATCAACCTCAAGACCTGCGGAATGGAAATCCAGGAGGTGTTACTGAAAATCATGGCATTTCTATATTTCCAGAGGCACCAAAGGACAGCTGAGCTAACCGTGTTTAAAACTGAGCACTTTTTGGTAGCAATCCAGAATCTGGCGACAGATTCGAAGGATGAGCCAATCTGACTAGAGAAATATTCCTCAATGTGGGCCCAGAGATGTTTAGCAACTATACATTCAAAAAATAGGTGAGAACAAGACTCTTGTTCCAAGCAGTAAACACAATCAAGGGGTTTGATGATGTATCTCTTCCTAAGGTTATCCCTAGTCATCAATTTGTTTTTGGAGAGAAGCCAGAGAAATACATGGATTTTAGGGGGAACTCTCAATTTCCAGACAGCAGGGATAAACACGGGTCGAACCCCTCTAAAGTTGATAACATGATAGAGGGAGTTGGAGGAATACTTCCCCTTATTGTCCTGCTGCCAAATCAGGGCATTCTGCTCGGCAGTAAAGGTAATGCTTTTGGCAATTTCCTCCAACTGGAACCATTGTTCCATGAGACTATCACTAAAGTTCCTTCTAAAAGAGAGTTTTAGGCATTGACCGTCCCAAATTTCATTAACACTTTTGTTAAGCTCATTGCGGACAGAGTAAATAGGCCAAAATTGGACTGCTAGGGGGGATGTGCCAAACCAAGTATCTTCCCAGAACCTGGTTCTACTCCCATCCCCTATGTTCCATCTGTAGCCAAATTTCACAGCATGCATAATAGATTTTAATCCTTTCCAAAATCTAGAGGTCTTAGGGTTGGAGGAAGGGACAAAAATATTAGGTTTATTTCCTAGGTATTTATGGGCAATAAGAAGCTTCCAGGGTTGCAGGTCTTCCTCATAGAATCTTTTAATCCAAGACCCTAGAAGACAGATGTTAATTTCTTGGAGGTTAGGTATGCCTAGGCCTCCAAAATCTTTTTTCATAGAGACTAGGGCCCAATTAGCAAGGTGTAGCTTCCTATTTCCCTCAAAATCATTCCACAAGCAATGAGACATCTGAGAATTGATGAGGTTCACTGCCCATTTAGGGAACTTGAAGAAGGAGAGGAGATACACTGGAATGCTAGCCAAACAAGCTTGTATGAGGATCAATCTACCTCTGTAAGAGAGAAGTTTGCCCCTCCACCCAGCAATCCTTTTAATGATTTTATCCAGAAGGGGTTGGATATCCTCTCTCCTTAGTTTATCATAGTGGAGAGGGATACCTAGGTACTTAATGGGGAAGTTACCTTTATTACACACTAGAATAGAGACGAAGTCAGCTAACTCCTGATCATCCATGTTGATAGGGATGAGTTCACTTTTAGAGTGGTTGATTCTCATGCCTGAGACTTGTTCAAACCAGGTTAGAACAGTTTTCAGATTGCTAGCATGTGTGGAGTCATTGTGTAAGAAAAGGATGGTATCATCTGCATATTGAAGGCAGATGATGCCACCAGGGCAGACCTCAGGACAGAACCCTGCAATCAGACTATGATCAGCAGCTTTGCTCAGCATTTTAGTAAGAACATCCACTACTAAATTAAACAAAAGCGGGGAGATGGGGTCACCTTGCCTAAGGCCTTTACCAGCAAGGAAAAAATCACTTTCACAGTTATTTAACTTGACCCCAACAGACCCCCCATGAGTAAGTTGCTGGATCCAACTCTCCTCTATGAAAGGCTTGGAAAAGATCTAAGAGATCATTTTTCACCAAGTCCCAAAAATGCTGGTAAAACAAGAAGGGAATCCCATCAGGACCAGGAGCCCCATCTGGATAAGAGCTAAAAATGGCTTCCTTCACCTCTGTCTCTGAAAAAGGGGCTTCTAGCAGCTCATTTTCAGCAGGAGAGACTTTTTCAGAAGCAGAGAAAAAATTGTTTTGTAGAGAGAACCCAGAAGGGTTTTCTTTCTTAAACAGGTCTTTGTAGAAGTCACTAGCCACTTTCAGCATCTCATCTACCTCAGTAACAGGGCCATTAGGGCCATCAAGGGAGTGAATGAGGGTTTTCCTCCTCCTCTGGTTAGCTACTGCATGGAACTAAGCAGTATTTCTATCACCCTCCTTAATGTTCCTATCTCTAGACCTTTGTTTGTCTTTGATTTCTTCTTGAAGCCAAATTTTCTTGAGCTCTCCATGGACAAAGTTTAATCTATTAGTCTCAGCCTCAGATAGGTTAGTGGTTTCTGCCTTAATATCTAGAGAATCAAACTCAAGGAGGAGAAGCCTTTTGTATCTTCTAAGATTAGCTTCCTCATTGGAGTTCCATCCTTTGATAGTTCTTCTAAATATCCTGATTTTGATCTGCCAATTTTCTAGGGGGCACCTGCTCCCAGTAGGCTCATTCCAGATTTTCCTGACCAGCTCAGTAAAATCTTCTCTAAGCAACCACCACTTTTCAAATTTAAAACTATTGCTCTTTGGAGTTTGGTTAAGACCAGAGTCCCAGATCAAAGGAGTGTGGTCACTACCACATCTGGGCAGAGCTCTACAACTAGAAAGGGGAAAAAACTATCTAATTCTGTGTCACAGAAAATTCTGTCAATGGTGGACATAATCCTGGAGCAGCCTTCCAACATATCTAGCAGAACTGTGGGTTTTCCTTCTGACAGGGCAATTCTCAACTTTATGGGTAACCATTTTGCAGATAAAACAACTCTTGGGCTTGACACATTTATCCAAATAATGCCCTAGTTCCCCACAGTTGTAGAAGATCACCTCAGAGTATGCCATAAGGCCCGAAGCAGGGGCAGGAGCAGTTTTCTGGATGTCCTGTCTCTTCTTTTGCTGATTCTTGCCTTGATATTTCCCACTGATCTGAGAGTCAGAACCACCAGCAGATTGATCTTGGGCAATTACAGGAGCCTGCCCAGATTGTGCCCCCATTTGGGGCGGAGGTGGGCCGTACCACTACCCAACCGCCGCTCACCCCCATTGTGATAGGGGAAATTCATCGGAGTTCCTTGTTCCTTCTCATCCTCCAGCCCGATGTTGTCTCTCAGGAAGCAGAAATAACCACCAGACAGCTCAATTGAAGCAGATTGCAAGCTAATTTCAATCTTCTGCAGGTTTGGGGGAGAGGTAAGGTAGGGGATCCACTTGCTCTGGCTCCGGTGGCGTGCTGGTGGGCAGGAGTCCAGTCAAGCATTCCCATCTCGCAGCACGGCGTGGATCTCCTGAATTCACTTCTCCTTTCGCCCATCGAACGAACGCAATCGGCGGCTCACCGGGGCGGGGCATTCTATGCTTCTCCGAGAAATCTCCTTCGAAGTAGATCCGCAGGGCTAGATTCAGCAGCTCCCAATCCACATGATCCTTGCACATCCGAGCATACCTGCACGAGTGAGAGAATGGATTTGGTCCCTCCTTGGCGTCCTCCCTCACAGCTTCCTCCTCTGCTTCCCTCCATTCGCGCGTGCACTGGGTCCAGGAGAGAGCGTCATCACGGATCCGCATCGCCCGCTCCCTCCATCTCCTCCCTCGAGTATCCCGCAGCACCGCTGGCGCGACGAAGTCGAGCGACTGGAGCATCCGCGAGAAGGCTTTGTAGACATGTGGGAGATGCATCTTGTACATCTGCCTGTCTTCCAGCCATTCCCCCATGGATATGGCCGGCGACTCCATGGGGCGCGCGAGCAGACTTGCTGAGGGGGGCAGGCGCGCCCGAAGTCAGGAGGCGGGGGGTGGCGGCGAGATCTATGGCGGCGGGGAGGGTGGAGGTAGTGGCGGGGGCAGCGGCAAGGGTGGAGGTGGTGGCGGGGGCGAAGGGGATCGCGAGAGCGGTCATCTATTTGCCAATTATGTGAACTAAACAGTCAACATATAAAATAATTTAAATATATACAATATAGTTAGAAGGGAAACATAAGTTGGACTTGGCGTTCCTATTCTTATATAAAAATAGAACAGACCTCTGCGTTTTCTTCAAAAAAATACATAAATTGGGCTGCCAAAAATAAAACCTCGGATGGGAGGTCCATAGGCCGGTCGATACATGACGGCCCTAAGAAAATACAAACAGGCCTATGGACCTCCCATCCGAGGACGTGGGCTGCGCATGTTAAAAATGAAAGCCTAGACGGGGCAGCCCAAAACCACGTCCAACACTTGCCAAAACTTCGTCCCTCGTTTTCTCTGTGTTTTGCACACTCGACATTGTGTGGGCATTTTGACTGTGCATCATATGAAGATGTGCTATGCATGAATGTTCATCAGCATGATGTTAATTGGCTGGTAGTTCCATTTTCAACCATGAATAAAACTTCCAACATGATGTTAACCCTGTTTGAAAAGGCCGTGTTAATATAAATGCTCTGCCTCTGAAAGTTGTAGTTTCTTATCTGAAACTGAACTTGCAGTTTCTTATCTAAAACTGAAAGTTGCAGTTTCTTCTCTGAGAATCACATTGTCTGCACTTTTATACTCCTATGAAACTACATTTTTTAAGTGCTAAAAATAGATATCTAGAATTCATAAAATACTTCATATGCTCAATACTGCAAATCTGAAATTCAAAAGACATTCATATCTGAAAGTACTCTCAAAATACACAACACAAAACACAATTCACAACCTGCAAATACTGACAACCCTAAGCTCCTCCTGACAATTCACAAACTGCCCGACTATTGGGCTGGGGGCAGCCCCCTCCTATTCCTCGGTGGCAGACAGCCGCCCCGTGAGACGATGTGAACAACGAGGGAGACGATGGCGGGGAAGCGTCATCGGGCCAACTGCTTTTCTCCTCTTGCAGTTGGGTTCAGTCGACGAAGACTCCACCGGCTTGCTCTAGCAGGACACCCTCACAAACGGCACCCTATAGATGCTCGATCCTTCAATCTCTGGTGGATGCTCCATATGGGATCGATAATCCCACCACCGCTCCCTCACGATCGGATTCGGTGAATCTGTTTGCTCCATGGCCCAGAGGAGCAGCTCTATGTACTCCGGCGCGACTCCCTCCGGGAGTATCACCGCCTTTTCACTCTATTGCAGATATTTGGCCATGGATGTCGCCGTCGCTGCTAGTTGGTCCTTGTTGTCAAACCAAGACTGTATCTCCAACATCCTAGCTAGCTTCACGGGGTCGCCGTCTGCGATCCTCACATATCAGTTGTACTCCTCCATCGATCTACTTCTCCACAACACCTTCACTCGCCAGCGGTGGTTTTTGAATGGAAGAGGAGAGGAGCAGCGCTGGTCTTGGATTAGAACGGGAGAGGAGCGACGCTGGTTTTGGACTGGAACAGGAGAGGAGGGGCGGTGGTTTTGAAATGGAAGAGGAGAGGAGCGGCACTGCATTTAGATTGGAACAGGAGAGGAGCGGCGGTGGTTTAAGAGGAGAAGAGCGGAAGAGCGGCGCTGGTCTTGGAAGTATTTTTTTTGTTGTTTCACGTATTTTGGGTCAAAGTTTGACCACGTACTGTATTTGACAAGCAAAATATGAATGCATGTCACCAAATTGATTTTGATTTTGATCCAGTCAGAGCGCGCCGGCCCTCTCGTCCAATCCTAAATTGCTGCCGCACGCTCCTCTCCCTCTTCTCCATTGCAAAACCACCTCCTCTCCTCTCCATCATCTCCATTCCAAAACCACCGTCTCGCCTCTCCCTCTTCTCCATTGCAAGACCACCGTCTCTCCTCCGTTTTCTAGACGCTTTGCTCCATGGCGCGGGCGCAATCCATGGATACAAAATTAGTATACTGTATACTATTTAAAAGTCAAGCAGGGCTTTTCCTGTGCGGTAGGCGGTGGGGCAGTTCCGCCTAGTCGGTTCGACAGAGATGTGAGAAGACGAGGGAGTAGGCTGCTGCAAATGTAGGGCTGTGTGATTTGACAATGAGTTACTGCTGGACAGGTGGGGCCCCATGATTTGACTTGCCATTATCATTTTAACTGCGGCGCTACGACCGGCGTGAGTCTCCCAGATTCCTGACCACCTCCATACAGGTGCCTCTCCCAATGCTCCACCATGTAGTAGAGGCTGGCTCTTGCATGAGAGCCCACTTCTCCACCTTCTTGCCTCTCTTTCCTCCACATATGCAAAAATGCCATGTAAAGCGCACTATTGTACTTACTTTTACTTGCTCCTACAGGTGCTTAAGTTTGTCACATAAGCATAAAGTCTAATGTGGCAAGTTAATCAAGAAGAGAGAGACTAGTTTGGTGACCCAAGGAAGAAACGGTGCTAAGCGCGTGTACCTAGGTGAAAAGACAATTTTGAGTCTATAGCTAATTAAATGAAGCAAACTTAGCAACACCATTTCATTGGAAGAGGTCACTCCTTGGCAAATGCAATAAATACACACACTTAGCACCGTTTCTTCCTTGAGTACGAAGAAAGAGATAGAGAGGAGTAAAAAAATACACTTATAGCCAACCTTGTTGTAGTATGAGTGACTAAGTGATGACTATGTATGACATGCCAACATCAGATAGCCTAACGCACCATGTTAAATCTCCAAGGGCGCGACCGCGCGAGCGACACGACGGTCGTGGTAGGCGCGACCATGATACGGGCTGCTGGCAGCCCTTGGATCTGAGATCAAACGGTCGCATGCTAAGTTGCTGAAAATTTGCAGAATAACCCTCCAAGATAGGATATTCACCCATAGGTCTAGAATCACGCCATGCAACCGTTCGATCTCAGATCCAAGGGCTCTCGGAAGCCCGTATCATGGGAGAATGGAAAGCCACTACCCTGCCGTTCACACGCTGGTAGTTCGCTCCTACTCATCCCCGCACATCCTTCAATACTACGGCGGTTCGCTCCTAGTCGTCCCGTCCATTCACATTACGGCAGTTCCACTAATCCTAACCCTCCTCCCAAATCCATGGCATCCCAAATCTCCATGATCGGCGGTGAGTACAAGGTTAGAACCATCACCGGCGATGAGTTCGACGTCATCTACACCCGTTCTTCCGCGACGGTGAAAGGATGCCTTTCTCGCTTCAGACGCATGTTCGAAGACTCAGATGATGAGTGGGTCGCTGGGCTAGATGTTGAGTACACATAGTCCTGGGACGAGAGAAGGATATAAAGGACGAAGAGAGGAAGAAGCCCGCCATGATCCAGGTTTGCGTGCATGACTTATGCTTGGTCTACCACATTTGCCATGCCGACGTTGAGTGCCAGGATTTTAAGGACTTCCTCGAGAGCAACCTAGTCAAATTCGTTACTGTAGACTTTGGTAACGATAAAGAAGTCCTGCATCGGATAGGCCTCGTTGTAGGCTACACCTTCGACCTCCAGAAGAATCGGCTGGTGTCCGCTCGTCAGCCTTCAATGCTGACCCTGGCAGGAGCCATGGTTCATCCTTCGTACGGTAAACTGGAGAAACCTCCATACACGTTTCATCGTCATGCATGGCAGCGGAATGTACTAGATATAGACCACATCCACTACACTGCAATGGATGGCTACCTTTGCTTCAATATCTACAAGGGTTGGATGAAGAGCAACAGCCAAGTGTGCGGTTCAAGCAAAGAAGTATCGGCCAAGAGGAAGAGGGACAAGGACGAAGTCGAGGATGTGGACAAGGACTCCGAGTAAGGTGGCAGTGTCGTTTCTCATGGTGGTTCTAATGCAGTGTCTACCGGAATAGTTGCAAAGTTTAATTTCAGGTTTGCTTAATTTAATTTGAGGGGTGTGTTGTGTTGAGCCCCCATCAGAACTATGTTATGTTTTTCTCGTTACTTTAACTCTTTGGTATGTACATACTAGTATTTCTTACATTTCATCTTTTAGTTGGTATAGTACTACCACTCGTTTCTTCACATTATATACGTACAATATATATGGCCAACATCATATAGCCAGCAGTTTAGTTGTCAAAGAATTTCAGGGTGCTTAGTTTTGTCAAAGAATTCCAGGATGCTTAGAGGGTGCTTGGATCCAAGGGACTTATTTTAGTCTGACTAAAAATTGTCTCTTTAAGAGGCTAAAGTTCCAAGCACCCCTGACTAAAGAGGGGCTAAAACTAGTCTTGAGACTAAATTTTTTTAGTCAGGGGTACCCCTACTAAAATGTGGATTAGTCCTCTCTCTACTCATTTAACTCCTCTCCTTTAACACAGGCGAGTTCTGGATTGGAGGGTTTGGAGGATAATAAATGCTCATTAACTTGATTTTAGCCTTTTTAGTATTTGGATCCAAGCATGGGTGAGGCTAGCATGTTTTAGTCCCACTACTTTTAGTCATGGGACTAAAACATATCCAAGCACCTCTTAGTTTTATTTGAGGGGTGGGTTGTGCTGGACACCATTATTATGACTAGCCTTTTTAATAGTACTATATGCATAATTTGGTGACGAGCGCTCTCTATATGTACCACCTTTTTTTAATTTCAAGTTTTGCTCCATGGCGCAATCCATCGATACTACTGCTGTACAAAAGTATACATTTTTTAAAAGGCTAGGGGGCGGGATAGTCTAGCTTGGTCGGTTTCACGAGAGGCGAGGGCCTTTGTGATTTGACGGCTCATTACTGCTGGAAGGCGGGGGCTTGTGATTTGACTGCTCATATAAATGCGCGGACGACCTGATCGAGGAGGAGCAAAGAACCGTGCGGTATACTCAAGTTTTCCACTGGAGTAGTACTGCGACGGAGGAGCACGAAACACGGCAGCCCAGTGCCATATGGCGATAAAAAATGTTCTAATTTGCTAGTCATCTCATTGTTAGCATTGTTCTATTCATTTCCTCAAAAAAACATTGTTCTATTCATGCCTCGCAGAGAACATGACACGTGCGGCGAAACACCCGAAGCAAAAGATGAAACACAGGAGCAAAAGAAGAAGGAAGATTATCACCCCAAATGATCTAATTCGCCGTGGAGTCGTAACTGCTTCTTCATCGCCTCCACGACCTCCATCTCCTTGCGCGTCTACTCCGCCATCTTCATCATTGTGTCCATGACGCGACATTTCTCGACGTGAGCCTTCATCATTTGTTCCACGGCCATATTACGTACCTTGACAGCATCCGGGTGCTCGATGCGGAGCTTCGCCAACTCTTCCTTCTGTTCCATGGTGAGGGCCTGCAGCATCTTCATTGAGGAACTACTATTCTCATGCAGCTTCTTCTAGCCGGCGTTCTTCTCCTTCAACAGGTCGATCTCGTGGCAGAGCTTCGCATTGTCCTCCCGAAGTCGCAGGATTTCGCCGGTCGCCTTCTTCTCCGAGGCAATGCTCTTCTTTAGCGGCATCACCAAGCTGGCGGTCAACTCCCCCTGCTGATTGAGCTCAGCGGGCATGTCATCGAGGCTCTCCTTCAGCACCTCCATCAAGCCTTGGATGAACTCCTTTTTCTTATTGAGCTGATCGAGCATGCCGTCGAGGGATAACGACTCCAGCTCCGCCGACTCGGCATGTTCGCCTCCGCGGCTAGGGCGCTCCTGGGAGCCATCGCCTGCCCGTGAGAGATCTTTCGAGGTCTCTGCGTGGCGGCGAGCCCTCTCTTTTTTTCCGCGGCCTTTGTTGCCGCTCCCTTGTTACGAGTAGTTCTCGACCTAGAGCTCTGCTCACCGGCCATGGCAACGATGGACGAAGAAGAAGCACTTATGAGGAGGAAAGGTAGAGTGATTTTCGGTTAGGTAGTTCCCCTTTTCATAACCTAAGTACTAGCACTAGTACTAATACCTGCATAGTGGGAACACGTTCAGGTTTGGTATGTACTACTAGTAGGTGTGAGCAGGATTTCGAATGTGATGGGAACAAGGTAAAGATTAATTGATGGCTTTGGTTTCGAGGCCCGAAACGGCTCCCGATGAGTTTAGCGGAACATAAATTTCAAGTACTACTACACTGCTCAAATGCGTAAATATTATGTTACTGTAAAAAATTGGCACAAAATACTGAAGGAGACCAATGGAAGTACTACTAGCAACCCACGATTTAACTACTCGCATGCGCACAGTGGAGTAATAATGTATTTCTTCCGCCCTCACGTCCACTCAATTTGCATGCGCTGTATTAATTGACCATCAATGAAGTGAACGACTTTACACGCGTCAAATTATCACATGGGGTGGATCTTGGTACAAAATTGCATCCGCCCGTGTACCCACGTGTGCGTGCGAGGAATGAGTGCGTGCATGGCGTGCGTGCACATCTTTGCTTCGTGCATGTACCGCCAGTATGGCTCAGGGAGGACGAGTACATTCTTCTGGAACCAGCGGCACGTCACTGTGATCAATCCACGCAAGGAGGTCGCAACAACGCCTACACATGTGCCACGTGGCTTCATGAACTTTAAGAGAGACACTATGTAGCGTGCCATTGGTATTCTAATTTACGTGTTTTGCACATACTCGAAGTACTAGTAAGGTACACGTGCATTGCACGCATTAGATTTTGCAACCAAATTATGAATAAATACCACACTATAGCATGTAAGCTCTGAGTCATATATGCCTGATGTAGCCCTTCATTTAATTCTTATAGTTCATCTCATTCAAAATCAATTAGTTTTTATAAAAAAGCTAAGAACGCGGGAATAGGAAAAACATGGGATTATAGTGGAATGTCGTCTTGAATCCTACAGGATTGTACGAGTGTTTGATTGTGCATAGAAAAAACGCAGAATTCTTTCAAAGAGGTTTGAGTGGATGGGATGTTTCCTATGAAATCTAGTGCAAATGAATCATATGGAAAAATTCCTATGGTTTACAATCCTACGAATCAAACAACCAAGATAGGAAAAATTCCTAATGATTAGAATCCTCCAAAATTCCTTTGAGAATCCTTTGAATCAAAGAAGCCCTTCTTTTATTTTATGATTCATGGAATTGTGCGTTGTAAAGCATAAAGTAAAAATAAATAATGGCAATTCAACTAGAAAAAAGTTTGGGCAGTTGTGATACGGAAGATTCTAGAACAAAAGAGAACCACTGTTGTTTTGAGGTTTGTGCATTATGCTTAAGTTCAACCAGGGAGTCTGCTAGATTGTACATGTGGCAAAATCCGGTGGGGGGCTAGAAGATGGTGCGAGGGGCCGAGTGGAGGGAGACTATGAAGGAATGCACAAGTGCGAGATCGATATTTCGAGAGAGATGGCGAACATGTGCGCTGATGCGCGCAGTGGCGGAGCCATAAAAATAAATGAGCTAGGGGGCCAAGCATTGCTAATCCTTTACGAGGAGGGTTAATTCATGAACTTAAACAATTTTTAGCAGCAATTGTCTAATGATCACATTCATATTAGCCTTGATATATAGTGATGTTAGGGGGGAGGGGGGCAGGGCCCTTACTGCCCCCTGTCTTCGCCATTGTGCATGCGTCTAAGAGATGAAGCGGAAGACATGGATGATGAGAGGGGGACGTTGGATACATAATTAATGTGGGTGTATTAGCTATATATGTTAATCCTATATAGAGAGGTATATATTGATCGATGTGGACGTGGGAAAGAGGGTGAGACCTCACTGGATATATCGATTGATCGGTTTGTGTGGAAAACTATGAAAGACCTAGCTATATACACACATACATAGAGGAACATCGATCGTTGCGCATGCACGCGTGAGAGATAAAGAATGCCCGATATGATGGAGAGGGGGATGTGTGTTGGTGTGTGCCTTCGTGGGAGACCGACCTGAAGAAAAAGATTGCATGCGTGCGATGGATAATGCCGACTGGTAGTGTGTGTGCATGCATGCACGAGAGAAGGTTAGTGGTACAATTATAAAGAGAAGACTACTGTGTGGGTGTAAAAGAATAGCTGAATAGGTGAGGTCACAATCAATGTAAAGTTGAATTCAAATATTTGAATAAGAGATCCTGATGTTTGAAACCCATGCATGCATGAATATAACGGAGATCTGTGCGGTGTTGTTTCGAAACAAGCATGTTGTAATGTATACACATTGAACAAGGTCAGACTGATTTGAATTTGAGATACCGATGGCAGACATCATTTGGCCACGTCGCATCCGTGCGTGGACACACTATTCTAATTGGAGATGATGGGCGGCTTTTGCATCACATATCTATATCTATACCCATATATATATATATATATATTATATTTTATATATTTTATATATTGTGTGCGGGTAACTTTAACTTTGAAAGATGGTCGTTGGATGAGGCGAAACCGATGGTCCAAATATGGCAAATTTGAGCACTACTGGCCGTTGATTCCACCAGATTTCGCCACATGTATAATCTAGAAGACTCCATGGTTGAACTTAAGCATAATGCACAAACATCAAAACACAAGCACTTCTTATTTGTTCTAGAATCTTCCGTATCAGAATTGCCCAAATGTTTTTCTACATGATTTGCCATTATTTCTTTTTACTTTATGTCTTACGACGCACAATTCCATGAATCTTAAAATAGATTAGCTTTCTTATAAAAACTAGATGATTTTGAATGAAATGAACTATAAGAATTAAACGAACATCTACATCATGCATATATGACTCAAACCTTGCATGCTATAATGTGGTATTTATTCATAATTTGGTTGCCAAATCTCATGCGTGCAATGCACGTGTACCTTACTCTAGTCTAAATGGTGTTTGTGTGTGTGTTGTGCGTGTTGAGGTGCAAATTATCTTTTTTTGTGTACACGTTAAGCTTGTTCTTCCGAAATTTCAAGCCGCGCCTTGTTATGCCGAAAATTCAAGCTAGCGTCTCTATCTATCGTGCCGGGAAACTCCCGCCTCTTCAACCCGCGCCTTGTTAGCCCAAAATATTTAAGATATATCTTTGTCTCGTTGTGCTCCGTCAACTCCCTCCATCTCAACCCGCGCCTTGCTATTCCGAAATTACAACGCGCACGAAAACTCCCACCTCCCGTGAAATCCCGACACGCGAAATGCCCGTGGTACCCCTGAACCGAAAGAACCGCCTCAAATCGGTGGGGGTACTTTCGTAACTTACCCCAAATTTCGGACAAGCGTGTCTCTAAGCCATGGTTCCCCACTGCCATCCCATCCGCCCACCCATTCGTACACCGAGGCCGCGAAAACCCGCGACGAAACCCCACACACTGCTCCGTCCGCCACCCAGCCGGAGCCTCTTCCCCGACGACGTCGTCCACAGCAACACCTCGACGTCCCTCATCCACCGTACCAGATGAGGATCCGTCGTCGATCTCATCGTCCCGCCGGTTCAGCCACACCGTCCTCCACCTCCAAGGAGCTGCCCCGACGTTCCCCTCGTCTTTTGCGCCACCTCCATTCCCACACCGCCGTCTTCACCTGCACCACCGGAAGAGCATCATCATCACCGTTTCCTCGGATGAAGCTACGGCCTAATCGGCGCCACCAAAGAGGTTGTACACTAATCGCCGCATTTTCTTCTTGATTCGATCTTGTGGTGCTGCCGGCGCTCGGTCCCGAGCCGACACGGCGCGGCTCCATCCATGGGTAGCGTCACCGGCCACTTCCTCCACGGCGTCGCTCCCTCGGCGGCGACGTCCACATCAGTAGGACCTGCTGCTGCTTTAGCTCTTGCTCGGGCTGCTGCTCTGCTCTTGCTCTCGGTCCCCTGCCTGGTCTGCTCTTGCTATTGCTCTTGCTCGCGCTGCTGCTCTCGCTCTTGCTCTTGCTTGCGATGCTGCTCCGATTTAGCTACACTTCACTCCGATGCCGCCAGGGTGAAGGAAGAACCAGCCGCAGCGGGGAGGGGGGCTCGCCGGAGAGGTACCCCACTATCTATCTTAGGGTTCAGGATGGGGGCGGTGGTCGCCAGCGGTGCCGGGCGTTGGTGGGGCGTTGGAGTGGGGATCGCCGGAGAAAAAGCTCGGCACGGGGGGGGGGGGGGGGGGAGGGGGCTAGAGGGATGGCCGGGGCGGCGGCAGACCGGTAGTGGGGAGTGTTTTCGGGGCGGGCGGGCGACGGGGGGCTGCTGTTTGGCCGGCTCAGGGGGGTGGAGGTTGAATATGAACCGCAGGCCCTTGATTTCGTATCCAACGGCTGCAAAATCGACTGACCAGAGATGAAAAAGTCAGTCGACCGACGTGTAGCCTCACCTTGCTAGTGCGTTCAGTTTTGACAGCAAAATTCAATTTCGACAGCAAAATTCAGTTTTGACAGTTAAGTTCAGTTTCGACAGTTAAGTTCAGTTTCGACAGTTAAATTCAGTTTCGACAGTTAAGTTCAGAGATGAGCGGCTGATGTATTTTACATCTAGCACTTTGTGTTTATGTATTTTACGTCATGTATTGGAGATGCTATTAGAATTTCACTCAGGTTAACGTTGTTCGTTGTCTGTCTTGTCCTTCTTCAGCCTCGGCGTCGTACAACTCACCAGAGCTGCTCCAACGACGAAACCCTCCATCACAGCGGAGCAGTACCTCGGGCTCCATCTCCAGATGCCTAAGATCTTCTTCCCCTCCTCCGACAGCCAAGTCAGCCGGAGCATCCTCACCGGCCAACCCAATCACGCTGAGATCGACATGGCTTCGCCAAAGAGGTTGTACACTTGTTGCATCTCTTCTTTACTCTACATGTTATATATATTGTCCACTGAGCACTCGTAGTAACGGGAAATACGATTATTTTATCCTACTATATGACAAGCAGTGAGGTACCAGGCAACTTAGCTATCCGTGATGGACTCTCTTGAACGCCATCATTATTTATCTCTGCGCGTTTGAGCTGTGCATTTGTCGATGGGCCTGGGAGTTGAGCTAGTATGGCAGTGGCCTGGGTCCAAAGTAATAGAAGTAGCACAAAAACATTTTTTAGTGTAGGATTTTCCTTGCTCAAGCCTGCCTACTAGAATCGCCAGTGCTTGAAAGGAAAAGTGAATGAAAAACATCGGAATTGGAAAATTTCCTATGGTACTACTTTTCATGAATTTGGTGCAAAGGAATGGAGCAAAGGAAAACTGTAGGATTTGTTCCTT
Organism: Triticum urartu; assembly: GCF_056163025.1. Taxonomy (NCBI): domain Eukaryota; kingdom Viridiplantae; phylum Streptophyta; class Magnoliopsida; order Poales; family Poaceae; genus Triticum; species Triticum urartu. The sequence goes on along the minus strand of NC_141875.1, from coordinate 497,784,304 downwards.
TAGTGTCTCCTTGAAAGAAAAATCATAGGAATTCTAATTCCCACTTCTCCTCCTTTTCATATTCCTATTCATCAAGCACAAGACTAAGAGATAGTAGCATAATAGCATTATAACCGTACATTTTCTTGTGGTTTGACTTAATCTCACCATGCTTTTTTGCATCCTGTGATCTTCCAATTGTTGTGAATCAAGCACCCAGATTGGCAGAAATCCTGTGTTTTTAAATTCTCTGTTTTGCACGTGCATTCCTATCCTATTCCTGTCTATTTCCTATCCCTGCATTGTTAGAATCCTCAAATTCAAACAAGCCTTTACTCAATTACTTCTGTTACAGATATGTGTCAAAGAAAACCTTGTGTGGTTTGTCCTGCTCCTGCGGCGCTGTGTTCCACCCCAGCTTAGCTGCTCCAATGAAGGAAGGGTTCACCACAGCAGGGATCCGCTCTCCATACTGTCTTTCGCCGCCTTAGATCTTCTTCCCCACCGCCAGCAGCCATGGCATCTGCATTACCATCATCAACTGAGCAGATGACCTTGAGGACTACACGGGTCCGCAAGAGAGGTCACACTCTTCCGTGTCTTCTTATGTTATGCATCGCTTAATATGATGACATGCTACATTATCGTCGTGTTCACCTATTAGACTCCGAGTCAGGTCCAAACTAATGCTGAAACTTGAGTTTTTAAATGGTTGTGGGGTACATATTGGGGCAACAATCAGTACTATCTGTCTACTATCTGGTTAATCTCCGGTGTCTACTATGAGTTTCATGTTGGGTGTAAACAAACATTAAAGGAGCCATTATCTATATTTTTTAACTAAAGCTATTATCTGCCTGCTATCATTGGTTTTGGGTCTATCCACAGTTTGCTACCATCACTCTGGATTTGTGCATGCACTCCTTACATAATCTCACTATGTTTTATTCCTATGCATGCCAGTTATTGTACACAATGGAACTGATCATGTAGAGCAAAAGAGATGAGCCTTGCGTGGCAATAAAATTTCATGCATACGTCGTTCCATGGTGGGCGCAAAGGCAGCCCCCCTCCACCCATTTCAGATCGTAATCAAGAGGAAGATAACTGTTATGAGGGGGATTCAGAAGGGGAAGACCATTCCTATTTACCCCATGAGGTCTTCGCTCTAACTTGGCATGCTGATGTTGGTAATATCATGCATATGGTGCCTTGCATTGCTTACTGTATACATTAAAATGTCATCTGCTTAGTTTAGACATGCTTTGTGTCAATGCCATCTGTTTAGTTTCTTTATCGTATATGTGAATCATGCAATGCCATCTTGTCTAGCCAGGCATCATATATGTGAATTTTGCAATGCCACCCTGGTTAGCCAGTCATCTTATATGTGAATTATATCATGCCATCATTTTTTTATTACGTGTTAAATTTGTCAACAATTTTAGTACATTCAATTACTCTTACTGTGCATCAGCCATTTGGAACGGTCATGGAAAAATCCAGAGTGGAAACAAAGTCTTCAGAGCAGACAATGCTATCTGACGAAGCACATGTCTTGCTGGTTACCGATAACTCCTCAGAGGAGGATTCAGAGACAGATGACCAGTCATATTTCCCCCCGAGGTGCATGCCCTAACTTGGCAGGGTTATGTTGCTCATATCGTGCGTATGGTATCTTGCATTGCTATGTCATTTGCTTAGTTTAGACATGCTTTGTGTGAATGCCACCTGTTTAGTGTGTAATTACCATATATGTGAATTATGCAATGCCATCTTGTTGCAAGACATTATATATGTGAATTATGCAATGTTATCTTGTTGCAAGGCATTATGTATGTGAATTATGCAATGCCATGCTGTTTAGGCAAGCGTCATATATGTGAATTATATCATGTCGTCCTTTTTTTGTATTTCTCATTGCTTTTGTCAACAATGTTTGTATATTCAACTGCTCTTCCTGTGCATCAGTCATTTGAATTGGTGATGGAGAAATCTGGAGTGAAAACAAGGTCTTCAGAGCAGACAATGCTACCTGCTGAAGCAGATATCTTGCTGGTTACAGATGGCTCTTCAGAGGAGGATTTAGAGGCAGATGACCAGTCCTATTATCCCCCTGAGGTGTATGCTCAAACTTGGCAGGGTTATATTACTCATATAATGCATATGTTGTATTGCAATGCTTAGTTTTTACATCATATACACAATATTGAATGCCATCTCCTTAGTTGACACATCATATATGCGATTGCCCTCTGCTCACTTCCTTAGTATATAAATCATATATTTGAATTATGTCATGCCATGATGTTTACATAGACAGCATGTATCTGAATTATGGCATGCCAACCCATTTTCTAAAGACATAATATAGTTATATCATGTCATCCTGTTTACATAGTCATCATATTTAAATTATGTCATTCTATCCGTGAATTATATCATGCCATCATGTTTCCATCGACGACATGTTTGTGATTTATGGCATGCCAACCACTTTAATAGACACATCGTATAGTTATATCATGTCATCCTGTTTACATAGTCATCATATTTTGAAGTATGTCATTCTATCCTGTTTAGTTAGCCATCATACATGTGAAATTGTGTCATGCTATCCTGTTTAATTAGCCATCATATATGTGAAATTATGTCCTGCTATTCTGTTTGCTTAGACAACATAAATGTGAATTATTTCATGCCCTGTTTTCTTCCCTACTGTCCATTGCACCTGTCTATCTTACAATGTTTGTACATTTAATTACTTTTTTTGTTTATCAGCCATTTCAATTGGAGGGAGTGATGGCAGTATCTGTGGGAGTAAAAACACGGTCTTCAAAAAAGATCATGCTACCTGTTGATGCAGATAGAACCATGGTTGTACTTGCCCAAGAACCAGCCCCACCACACATAACCCACACTCATGCAGATTGTACCCCTACCCAGTTGGACAGAGAACCAGCTACACCCCTTCTAACCCCAACCCCAGCAGATAGACACCCAGTTCCCGTTGACACAGCACCGTCTCCACCACAGAGCACCCAAACACGAGCAGTTAGTAAGGCAACTGCAGTGCCCAAATCACGAGGACCACCACTCCGAACCCGAAGTCAACGCTTAAAGCAGAAGAAGAATTGTTCTCAGGTTAGGTTCCGTAGCTATGGTTCATACTACTTTGCTCTTGCATCACTGTATTTAGTGATACCAACTAATTTCAAATTTGAAGGATGCAATTGAAACTCCAATGGCACAACAGGTATGTTTTAAACCTGTTTCTTCAACGTGTTTGGCTGTTTGCTGTTGTAACTTGCTCTACGTTGATTTCAGTTTCAATTGAATAAACAGTTATGTTCTCATGCCATGCACATTACAAGTGTTGTTATTGCCGTGTAGTTTTCCACACTTATATTCTGTCTATGCTGCTTTGTCTTAAATAGATATGATTTGAACAGTATCTATCTTGATTTGGCAACATAAACTAGAATGATATAGACCATACAGTGACCATACTACATAGATATATGTTTGTTTCATGCTGTTATCCTGTCCACCTTACTACTGAACTGGTTTACCAAAATGAGTTTCATATACTACATTGTAAACCTGAGATGTGTTTGTTTGTTTCTCTTTTAGAACGCGGATAAAATATTGGAGAAGAGTACCCTGTTATGCAATGGTAAAGGAAGTAATGCAGATAAGGTTCAAGATAGTGAGACATCCCTGTTGGTCTCCAAGAAAGCTGATAAAAACTATATTGAAGACACTGAGACAACCCCAAAGTCCTGTCTTGATGTAGTGTTCGAGTTACTGGCTACCACTGCTGGCACCAGCTCTTCGAACTCATTGCCTGAATCAGTTCGGCTTCTTGAGTCTCAACTTCAAGTTGAAAGACATGGATCAGATGTTATGCAACAGGAAGCCGAAGGACTGAGGAAGTCCCTGCAGAATTCAGATGCATACTTTCTGGTGCAACAGCAAGCGCTAGATGACTTAAGCGCCAAACAAGAGAAACTTAATAAGCTTGCTAAGCATCTTGCTAGCATTATGGGTACCCAGGATATTGTTTCTTGAGCTCTTCTGAAGTGGTTTCAGTTCTGGACTTGTTTTGCTGCGGCGTTTATATGCTGCTGTGTTCCCTATATTTGCACTAGTGGCGAACTTTGATGCCCAGTGGATGTAATATGTGTAATAGCCGTGATAGCCTAGTGTAAGTTGCTTGCTTATTTATTTCCTTGTTGTCTTGTTTATTTGTTTGCTTGTAGTCAGTGCAGTTCTTTTTCTGTAGTTTGCTAGTGGTCGCAATAACCTATTTTCTAAAACTAGGCCACAATAACCATGGGCTAATATTTACTGTAGTGACACTGGGCCTCCTACGGGCCGTAGAAACAGTGGGCCTTCTACGGGCCATAGAAACAATGGGCCTTCTACGGGCCGTATCATCAATGGGCCTTCTACGGGCCGTATCATCAATGGGCCTTATACGGGCCGTATGATCGATTGGCCAAACATGAGCCAAACAGACCGCATTCTGGCCGTAAACGGGCTAGAGTTGGAATCGTCCGTTCATGGGCCGACCATAACAGGCCATCGTTAATAGGCCGTATTTGATGACGCTATGAAAATGGCCCAACGTATTAACGGACCACAAACGGGCCGACTGTAACCACGGGCTGAATTTGGCCCACAAGCAGAAAATGACAGTAACGGGCCATAAGTAAACGAATGCTGGAAATGAGCCCAAGAATAAATGGGCTCTGAGAAGGCCGAAAGATAACATGGGCTGGAGACGGCCCAACGGTATAACGGGTCGTTAATGGGTATAAAGTGATACACTGTTCATTATGGGCCAGTTTCACCACGGGCCGTTAATGGGTGTAAAGTGATACACTGTTCATTACGGGCCAGTTTCGGCAAGGGCCGCTAATGGGCCAAGAGTTACAAAGGGCCTCATATGGGCCGAAAGACTTCATGGGCTATACATGGGCCAGAAGTGAAAACGGGCTGGAATCTATTGGACGACCCAGATGACACTACTGGGCCTAATTCGGATAGGGCGTAACGGGCCTTGGGTGAGCGGGCTGTAAATGGGCTTTCCATGGGCAGGGGCTTTTAACGGGTTATCGGATCCAAAACCCGACCCGATAGCTTAAGGGCGTTCCATTACGGTGGATGCCACGTGTCAGTCACCCTTGAGGAAAGCACTTTTGTGACGCGTGATTTATTGTCATGGAAGTGGACACTTCCGTGATGATAATTTTGGTAATGTCATGGAACACTTCTACGACAGCACAGGTATGACTATCTTGATTGTGCCATAAATTTGTCATGGATGTACATGCATGACAAAAAAAGCGACCTACTGTGACAAACACGTATCATCACGGAAGTGTATTTTTTTGTAGTGGTGGGTTGTGCCCACCTGGTGCCCCCTCTGGTGGTTATTGGCTCCAGTATTTCTTAAATATTCCATAGAAAATCCCCGTGAAGTTTCAGCTTATTTGGAGTTGTGCAGAATAGGTAGCCTGACATACCTTTTTTAGGTCCAGATTTCCAGCTGCCGGAATTCTCCCTCTTGGTGTGTTCCTTGCAAATTATGAGAGAAAGGGCACTAGAATTACTCCAAAAAGCATTATTATGGATAAAAACATTATAAATAACAGTAAGAAAACATGATGCAAAATGGACATATCAACTCCCCCAAGCTTAGACTTCGCTTGTCCTCAAGTGAAAACCGAAATCGAAAAACATGTCCACATGCTTAGAGAGAGAGAGGGGTGTCGATAAAAAAAATACGCACATAGAAGCATCATGTTGATTATTATCACATCAAGAAAATTAAATATAGGACTTTTATCATGGAACTTTTATCATATACTTCTCATGAATAAGTAATAGTTCATCACACAATCGAAGTATAAAGCAAAAACTAGAAACCAACAAATTATGTTCTCAGTCAACTTTGCAACTACAATTCATCATCTTTTCAGGAAGAGTCACGTGTCGGAGCCTTTAGGCAAGTCCACATACTCAACCATCATATAGTCTTCTATGATTGCTAAAACTCACCTCATACCCATGAGCAAAACGTCTCAACTGAAAACACAGAAAGATAGGGGCTTATGATTTTGCCTCCCAACATACTCACCTCAAGGGTGATGTCAACAATAATAACTCATGCCACCCATATTCGACTGGACATATGTGCCTAGTTCTTTCCTCACCACATGCTGCTTGGCAAAAGAGAAAAATAAAAGGAATAGAGAGAAAAACTTTGACTCTTTCATAAAAGTAAAAGATAGGCCCTTCGTAGAGGGAAGCAGAGGTTGCCATGCGCTTATTTATTTGTATGATCAATCCCTTAGAGAAAGAGAACATCATGTTACATTGCCCCTTGTGATAGCGACCTTTATTATGCAGTTTGTCGCTTTTAGTCTTCACCATCACAAGTTCGTGCAACGCTCAATTTTCTCTTACACTAAATGATCTCACATTTTTAGAAGCAATTTTTATTGCCTTTTTGCACCGATGACAACTTACTTGAGGGATCTTGCTCAATCCCTAGGTAGGTATGGTGGACACTTGAAAAAGATTTGGGTTTAAGGGTTTTTGGATGCACAAGTAGTATCTCTACTTAGTGCTGAATTTTTGGCTAGCAAAGATAGGGGGCAAGCACCACATGTTAAAGGATCTATGACAATATGACTTCTATGTGAATATGAACAAACATAAATCATTAAGTTGTCTTCCTTGTCCAACATCAACAATTTTGGCATATAATATTTTGATGAGGGCTCACAATCACAAAATATTTCTAGGATAGTATATCTGTATGTGAATCTTCTCTTCCCTTATTAATTCTTTCATGAGTTGCATCATTGACTAATGCCATGTTTTTCAATCTCTAATAAAAATTTCTACTTATACTTTCCTTATGTGGTGCCATCACCTACCATAGGATTAGTATATAATCTTTTCATTATTTATTTCCTTTCTATTTTTCTTTCTTTCTTATTTATTTTTCTTTTCTTTATTTGCAACATGAAAGTAAAGAAAGCAAAAACTCAAACTAAACTTTATTATATAACTTGCACACGATTACAATGATAGATCACTAAGCAAAATCTCAAAGAAGAAAGGATATAACTAAACTTTTATTTCATCTAAAAGCAAAAGATCAAACTAAGATAAGTAAAAGCAAAGAGATAGTGGGATGATACGATACCGGAGCATATCCCCCAAGCTTGGCGGAACCCAAGGGGAGTGCCCATACCCGATACTCAATTCTCCTTTGGTGGTGAAGAATATGGTGGTGGTGAAGAAGTGATCCTATCCTTGAGGATCAAGAGATTCTCCAACTGATGGATGACGCTCTGGAGATAGGTGATATGCTCTTGATGCATAATATTTTCGCGAGTGAGATACTTATTTTGTATGCGAACTATTTCAATGACGCGAAAAGCTTCAAGCTCAGCAGGAGTAAGATGAGTAAGGCAGGGTTTAAGGATATCTTCCTCCTCCTCGTCAGCTGGCAGCGCTTGTTCGAAGACCAGAGGCTGGTCTACGGTTACCTCCTTGCTCTCATCTCCTCCGATAGCTCCCACGGGCTCTTCTCTCTTCAGCTCGATCTTCATCAACCAAGCGTCCTCTTCCATGTGGTTGGAGGAAGAAGAAGACATGATGCCTCGCCCAACAGATCGGATAGAAAACGGCAAGAAAAGAGAACAGAGGATTTCTCCGTGATACGGTGGTCAATAGGTTCGGGAAATATATATAGATTTTTTTATCTTGGAGGACAAGTACATGGAGGAAAAACGGAGTACGGAAGGTGTCCCAGGTGGGCACAACCCACCTGGGCGCGCCAGGCAAGCCTGGCGCGGCCTGGTGTCTTGTGCCCACTAGGGGACGCTTCCTGGTAGTTTCTTTATTTCCAAAATTCTAAAATATTCCAAAACTGATAAAAACTATTTTTGTGAATTTTTCAGAGTCCGTTTACTTACCGTATCACGTACCTCCTTATTATCACGATTCTAGACTGTTCCGGAAGGACTCTTTTATGTGTTCTTCCGGTGTCATGGTTTGGATAATATTACTTTCAACATTAATAGGCATACCTGAGATATAATGCTTTATTCGTTGCCCATTGACAACCTTCGGGTTAGTACCTTCGGAGTTATTTATTTTGATGGCTCCAAACCAGTAAACCTCCTTGATGACATATGGGCCTTCCCATTTTGAGAGGAGCTTTCCTGCAAAAAATCTAAAACGAGAGTTGTACAAAAGAACATATTCTTTGACTTTAAACTCACGCGTTTGGATTCTTTTGTCATGCCATCTTTTAACCTTTTCTTTGAATAACTTTTCATTTTCATAAGCTTTGGTTCTCCATTCATCTAAAGAGCTGATATCAAATAACCTCTTTGCACTAGCAAGTTTGAAATCATAATTGAGTTCTTTAACTGCCCAATAAGCTTTATGTTCTAACTCAAGAGGCAAATGAAATGCTTTTCCATAAACCATTTTATATGGAGACATACCCATAGGATTTTTATAAGCTGTTATATAAGCCCAAAGTACATCATCTAATTTCTTAGACCAATTCTGACCTATTGACAGTCTTTTGCAAAATTAATTTTATTTCTCTATTGCTAAGCTCAACTTGACCACTAGACTGAGGATGATAGGGTGATGCAATTCTATAGTTAACATCATACTTGGCAAGCATTTTACGGAAAGCACCATGAATAAAGTGTGAACCACCATCAGTCATTAAATATCTAGGGAATCCAAACCTTAGGAAAATAACTGCCTTAAGCATTTTAATAGAGGTGTTGTGATCAGCACTATTAGTTGGGATGGCTTCTACCCATTTTGTAACATAACCAATAGCAACCAAAATATGTGTATACCAATTAGAGGAAGGAAAAGGTCCCATGTAATCAAATCCCCAAACATCAAAAGGTTTGACAGCAAGTGAATAAATCATAGGCATTTCTTGACGCGTACAGATATTACCTATTATTTGACATTCATCACAAGAAAAGACAAACTTACGGGCATCCTTGAAGACAGTAGGCCAATAAAATCTAGATTACAATACCTTGTGAGCAGTTCTATCTCCAGCATGATGCCCTCCATAAGCTTCAGAGTGACATTTTCATAGGATTTGTCCCTGTTCATGCTCAGATACACAGCGTCTAATAATACCGTCTACTCCTTCTTTATAAAGATGTGGGTCATCCCAAAAGTAATGTCTTAAATCATAGAAGAATTTTTTTCTTTTCTTGGTATGTGAAGCTAGGTGGTAAATATTTAGCTACAATGCAATTAACATAGTCAGCATACCAAGGAGTACTGTTAGCAACATTTATTGCAGCTAACTGCTCAACAGGAAAACTATCATCAATAGGTAGTGGGTCATCAAGCACATTTTCAAGCCTAGACAAGTTATTAGCTACTGGGTTGTCAGCTCCTTTTCTATCAATGATGTGTAAATCAAATTCTTGTAACAAGAGAACCCAACGAATAAGTCTAGGTTTAGCATCTTTCTTTTCCATAAGATTTTTAATAGCAGCATGGTCTGTGTGAACAGTTACTTTGGAATCAACAATATAAGGTCTAAATTTATCACAAACAAACACCACTGCTAAGAATTCATTTTCAGTGGTAGCATAATTTCTTTGAGCACTGTCTAGAGTTTTACTAGCATAATGAATAACATTAAGTTTCTTATCAACTCTTTGTCTTAGAACAGCCCCAACAACATAATCACTAGCATCACACATAATTTCAAAAGGCAAGTTCCAATCAGGTGGTTGAACAATAGGTGCAGAACTTAAAGCTTTCTTGAGTGTTTCAAAGGCTTCAATACAATCATCATCAAAACAAAAGGAATATCCTTTTGCAAAATATTAGTAAGAGGCTTAGAAATTTTAGAAAAGTTTTTGATAAATCTCCTATAGAAACCAACATGACCTAGGAAACTACGAATACCTTTGATATCCTTAGGACATGGCATTTTCTCAATGGCATCAACCTTAGCTTGGTCCACTTCAATACCTCTTTCAGAAATTTTATGACCCAAGACAATGCCTTCATTAACCATAAAGTGACACTTCTCCCAATTCAAGACAAGATTTCTTTGTTCACATCTCTGTAAAACTCGCTCAAGATTGCTTAAACAATCATCAAAGGACTTCCCATAAACAAAAAAGTCATCCATGAAAACCTCAACAATCTTTTCACAAAAAATAGAGAATATAGTAGTCATACATCTTTGAAAGTTAGCAGGTGCATTACATAAACCAAAAGGCATACATCTATAAGCATACGTTCCAAAGGGACAAGTAAAAGTGGTCTTTTCTTGATCAGGTTGAGAAACAGGTATTTATGAAAAGCTAGAATATCCATCAAGGAAGCAAAAGTGTGTGTGCTTAGATAATCTTTCAAGAATTTGATCAACAAAAGGCAAAGGGTAATGATCTTTTCTAGTTGCTTTATTTAATTTTCTATGATCAATTACCATTCTATAGCCTGTAACAATTCTTTCTGGAATAAGCTCATTCTTATGATTAGGAACAACCGTTATACCTCCTTTCTTAGGGACACAATGAACAGGACTTACCCATCTACTATCAGCTATGGGATAGATTATACTTGCTTCCAGAAGCTTTAATATTTTCGTTCTTACCACTTATTTCATCTTCGGATTTAACCGACGTTGGTGATCAACAACGGGTTTAGCATCAGGCTCCATATTAATTTTGTGCTGACATAGAGTGGGACTAATGCCTTTTAAATCATCAAGAGTAAATCCAATAGCAGCTCGATGCTTCCTTAGAACTTTCAATAATCTTTCTTCTTCATGTTCTGAAAGGTTAGCACTAATAATAACAAGATATATTTTGTTTTCATCAAGATAAGCATATTTCAAAGTGTCTGGCAATTGTTTTAATTCAAACATAGGATCACCTTTAGGTGGAGGAGGACCTCCTAGAGTTTCAATAGGCAAATTGTGTTTAAGTAGAAGACGTTGTTCAAAGAAAATTTTATCTATTTCATTTCTTTCATGCATACGTGAATCATTCTCATGGTCTAGCAAATACTGTTCTAAAGGGTCAGTAGGTGGAACATCAATAGAAGCAAGACCAATTAATTCATCCTTACTAGGCAATTCTTTTTCATGATGATTTATACTAAACTTGGAAAAATTAAACTCATGAGACTCATCACCAAAGCTAACACCAACTGTTTGTTTCTTACAATCTATCTTAGCATTAACTCTGTTCAAGAAAGTGTACCAAAGATAATGGGACAAAAGTCATCTAGTGGGGAACCAAGAACAAGAAAATCAGTAGGGTATTTAATTTTCCCACACAAGACTTCAACATCTATAATAATCCCAATTGGTGATATGGTGTATCTATTAGCAAGTTTAATAGTAACATCTATTTCTTCTATCTCAACAGGTGCTATGTCTTTCATGATTTCTTCATATAAAGTGTATGTAATAGAACTCACACTAGCACCCATGTCACATAAACCATGATAACAGTGACCTCCTATTTTAACTGAAATAACAGGCATGCCAACCACAGGTCTATGTTATCTTTCTTATCAGGTTTAGCAATTCTAGCAGCTTCTTCACAGAAGTAAATAACATGCCCATCCATATCTTCTTCTAAGAGATCCTTAACCATAGCAATGCTAGGTTATACTTTAATTTGTTCATCAAGTTTAGGTGTTCTTATAACTTTTGTTAACCACAGCTGAAACTTTAGCATGTTCCTTTATCCTAACAGGGAAAGGTGGTTTCTCAATATAAGTAGAGGGAACAACTGGATCAACATTGTAAAGTATAGTTTCTTCTTTAACTAGTACCGGTTCTTTAATTTCCTCTTTAATAGGTGGGGGATATTTAAACCACTTCTCCTTAGGGAGTTCAACATGAGTAGTAAGTGATTCACAAAAGGAGGCTACTATCTCAGAGTCAAGTCCATATTTAGTGCTAAACTTCTGAAAAGCATCGGTATCCATAAAAGATTTAACACAATCATATTTAATTTTAATACCTGACTCTTTACCTTCGACGAGTTCCCAATATTCAGAGTTGTGTTTAATTCTTTCCAAAAGATCCCACCGGAATTCAATAGTCTTCTTCATAAATGAACCAGCACAAGAAGTATCAAGCATGGTTTGATCATTACGAGAAAGCCGAGCATAAAACTTTTGAATAATAATTTCTCTTGAGAGCTCATGATTGGGGCATGAATATAACATTGACTTAATCCTCCCCCAAGCTAAAGAGATACTTTCTCCTTCACGAGGCCAAAAATTATATATATAATTCCGATCACGATGAACTAGATGCATCGGAAATTTTTGGTGGAACTCCAATTTCAAACGATTCCAATTCCATGATCCAATATCATAATATAGCCTATACTATGCCAATGCTATTACCTTCAAATATAAAGGGAAAACCTTTTTCATCACTTCATCCCTGGGTAAACCTGCAAGCTTAAACAATCCACAAATTTGTTCCACAAGAGATGAACTAGGTTTTGAGAGGAGATGGTGCTGTTGAATATGTTGATGGAGATTGCCCTCCCCAAGATGGGAGAGTGATGATGATGACGATGATTTCCCCCTCTGGGAGGGAAGTTCCCCTGGCGGAATCGCTTTGCCGGAGGGCAAAAGTTCTCCTGCCCAAGTTCCTCCTTGAGGCGGGGGCGCTTCGTCCCGAAATTCCTTCCCTCATTTTTTCTAGGTCAAAACCACTTATATACTGGAAGATGGGCACCGGAGGTGGGCCGAGGAGGCCACAACCCACCAGGGCGCGCTTGGGGGGCCTGGCGCGCCTAGGTGGGTTGTGCCACTTGGTGGCCCCCCTCTGGTGGTTATTGGCTCCAGTATTTCTTAAATATTCCATAAAAAATCCCTATGAAGTTTCAGCTTATTTGGAGTTGTGCAGAATAGGTAGCGTGACGTAGCTTTTTCAGGTCCAGATTTGCAGCTGTCGGAATTCTCCCTCTTGGTGTGTTCCTTGCAAATTATGAGAGAAAAGGCATTAGAATTACTCCAAAAAGCATTATTATGGATAAAAACACTATAAATAACAGTAAGAAAACATGATGCTAAATGGACGTATCAGGGCTGCTTTGCCCACTGAGGCCGGAGCTGCCGTGTTGCGCTTGGGTCGGAGCTAGCACGCGCCGCGGCCGTTGATACGTCTCCAACGTATCTATAATTTTTTATTGTTCCATGCTATTATATTATCATTCTTAGATGTTTCACAATCATTTTATAGAAACTTTATATCTTTTTGGGGACTAACGTATTGACATAGTGCCTAGTGCCAGTTGCTAGTTTTTTCTTGTTTTTTAATTCGCAGAAAATCAATACCAAATGGAGTCCAAACATAGCGAAACTTTTTGGAGATTTTTTCTGGACCAGAAGACACAAGATGGGCCAAAGAAGTACCAGAGGGGTGCCCCGAGGGGGGCAAAACCCACCTGGGCGCGCCTGGGGGCCTAGGCGCACCCTGGTGGGTTGTGTCCACCTCGGCTGCCTCCCACACCGCCCCTTTGATCTATAAATACCCCGAACATCCAAAAACCCTAGGGGAGTCGACGAAACACAATTCCAGCTGCCGCAAGTTCCAGAAACCACAGATCCAATCTAAACACCATCACGGAGGGGTTCATCATCCTCATTGGTGCCTCTCCGATGATGTGTGAGTAGTTCATTGTAGACCTACGGGTTCGTAGGTCGTAGCTTGATGGTTATCTCTCTCTCTCTCTCTCTTTTGATTCTCAATACAATGGTCTCTTGGAGATCTATTTGATGTAACCCTTCTTGCGGTGTGTTTGTTGCGATCCAATGAACTTCGAGTTTATGATCAGATCTATTTTATCCATGAAAGTTATTTGAGTTTTGATCTCTTATATGCATATTGATTATAGCCTCGTATTTCTTCTTCGAATCTTTGGTTTAGTTAGGCCGACTAGATCGTTTTTTCTTGCCATGGGAAGAGGTGCTTTGTGATGGGTTCGATCTTACGGTGCTCAATCCCAGTGACAGAAGGGGACATGACACGTATGTATCATTGCTATTAAGGATAACAAGATGGGGTCTATTCCTACATGAATAGATCTTGTCTACATCATGTCATCGTTCTTATTGCATAACTCCGTTTCTCCATGAACTTAATATACTAGATGCATGCTCGATAGCGGTCGATGTGTGGAGTAATAGTAGTAGATGCAGGCAGGAGTCGGTCTACTAATTTTGGACGTGATGCCTATCTAATGATCATTGCCTGGATATCGTCATAATCATTTGAAGTTCTACCAATTTCCCAACAGTAAAATGTTTACCCGTCATTGTTGAGGCATATCTCTCTCGATGTGGTTTTGGTGATTGATGACAACGTGTTTACAGACTAATCGTCTGTTTTGAGCATTTCAGAGATTCATCCTTGGCACGAGACAATTTCTTCCCCTCGGAGTGTCATTCAAGACGATGTAGCTCTTTCGTTTCTTTTTCGGTGTACTAGTTGCGTAGAAGGCACCGTACTATCAAGAGGGCGTCCGCATTGGTATTGCTTGGGTGGAATCAACACGTACACATCTGCTTCTCACCCTTCAAGCCCTTCTGCTTCTATGGAGAGATCTTCCTTCTTCTTGTGGGCTTTTTCTGGGCCAGTCCCTCCTCTGTCTTCTAGCCCTCTCTACTAGGCGGTAGTACCGTAGGGGGAGCGGTAGTACCGCTGTGTCCAGCGGTAGTACCGCTGCCCTCAGCGGTAGTACCGCCCTCTGCGGGGCTGTTTAGTGGGGCAACGGTTGGATTATTGCCCCCACTATAAAAGGGGGTCCCCTTCTTCCCCGTTGACTTACCTCTTCCCCCTCAAGCTCCATTAATGCTCCAAGCTCCATTTTCGCCCGATCTCTCTCTCTAGCCAATCATACTTGTTGATTTTCTCGGGAGTGGTTGAGAAGGCCCCGATCTACACTTCCACCAAGAGAAATTTGATTCCACCACCAATCCCTAGCGGATCTTGTTACTCTTGGGTGTTTGACCACCCTAGACGGTTGAGGTCGCCACGGAGCCATAGTCCATTGTGGTGAAGCTTCGTGGTGTTGTTGGGAGCCTCCGATTAAGTTGTGGAGTTTGCCCCAACCTTGTTTGTAAAGGTCCGGTCGCCGCCTCCAAGGGCACCAATAGTGGAATCATGGCATCTCGCTTTGTGTGAGGGCATGAGGAGAATACGGTGGCCCTAGTGGCTTCTTGGGGAGCATTGTGCCTCCACACCGCTCTAACGGAGACGTACTTCCCCTCAAAAGGAAGGAACTTCGGTAACACATCCTCGTCTTCACCGGTTCCACTCTTGGTTATCTCTTACCTTTACTTGTGCAAGCTTATTAGTATTACTTCTCTTGCTTGCTTGCTTGTTCGTTGTTGTTGCATCATATAGGTTGCTCACCTAGTTGCACATCTAGACAACCTACATTGATGCAAAGTTTAACTTGGGTAAAGAAAAGTTAAAAATTGTTAGTTGCCTATTCACCCCCCTCTAGTCAACCATATCGATCCTTTCAATTGGTATCAGAGCCTCGTCTCTTTACTAAGGACTTTGCCGTCCGAAGAGTATGGTTGACACCGTAGACAGTGTGGAGGAGCACTCTGGTGTAAATCCGATCTCGTCTACGGGTGATGGGGGAACCTCGGTCTCCCGTGAGGAATTCAATGTAGCCTTGGAGACATTGAAAACCTCAATGACGACCGAGGTTGAAAGCATGTTTACTAAATTCATTGAAGGGCTTAAACTATCCACCGCACCGTTGAAAGTGGGTGATCCCACCGACAAGGTGACGGATGCTATCTCCGACAAGGGGGAAGCTAGTAGTGAAAAGGCTCCTTCTTCTAGTGGTAAAAATGGCACCGGCATCTTTGCCCATGTGGAACCACCACTTGTTTATGGTGGACCGATCCCTTCCACTCATTTGAATCATGCCGGTCCTCCCCCTAAGATTGTGAAAAATGAGGACTTTGATTCTTGGGTTTATCGCTTTAAGCGTCATTTAAATCATGTGAACACTAATCTTTGGAGAATCATTGAAGAAGGTTTCCATCCGCATGATCCAAGAAACTTCACTCCTCGAGAAGCCGCGGATAATCAATTCAATGAGAATGCTCTCTTCATCATTCAAGATGCAATTCCACCCGAAGATCTTCCTCATCTTCGGCCCTTTGCCTTGGCCAAAGATGCATGGCTTTGTGTTGTCCCTCTCTACTAAGAAAGCGCGAGCATTCAATGCTCCAACTATGAAGTAGTGCAAGATGAAGCCGATGAGTTTGCAATGAAAGAAGATGAAGAACCCCGTGAGCTTTATCGGAGAGTAAGCAAACTCGCGGTCTCACTCTGAGATCACGGGAGCAAGGACACGGATGATGATTGGATCAAGCACAATTTCCTCAAGGCAATGATGCCTTACCACAAGGCCATGTCCTCCTTCATTCGTAAAAGGCATGACTTCCACACTTTGACCTCAAGTGAAGTGTTGGATGAGTTTTTGGCTATGAACATCTTGGACAAGACCGCCGACAATGCGGTGCTTTGCTCTCAAAGGGAAAAGAAGGCCAACCTTGCATTAAAGGCCAAGGTTTGCGTTGAAGAAGAAGAAGAGGAAGAAGAGGAAAGCAACCTCTAAAGATACAAAGTATGCCTATCATGAACACATGGCACTTGCTTCAAGGCAATTTTGGAGTAAGAAAAACTCAAGGCCAAACTTCAACAAGAACAACTCAAGTGGCACGAAGAGCAAGCAACGTGTGAGGACTTGCTACAATTGTGGCAATGTGAGTCATTTTGTTGCAGAGTGCCCGTATGAGAAGAGGGAAGACAATGGTGGCAAGCTCATTCAAAAGGATAAAGCCAAGTCTTTCCCCAACAAGAGCAACTTCACCAAGAAAACCCCTCACAAGGCATTGGTGGTTCAAGAAGAGTACCATGAGGATGATGATGATGATGATGAAGATGGTGAGTCGGTTGCCATGGAATCCGTTGCCATTGCAAAAACTCCACGAGTATCTCTCTTCGACTCACCCAATGAGAACATCACCGCCAAGTGTCTCATGGCTAAAGCCACCAACAAGGTAACTCCCAACATCAAAACTACCATCATTAATAATCCTTCCTTGACGGATTGCATTGATGAATGTGAGGGATCTAATGTGGAGGAAAATGAGTTTGAGTCCTTTATGGGTAAACTCAAGGGTAAATCCAAGAAGCATTTTGTTGCTCTCTTGGAACAACTCGGTGAAGCCAATGACCTGATCGAGTGTCATGAAGATACTATCTCCAAGATGGAGGGGCATAGTCGTGACTATGCCGATGAGATTTCGGGTCTTTCCAATGCTCTTGAGGAAGAGCGTGGTCTTCGTTTGGCTCTTGAGGAGTCACACAACGTTGATCATGCTAAGTTAAAGAAAGACTTTGATCATGCTCTCGTTGTTTCTCGTGTGCTAAACTCGGAGAAGGCGAAACTTGGGGTTGATCTTGCCAGACTCAAAGAGGAGTTTGATCTACTTGACAAGGCTCATAGGGTCTTGAAGGGTTCTCATGCTAGCCTCAAAGAGTCTCATGATCAACTTCAAGTAAAGCTAACCAAGGAGAAGGCCACTTCTCCTCATATGATGTTAATTGATAATGCAAATGCTATTAACCCGTGTTGTGAGCATGTGCATCTTGTTGAGGAGAACGCTAAGCTAAAGGTGCAATTTGAGAAAGGTCTTGCTTCTTGCATACAAGGTGAGAAGAACCTCAACGACCTCTTGACCAACCAAAAGGGAGTTGTGGCCAAGGAAGGGATTGGGTACGTGCCCAAGTCCAAGAACAAGAAGAAGAATGACAAGGCCAAACGACCTCCTCCTCTCATGCAAACCTTTGTGAAGGAGGGTGAGGGTGCTACTAAAGGGAAGGAGAAAAACTCCATGAGGGGTAGTGATGCCAAGATGGGAAACGCTCCCCTTCCCAACAAAGCCGGCGACTTTAACCCTTCTTATGTGTTGTGCCGCGCTAGTGATGGGCATGTTTATGCCAAATTTGTTGGTTCTCCTTATGAGTACATTGAATGGTCTATTTGGGTTCCTAAGACCCTTGTTACTAACATCAAAGGACCCATTACAAAATGGGTACCTAAAACCAATCATTGATCTCTTGTAGGTGTTTGCTTCTGGTGGGGGATCATGGTTGCTCGATAGTGGAGCTACTAATCATATGACCGGAAGCAAGGACTTGGTGGTGGACGTGCAAAAGATTCCATCCATGCCCACCAATGTTGAGTGGGGTGATGCCTCGTCTTCTAAGGTATTGGGACTCGGCAAAGTTGTCATTTCTCATGATCTTACGATCGAGAAGGTCATGGTTGTTGAGTCCCTTGCATACAATTTACTTTTTGTTCGTCAACTAGCACTCATGGGCTTTGCCACTTTCTTTGATATTGATTCCGTGGCCCTCTTGTGGAGCAATACTCTTAAAGTAGCCTTTGTTTGGCATGTCGAGAACGGTCTCTATGTGATTAACTTTTTGAAGCGACCCACTAAGACCGCGACATGCCTAAAGGCTAAAGTTGACGTGGGATGGGTTTGGCATCGCTGTTTAGCCCACATAAATATGAGATCTTTGCAAAGTATTCTCAAGGGGGACCATGTCCGTGGACTACAAATGTTAGTTTTGCTAAAGATCGTGCTTGCAGTGCTTGCATCGAAGGAAAGCTACATGAGAAGGCTCACCCTCCCACGACTATCATCTACTCGAAGAGGCCTTTGGAGCTCCTTCACATGGATCTCTTTGGACCTCCATCCTTTGATAGTCTTGGGGGTAGAAAGTATTGATTGGTGATTGTAGATGACTATTCAAGATACACTTGGGTATATTTCTTCAAGAGGAAGAGCGAGACCCAACAAACCGTCATCGACTTTGCAAATGAAGATCAACGACAACACAATGCAAAGATCTTGACAATAAGAAGTGACAACGGCTCCGAGTTCAAGAACTACACCTTGGATGAGTTTTTGAGTGATGAGGGAATCAAGCATCAATATTCCGCACCTTATTGTTGGGGAACGTAGTAATTTCAAAAATTTCCCTACGCACACGCAAGATCATGGTGATGCATAGCAACAAGAGGGGAGAGTGTTGTCCACGTACCCTCGTAGACCGAAAGCGGAAGCGTTAGCACAACGCGGTTGATGTAGTCGTACGTATTCACGATCCGACCGATCAAGTACCGAACGCACGGCACCTTCGAGTTCTGTACACGTTCAACTCGATGACGTCCCTTGAACTCCGATCCAGCCGAGTGTTGAGGGAGAGTTTCGTCAGCACAATGGCGTGGTGACGATGATGATTTTCTACCGACGTAGGGCTTCCCCTAAGCACCGCTATGATATGATCGAGGTGGATTATGGTGGAGGGGGGCACCGCACATGGCTAAGAGATCAAGAGATCAATTGTTGTGTCTATGGGGTGCCCCTGGCCACGTATATAAAGGAGTGGAGGAGGGAAGGGGCCGGCCCTCTCTATGGCGCACCCTAGGAGAGTCCTACTCCCACCGGGAGTAGGATTCCCCCTTTCCCAGTAGAACTAGGATCCCTTCCAAGTAGTAGGAGTAGGAGAGAAGGAAAGGGAAGGGAAAAGGACGAGGAAGCAAGGGGGCGCCCCCTCCCTAGTCCAATTCGGACCAGCCCATGGGGAGGGGTGCGAACACCCTTTGAGGCCTTTCTCTCCTTTCCGGTATGGCCCATTAAGGCCCAATACGAATTCCCGTAACTCCGCGGTACTCCCGAAAATACCCGAATCACTCGGAACCTTTCCGATGTCCGAATATAGTCGTCCAATATATCAATCTTTACGTCTCGACCATTTCGAGACTCCTCGTCATGTCCCCGATCTCATCCGGGACTCCGAACTCCTTCGGTACATCAAAACACATAAACTCATAATATAACCGTCATCGTAGCGTTAAGCGTGCGGACCCTACGGGTTCGAGAACTATGTATACATGACCGAGACACGTCTCCGGTCAATAACCAATAGCGGAACCTGGATGCTCATATTGGCTCCTACATATTCTACAAAGATCTTTATCGGTCAGACCACATAACAACATACGTTGTTCCCTTTATCATCGGTATGTTACTTGCCCGAGATTCGATCGCTGGTATCTCAATACCTAGTTCAATCTCGTTACCGGCAAGTCTCTTTACTTGTTCCGTAATACATCACCCCGCAACTAACTCATTAGTTGCAATGCTTGCAAGGCTTAAGTGATGTGCATTACCGAGAGGGCCCAGAGATACCTCTCCGACAAAAGGAGTGACAAATCCTAATCTCGAAATACGCCAACCCAACAAGTACCTTCGGAGACACCTGTAGAGCACCTTTATAATCTCCCAGTTACGTTGTGACGTTTGGTAGCACACAAAGTGTTCCTCCGGTAAACGGGAGTTGCATAATCTCATAGTCATAGGAACATGTATAAGTCATGAAGAAAGTAATAGCAACAAACTAAACGATCAAGTGCTATGCTAATGGAATGGGTTAAGTCAATCACATCATTCTCCTAATGATGTGATCCCGTTAATCAAATGACAACTCATGTCTATGGTTAGGAAACATAACCAGCTTTGATCAACGAGCTAGTCAAGTAGAGGCATACTAGTGACACTCTGTTTGTCTATGTATTCACACATGTATTATGTTTCCGGTTAATACAATTATAGCATGAATAATAAACATTTATCATGATATAAGGAAATAAATAATAACTTTATTATTGCCTCTAGGGCATATTTCCTTCAGTCTCCCACTTGCACTAGAGTCAATAATCTAGTTCATATCGCCATGTGATTTAATACCAATAGTTCACATCACCATGTGATTAACACCCATAGTTCACATCGACATGTGACCAACACCCAAAGGGTTTACTAGAGTCAATAATCTAGTTCACATCGCTATGTGATTAACACCCAAAGAGTACTAAGGTGTGATCATGTTTTGCTTGTGAGAGAAGTTTAGTCAACGGGTCTGCCACATTCAGATCCGTAAGTATTTTGCAAATTTCTATGTCAACAATGCTCTGCACGGAGCTACTCTAGCTAATTGCTCCCACTTTCAATATGTATCCAGATTGAGATTTAGAGTCATCTGGATCAGTGTCAAAATTTGCATCGACGTAACCCTTTACAACGAACCTTTTGTCACTTCCATAATCGAGAAACATGTCCTTATTCCACTAAGGATAATTTTGACCAATGTCCAGTGATCTACTCCTAGATCACTATTGTACTCCTTTGCCAAACTCAGGGCAGGGTATACAATAGGTCTGGTACACAGCATGGCATACTTTATAGAACCTATGGCTGGGGCATAGGGAATGACTTTCATTCTCTCTCTATCTTCTGCCGTGGTCGGGTTTTGAGTCTTACTCAACTTCACACCTTGTAACACAAGCAAGAACTCCTTCTTTGACTGTTCCATTTTGAACTACTTCAAAATCGTGTCAAGGTATGTACTCATTGAAAAAATTATCAAGCGTCTTGATCTATCTCTATAGATCTTGATGCTCAATATGTAAGCAGCTTCACCGAGGTCTTTCTTTGAAAAAATCCTTTCAAACATTTCTTTATGCTTTGCAGAATAATTCTACATTATCTCCGATCAACAATATGTCATTCACATATACTTATCAGAAATGTTGTAGTGCTCCCACTCACTTTCTTGTAAATACAGGCTTCACCGCAAGTCTGTATAAAACTATATGCTTTGATCAACTTATCAAAGCGTATATTCCAACTCCGAGATGTTTGCACCAGTCCATAGATGGATCGCTGGAGCTTGCATATTTTGTTAGCACCTTTAGGATTGACAAAACTTTCTTGTTGCATCATATACAACTCTTCTTTAATAAATCCATTAAGGAATGTATTTTTGTTTATCCATTTGCCAGATTTCATAAAATGTGGCAATTGATAACATGATTCAGATAGACTTAAGCATAGATACGAGTGAGAAACTCTCATCGTAGTCAATGCCTTGAACTTGTCGAAAACCTTTTGCGACAATTCTAGCTTTGTAGATAGTAACACTACTATCAGCGTCCGTCTTCCTCTTGAAGATCCAGTTAATTTCAATGGCTCACCGATCAATGGGCAAGTCAATCAAAGTCCATACTTTGTTCTCATACATGGATCTCATCTCAGATTTCATGGCCTCAAGCCATTTCGTGGAATCTGGGCTCATCATCGCTTCCTCATAGTTCGTAGGTTCGTCATGGTCAAGTAACATGACCTCCAGAACAGGATTACCGTACCACTCTGGTGCGGATTTTACTCTGGTTTACCTACGAGGTTCGGCAGTAACTTGATCTGAAGTTACATGATCATCATCATTAGCTTCCTCACTAATTGGTGTAGTAGTCACAGGAACAGATTTTTGTGATGAACTACTTTCCAATAAGGGAGCAGGTACAATTACCTCATCAAGTTCTACTTTCCTCCCACTCACTTCTTTCGAGAGAAACTCCTTCTCTAGAAAGGATCCATTCTCAGCAACGAATATGTTGCCTTCGGATCTGTGATAGAAGGTGTACCCAACATTTTCTTTTGGGTATCCTATGAAGATGCACTTCTCCGATTTGGGTTTGAGCTTATCAGGTTGAAACTTTTTCACATAATCATTGCAACCTCAAACTTTAAGAAACGACAGCTTAGGTTTCTTGCCAAACCATAGTTCATACGGTGTCGTCTCAACGGATTTAGATGGTGCCCTATTTAATGTGAATGTAGCTGTCTCTAATGCATAACCCCAAAACGATAGTGGTAAATCGGTAAGAGACATCATAGATCGCACCATATCTAATAAAGTACGGTTACGACGTTCGGACACACCATTACACTGTGGTGTTCCAGGTGGCATGAGTAGTGAAACTATTTCACATTGTTTTAACTGAAGGCCAAACTCGTAACTCAAATATTTTCCTTCTGTGATCATATCGTAGAAACTTTTATTTTTGTTTCGATGATTCTCCACTTCACTCTAAAATTCTTTGAACTTTTCAAATGTTTCAGACTTGTGTTTCATCAAGTAGATATACTCATATCTGCTCAAATCATCTATGAAGATCAGAAAATAATGATACCTGCCGCGAGCCTCAATATTCATCGGACCACATACATCAGTATGTATGATTTCCAACAAATCTGTTGCTTGCTCCATTGTTCCGGAGAACGGAGTGTTAGTCATCTTGCCCATGAGGCATGGTTCGCAAGCATCAACTGATTCATAATCAAGTGATTCCAAAAGTCCATCAGCATGGATTTTCTTCATGCGCTTTACACCAATATGACCTAAACGGCAGTGCCACAAATAAGTTGCACTATCATTATTAACTTTGCATCTTTCGGTTTCAATATTATGAATATGTGTATCACTACGATCGAGATCCAACGAACTATTTTCATTGGGTGTGTAACCATATAAGGTTTTATTCATGTAAACAGAACAACCATTTATTCTCTTACTCAAATGAATAACCGTATTGCAATAAACATGATCAAATCATATTCATGCTCAACGCAAACACCAAATAACACTTATTTAGGTTCAACACTAATCCCGAAAGTATAGGGAGTGTGCGATGATGATCATACCAATCTTGGAACCACTTCCAACACACATCGTCACTTCACACTTAACTAGTCTCTGTTCATTCCGCAACTCCCGTTTCGAGTTACTACTCTTAGCAACTGAACCAGTATCAAATACCGAGGGGTTGCTATGAACACTAGTAAAATACACATCAATAATCTGTATATCAAATATACCTTTGTTCACTTTGCCATCCTTCTTATCCGCCAAATACTTGGGGCAGTTCCGCTTCCAGTGATCAGTCACTTTGCAGTAGAAGCACTTAGTCTCAGGCTTAGGACCAGACTTGGGCTTCTTCACTTGAACAGCAACTTGCTTGCCGTTCTTCTTGAAGTTCCCCTTCTTCCCTTTGCCCTTTTCTTGAAACTAGTGGTCTTGTCTACCATCAACACTTGATATTTTCTTGATTTCTACCTTTGTTGATTTCAGCATTACGAAGAGCTTGGGAATCGTTTCCGTTATCCCTTGTATATCATAGTTCATCACGAAGTTCTACTAACTTGGTGATGGTGACTAGAGAATTCTGTCAATCACTATCTTATCTGGAAAATTAATTCCCACTTGATTCAAGCAATTGTAGTACCCAGACAATCTGAGTACATGCTCACTGCTTGAGCTATTCTCCTCCATCTTTTTAGCTATAGAACTTGTTGGAGACTTCATATCTCTCAACTCGGGTATTTTCTTGAAATATTAACTTCAACTCCTGGAACATCTCATATGGTCCATGACATTCAAAACGTCTTTGAAGTCCCGATTCTAAGCCGTTAAGCATGGTGCACTAAACTATCAAGTAGTCATCATATTGAGCTAGCCAAACGTTCATAACGTCTGCATCTACTCCTGAAATAGGTCTGTCACCTAGCGGTGCCTCAAAGACATAATTCTTCTGTGCAGCAATGAGGATAAACCTCAGATCACGGATCCAATCCGCATCATTGCTACTAACATCTTTCAACTTAGTTTTCTCTAGGAACATATCAAAAATAAAGCAGGGAAGCTAAACGCGAGCTATTGATCTACAACATAAATATGCTAATACTACCAGGAATAAGTTCATGATAAATTTAAGTTCAATTGATCATATTACTTAAGAACTCCCACTTAGATAGACATCCCTCTAATCCTCTAAGTGATCACGTGATCCAAATCAACTAAACCATGTCCGATCATCACGTGAGATGGAGTAGTTTCAAT
The DNA here is from genome assembly GCF_056163025.1 of Triticum urartu. NCBI lineage: Eukaryota > Viridiplantae > Streptophyta > Magnoliopsida > Poales > Poaceae > Triticum > Triticum urartu. The sequence goes on along the minus strand of NC_141875.1, from coordinate 497,759,415 downwards.
GGTGAACATCACTATGTTGATCATATCTACTATATGATTCACGCTCGACCTTTCGGTCTCCGTGTTCCGAGGCCATATCTGTTATATGCTAGGCTCGTCAAGTTTAACCTGAGTATTCCGCGTGTGCAACTGTTTTGCACCCGTTGTATTTGAACGTAAAGCCTATCACACCCGATCATCACGTGGTGTCTCAGCACAAAGAACTTCCGCAACGGTGCATACTCAGGGAGAACACTTATACCTTGATAATTTAGTGAGAGATTATCTTATAAAGCTACCGCCGAACTAAGAAAAATAAGATGTATAAAAGATAAACTTCACATGCAATCATAATATGTGACATGATATGGCCATCATCATATTGTGCCTTTGATCTCCATCTCCAAAGCATCGTCAAGATCTCCATCGTCACCGGCATGACACCATGATCTCCATCATCTTGATCTATATCAATGTGTCGTCACATGGTTGTCTCGCCAACAATTGCTCTTGCAACTATTGCTATCGCATAGCGATAAAGTAAAGCAATTATTTGGCGCCTACATCTTATGCAATAGAGAGATAACCATAAGGCTTTTGCCAGTTGCCGATAACTTCAACAAAACATGATCATCTCATACAACAACTTATATCTCATCACGTCTTGACCATATCACATCACAACATGCCCTGCAAAAACAAGTTAGACGTCCTCTACTTTGTTGTTGCAAGTTTTACGTGGCTGCTACGGGCTTAGCAAGAACCGTTCTTACCTACGCATCAAAACCACAACGATAGTTTGTCAAGTTGGTGTTGTTTTAACCTTCGCAAGGACCGGGCATAGCCACACTCGGCTCAACTAAAGTTGGAGAAACTGACACCCGCCAGCCACCTGTGTGCAAAGCACGTCGGTAGAACCAGTCTCGCGTAAGCGTACGCGTAATGTCGGTCTAGGCCGCTTCATCCAACAATACCGCCGAACCAAAGTGTGACATGCTGGTAAGCGGTATGACTTATATCGCACACAACTCACTTGTGTTCTACTCGTCCATAACATCAACACATAAAACCTAGGCTCGGATGCCACTGTTGGGGAACGTAGTAATTTCAAAAATTTCCCTACGCACACGCAAGATCATGGTGATGAATAGCAATGAGAGGGGACAGTGTTGTCCACGTACCCTCGTAGACCGAAAGCGGAAGCGTTAGCACAATGCGGTTGATGTAGTCATACGTCTTCATGATCCGACCGATCAAGTACTGAACGCACGGCACCTCCGAGTTCTGCACACGTTCAACTCGATGACGTCCCTTGAACTCCGATCCAGCCGAGTGTTGAGCGAGAGTTTCGTCAGCACGATGGCGTGGTGACGATGATGATGTTCTACCGACGCAGGGCTTCGCCTAAGCACCGCTACGATATGATCGAGGTGGATTATGGTGGAGGGGGGCACCGCACACGGCTAAGAGATCAAGAGATCAATTGTTGTGTCTATGGGGTGCCCCCTGGCCACGTATATAAAGGAGTGGAGGAGGGGAGGGGCCGACCCTCTCTATGGCGCACCCTAGGAGAGTCCTACTCCCACCGGGAGTAGGATTCCCCCTTTCCTAGTAGAACTAGGATCCCTTCCAAGTAGTAGGAGTAGGAGAGAAGGAAAGGGAAGGGAAAAGGACAAGGAAGGAAGGGGGCGCCCCCTCCCTAGTCCAATTCGGACCAGCCCATGGGGAGGGGTGCGAACACCCTTTGAGGCCTTTCTCTCCTTTCCGGTATGGCCCATTAAGGCCCAATACGAATTCCCGTAACTCCGCGGTACTCCCGAAAATACCCGAATCACTCGGAACCTTTCCGATGTCCGAATATAGTCGTCCAATATATCAATCTTTACGTCTCGACCATTTCGAGACTCCTCGTGATGTCCCTGATCTCATTCGGGACTCCGAACTCCTTCGGTACATCAAAACACATAAACTCATAATATAACCATCATCGTAGCGTTAAGCGTGCGGACCCTACGGGTTCGAGAACTATGTAGACATGACCGAGACACGTCTCCGGTCAATAACCAATAGCGAAACCTGGATGCTCATATTGGCTCCTACATATTCTACAAAGATCTTTATCGGTCAGACCGCATAACAACATACATTGTTCCCTTCGTCATCGGTATGTTACTTGCCCGAGATTTGATCGCTGGTATCTCAATACCTAGTTCAATCTCGTTACCGGCAAGTCTCTTTACTCGTTCCGTAATACATCATCCCGCAACTAACTCATTAGTTGCAATGCTTGCAAGGCTTAAGTGATGTGCATTACCGAGAGGGCCCAAAGATACCTCTCCGACAAACGGAGTGACAAATCCTAATCTCGAAATACGCCAACCCAACAAGTACCTTTAGAGACACCTGTAGAGCACCTTTATAATCACCCAGTTACGTTGTGACGTTTGGTAGCACACAAAGTGTTCCTCCGGTAAACGAGAGTTGCATAATCTCATAGTCATAGGAACATGTATAAGTCATGAAGAAAGCAATAGCAACAAACTAAACGATCAAGTGCTATGATAATGGAATGGGTCAAGTCAATCACATCATTCTCCTAATGATGTGATCCCGTTAATCAAATGACAACTCATGTCTATGGTTAGGAAACATAACCATCTTTGATCAACGAGCTAGTCAAGTAGAGGCATACTAGTGACACTCTGTTTGCCTATGTATTCACACATGTATTATGTTTCCTGTTAATACAATTATAGCATGAATAATAAACATTTATCTTGATATAAGGAAATAAATAATAACTTTATTATTGCCTCTAGGGCATATTTCCTTCACTTATATCCCTCAACAAAATGGTGTAGCAGAGAGGAAGAACCGGACGTTGATGGATGCGGCAAGGACCATGATGGCAGAGTTCAAGTCTCCCTACAACTTTTGGGCCGAAGCCATCAACACCGCATGTCACGCATCTAATCGGCTCTACCTCCACAAAGGCTTAAACAAGACTCCATATGAGATACTCACCGGTAACAAGCCCAACCTCAAGTATTTCCGGGTATTCGGGTGTAAGTGTTTCATTCTCAAGAAAGGTGTCCGTTTGTCTAAATTTGAGGCTAGAGCTTATGAGGGCATATTTGTTGGTTATGCTACGAACTCTCATGCTTACCGTGTTCTCAATAAGTCCATGAGACTTATTGAGGAAACGTATAACGTGGAGTTTGATGAGAATAACGGCTCCCAAGTGGAGCAAAGTGGTACTTGTGATGTAAGTGATGAAATTCCTCCCCAAGCCATAAGAAGAATGGGTATTGGTCATATGCTACCTATTGAGGAACCCCTTGTGGCCGAAGGAGAAGGACAATGTTGTACTCAAGTGGAACCTTCACCAACCCAACACTCACACGCTTCCGAAGAACATAGTGAGGGCCCTCAACCTCAAGAACAAGACCAAGGGCAAGATCAATCTCAAAATGGTGTTGTAACATCAAGTGATGCCCAAGGTCAAGCTCCCTCCTCCGAGCAAGTTCAAGATCAAGTTTCACGAGATCAAGAACAAGCTCAAGACGACGCTCAAGATGATAAAGTGACCACGCCTCGTCTCACCCCCGAGGAGGAATTGGAGCATCGTGCAGCCAAGGTTGCTTCCAAGCTCTCCACCAAGGATCATCTCATGACGAATGTGCTTGGAAGCTTAAGAAAGGGGGTAAGCACTCATAGACAATTAGCAAACTATTGTGAACATCATGCGTTTGTCTCTTTTGTCGAACCCCACAAGGTCTATGAGGCACTCGAAGATCTGGATTGGCTCAATGCCATGCATGAAGAACTCAACAACTTCGAGTGCAAAAAAGTGTGGAGATTGGTGCCAAGGCCGACGGTGAACCACAATGTCATTGGAACCAAGTGGATATTTAAGAACAAGCAAGATGCTCATGGGATTATCATTCGCAACAAGGCTTGTTTGGTAGCACAAGGCTACTCCCAAGTCGAGGGTATCGACTAGGTGAAAGCTTTGCTCCCATTGCTCGTCTTGAATCCATTTGCATGTTGATTGTATATGCTTCTCATCATAACTTTAAGTTACAACAAATGGATGTGAAGAGTGCTTTTTCTTAATGGTCCTATTAATGAATTGGTTTATGTCAAGAAACCCCCTGGGTTCGAGGATCCCTACTTTCCCGATCATGTGTATCAACTCGATAAGGTGATCTGTGGCCTTAAACAAGCCCCACGTGCGTGGTATGACCACCTTACCGAGTTGTTACAAGACCGTGGTTTTGAAGTTGGGCTAATCGACCCCACTCTTTTTACTAAGAAGGTCAAAAGGGAGTTGTTTGTGTGCCAATTATATGTTGATGATATTATCTTTGGTTCCCCTAACAAAGCTTTCAATGAGGAATTTGCCGCTCTCATGACCTCAAAGTTCGAGATGTCTTTCATGGGAGAGTTGAAGTTATTTCTCGGGTTCGAAGTGAAGCAAAGGAGAGAAGGAACTTTCATCAACCAATCCCAATACACTCAAGACATGCTTAAGAGATTCAAGCTAAGTGATGTCAAGCCGGCGTCCACTCCCATGCCCACCAAGTGCCAACTTGACATTGATCCCAATGGTAAAGCGATGGATCAAAAGGTATATCGCTCCATGATTGGCTCCTTGCTTTACCTTTGTGCATCTAGACCGGATATCATGTTGAGTGCGGGAATTTGTGCATGGTTTCAAGCCGCACCTAAGGAAAGTCACTATGTGGCGGTCAAACGAATCTTTCGATATTTGGCTCATACCCCAAACTTTGGCTTATGGTACCCAAGAGGAGCAAATTTCAAGCTTGTAGGTTATTCGGACTCGGATTGGGCGGGAGACAAAGTGGATAGGAAGTCCACTTCCGGAGGATGCCAGTTTCTTGGTTGCTCTTTGGTAAGTTGGTCTTCCAAGAAGCAAAGTTGTGTGTCTCTCTCATCCACGGAAGCGGAGTATGTGGCTGCCTGTAGTTGTTGTGCACAACTTTTATGGATGAGGCAAACTTTAAAGGATTACGGTGTCACTTGTGACAAAGTGCCTTTTTGGTGTGACAATGAAAGTGCCATCAAGATTTCCCTCAACCCGGTGCAACACTTCAAGACAAAGCATATTGAGATTAGATATCACTTCATCCGGGATCACATTAGGCGAGGGGAGATCGAGCTCAACTATGTCAACACTCATGATAACCTTGCAGATATCTTCACGAAGCCTTTGGATGAAGCAATATTTCGCGAGTTAAGGCATGAGCTAAATATCATTGATTCGAGCAATGTGACTTGAACCCTTACACACCCCACCTCACTCAACTTGTTGTCTAGTTTAGGTGTAGGCATGGACATAGGGGGAGTGTTGTTCTCTCAATGAACTTTCCCTCCCCCCATAATGCATAAACTAACCAAACTCTTTCACATTAGCCATTTTTATGGTACTTGTGCTTCAAAGATGAGTGTTGGTCATGGGCCACAAGGTTGAAATCTTCGCGGCGCCATACCTCTGAACTCAAACATAGGTGCCCTCGGCCACCGTCCTCTCTTGGAGAGGTGTGTGTCTTCTTTCTTTTTGTCGTTTTTGGGTGTGTGTGTGTCCTCATCTTGTCTCGTTTTTCTTTGTTCTTCTGTTCTGCTCGGTTTGGTCGGACCTTTTTGCGGCAGAGTGGTACTACCGCTGCGTGAGCGGTACTACCGCTGACAAGCGTCGAGCGGTACTACCGCCCACCCAGCAGTACTACCGCTGCGGGGCGGGCGACTGGGGGGTTATGTCGGGGCAGGGGGAGTTGCTTCTCCCCCATACCCATTCGCCCCCACTCGTATTCTTCGTTTCTCCTGCAACCTCTCGCCACAGGAGGGGCCCGACCGGCCGCCGTTTTCGTGCCGTCCCTCTCCATTTCCTCTGGCGGAGTCGATCCCCACCACGTCCTCTTGCCATGGATGCCGGTATTGCCCCCGTTCCCGTTCTCTCTTTGCCTAGATCTTGCATCTAGTTTTTAGGGGCAATAGGCATGGTTCTTCTCGTCTTTTGGCTAAGGCAAGGCTTGAGTAGGATGGATATGGCTTCTAGGCACTGTGGATTGAAGTTTGGTAGGTTTCTTTTTGAATTTGGCATCTCCGGTAGTGCTGGATCTGACCACGGTAGTAGGGAACCGCCATTCCCCATCTGGCGCGGTACTACCGCTCTCCTCGAGTGGTACTGCCGCTCTTGTTGCACGGTACTACCGCTGGGGCGGTACTGCCGTTGGTGGTCGCGGTAATACCGCTGTATGCCCAGTTCCATCTTTTTCCTACCATGCTTTGATCCTTGTTGTTTTGTTTGGTGGCTTATGCTCTTTCTTTCGTGTGTTTCTTCTGGTCGTGTCTTTGGTTCCAGGTGATGATCATCCTGAGCAGCAAGTCCGCCGTGTCAACCCCGATCGTGCAATATCAAAGCGCTACCGCGCTTTTGAGTCAGCAGGTGGTTCCTCTAGTACTCAACCGCCGCCAGTAGGTGCAACCTCAAGTGCTCCACTGCCACATCAACAGTCGAAGAGATCCGCCAACAAGCCAAAGGGAAAAACTGTGACTGAGATGACTGCCAAGGTGTTTTGGGCCAAGCGTCGCCGCAACCCCTATGAGGAAGACCAAGATCCCACTTTGGTCAACTGCCCGTTCTGGAACCGCTTTCAGTTTGCCATCTATTTTGATGTGATCAAGGCCAAGAAGAATCTCTATGTTGATGTACACTCCATCGACATAGATGCTATGGAGAAGGACCCTGAGTACTTTAGGGAAGCCCTTCAGATGTGTTCTCAGCTGAACATTCTCAGGATCATGCATTTCAACAAGGATTTTGATGCAGATTTGGTGGCTCAATTCTATGCCACCGTTTATCTTGGAACTGATGCCGACAAGACTCTGACTTGGATGACCAATGGCAAGTTTCTTTTCGTCAAGTGGAAGGCCTTCATGGAGTTACTTGAGGTGGAAGATCACGGGCTTGAGACTTCAGCCGGCTTCCGCCCTCACCAAAATGCTACATCCACTCACAAGTCAGCCCTTTGGCCCTACTGTACCGTGAAGGTTCACCTGATGAATAAGAAGGAAACCTATGAGCTGTCTGCCTATCTGGACATCCTTCATCGTGTCTTCCGTGAGACTCTCTTCCCTCGCATCGGGAATCTGGATATGGTCCACTCCTATCTCGTGGACATGCTTCTTTTCTGCCAGCATGAGAAGGAAGCAAACATTGGCCAGAGCCTAGACATTTCTCATGTTATGTGGTCTAAACTTCTTTCTGCCGTTTCTGAGCGCAAGTGCCCGATATATGGTCCATTCATCATGAGGCTCATTGACAAGGCCTGGGCACGTGTCTATCCCAAGGAGATGTTGGAAACTGGAGAATTGGTTTATCATGAGATCAAGTGTCTGAGGAAGAAGGATAATTGGGTCACCCCAGCGCCTAAACCCGGGGGTCCATCTACTGCCGCTGACATGGAGACCGGGGCTGCTGCTGACATGGAGACCGGGGGTGGGGCTGCGGCCGATGATCGCGATGAGGACTTTGGGCCTTCTAGTGCAGAACCCTCTTGGGCGAAGAAGCTCAAACACAAGATGAAGAAGCTCTTCTGCATGGAGTCTCATGGTTAGTACATGACTCATGTGGCTGAGAAGCAGGCCAGGAGGCGTCACAAGGAGGTCATGCGTCATCTGGGTGTGACCGTTGCCAGCGGTTCTGAGGGCCAGATCACTGAAGAGGAGGAATGGATTCACTAGCATTGCCCTTGGACCGATTCAGATGCCGAGCAGTTTTCGACCGACAACGGAGGTGCAGACGATCACGCTGAGATGTGATGTTCGAGATCCTTAGCTTGCCATCACCTGGAGCCGTAGCAACGCTCTTTGCCCTTTTGGTGTCTCGCTGCCAAAGGGGGGGAGAGTTTAGGGATTTGTGTTGTGTTGTTGCCGTGTTGCGAGTGTGTCTTTGTGGCTTGTGGTGTCTTGTGCTTTCTCGTTTTCTCGTTGTCTTTGCTTGGTTTGGTTTGGTGCCAGTGAGACCTAAGTTCTAGACATATGGTGTGAGACATATGCTACCCTATCTTTACCTTATTATCTATGTCTATTCAGTACTGTAGTATCTTAAGAGTTGCATGCTTATCCTGTTTTATACCCTGCTCTCATATATCCTGTGCTAAGAATTGTTGGACTATAAAATATAGGGGGAGTGTTGATCCGAATGTGTGTGTCTTGCATTCCAAAGGCCCCACTAACTAGGTGCACACATTCAGGGGGAGCCCGTCTATATTTTGTAGTTCTAAGTATCCTTACATTTATGTATTTTCCTTGTGCAAATCCCTAGTTGTCATCAATCCACCAAAAAGGGGGAGATTGTTGAGTCATATCTCTCTCGATGTGGTTTTGGTGATTGATGACAACGTGTTTGCGGACTAATCGTGTGTTTTGAGCATTTCAGAGATTCATCCTTGGCACGAGACGATTTCTTCCCCTCGGAGTGTCATTCAAGACGGTGCAGCTCTTTCGTTTCTTTTTCGGTGGACTAGTTGCATAGAGGGCACCGTACTATCAAGAGGGGGGCCGATTTGGTATTGCTTGGGTGGAATCAACACGTACACATCCGCTTCTCACCCTCCGAGCCCTTCCGCTTCTATGGAGATATCTTCCTTCTTCTTGTGGGCTTTGTCTGGTACCTAGCGGTAGCACCACGGTACCCAGCGGTAGTACCGCTTAGGGGTCACAAGCGGCAGTACCACTCCGCAGCGGTAGTACCGCCGGTGACTCCGCAGCAGTACTACCGCTGGCTTGCCAGGTCCCTACCGCGTCGATTCGAGGGGTCTTTTTCTCGTGTCGGGTTGAGCGGCACCTGCAGCGGCTGTAGGTGCAGTAGTACCGCTCAAGAGCGGTAGTACCGCCCTCCGCTGCGGTAGTACCGCGCTGGGCCTGACCGGCAGTACCGCGTTGGGCCAGTCCCTCCTCTGTCTTCTAGCCCTCTCTGCTGGGCGGTAGTACCGTAGGGGGGAGCGGTACTACCGCTGTGTCTAGCGGTAGTACCGCTGCCCTCAGCAGTAGTACCACCCTCTGCGGGGCTGTTTAGTGGGGCAACGGTTGGATTGTTGCCCCAACTATAAAAGGGGGTCCCCTTCTTCCCCGTTGACTTACCTCTTCCCCCTCAAGCTCCATTAATGCTCCAAGCTCCATTTTTGCCCGATCTCTTTCTCTAGCCAATCATACTTGTTGATTTTCTCGGGAGTGGTTGAGATGGCCCCGATCTACACTTCCACCAAGAGAAATTTGCTTCCACCACCAATCCCTAGCGGATCTTGTTACTCTTGGGTGTTTGAGCACCCTAGACGGTTGAGGTCGCCACGGAGCCATAGTCCATTGTGGTGCAGCTTCGTGGTGTTGTTGGGATCCTCCGATTAAGTTGTGGAGTTTGCCCCAACCTTGTTTGTAAAGGTCCGGTCGCCGCCTCCAAGGGCACCAATAGTGGAATCACGGCATCTCGCATTGTGTGAGGGCGTGAGGAGAATACGGTGGCCCTAGTGTCTTCTTGGGGAGCATTGTGCCTCCACACCTCTCTAACGGAGACGTACTTCCCCCCAACAGGAAGGAACTTCAGTAACACATCCTCGTATTCACCGGGTCCACTCTTGGTTATCTCTTAGCTTTACGTGTACGAGCTTATTAGTATTACTTCTCTTGCTTGCTTGCTTGTTCGTTGTTGTTGCATCATATAGGTTGCTCACCTAGTTGCACATCTAGACAACCTACTTTGATGCAAAGTTTAATTTGAGTAAAGAAAAGTTAAAAATTTTTAGTTGCCTATTCACCCCCCTCTAGTCAACCATATCGATCCTTTCAGCCGTATGCTATTTTTCTTGAGAGAAGCCACTAGTGAAATCTACGGCCCCCGGGTCTATTCTTTAACATATTTTGCCTTTGAGATCTCTTTTTATTCTCTTTTATTTTTAGATCTATTAATCCAAAAACCCAAAAATACATTGCTGCAATTTTTTGTTATTTATTTTATTTCACGTTTCCGCGAGATATATTTATCCAATCTACTACAAATTTATCTATCTTTTTACCTGGGAGGGATTGACAACCCCTCTTTCATGTTGGTTGCAAGTATTTGTTCTTTGTGGTACCATTTACATAGTGTTGTGTGGTTCTCCTACTAGTTCGATAACCTTGGTCTCATCACTGAGTTAAATACCTACCATAGTTGTGCTTCATCATTTACCCACTTGAGGACGAGCAGGAATTAAGCTTGGGGATGCTGATACGTGTAACGCCCCGAGACCAATGTGCCAGGTGTTCTCCAGTTATTCGTTGTTGTTGCCTTGTCTTTGCTTGCGTGTCATGCATGCCATATCATGTCATCATGTGCATTTCATTTGCATACATGTTCGTCTCATGCATCCGAGCATTTTCCCCGTTGTCTGTTTTGCAATACGGCGCTCCTATGTCACCCGGTGTACCTTTCTACCGCTTTTCGTGTGCGGGTACTAAACGTTTTCGGATTGGACCGAGACTTGTCATGCGGCCTTGTTTTACTACCGGTAGACCGCCTGTCAAGTTTCGTACCATTTGGACTTTGTTTGATACTCCCAGCTAAACTCATTCCATCATCTAGAGCGTTCGATCACGATCGCGTGGCCGCAAACCGCACCTCATTTGGAGCTTCCTAGCTCCCTCTACCTCTATAAATAGATCCCCTTCCGAAATCCCGGGTCTCCTCCACCCCTAACCCTAGAAAATCTCCACCCGCCGCCGCCGGATAAAAACCGGCCGACGGACGTGTCCGCCCGCACCGCTCGACCAGTCGCCGTCCGCCACGTGTCCCAGCCTGCGTCCCACCGCCGCTCTCTCCGCCGCCGGCCCGGGAAGCCCGAATCGGGCCCCCGAGGCCCATCCGCCGCCAGCGCGCACCGAGCCGCCGCCCGGGTTCTCCTCCGCCGACGCCGGTGTTGACCGCCATCCGCCGCCGCCTTGCCCAGTCGCTGCCCCGCCGTCCGCCACCGCCTTCGCCGCGCCGGCCCACCGCCGGAGTAGCACGTCTCCCGCGGCGTTTGACGCCGTCCCTCCATTGCCCGCGCGCCACCGCGGCGCCATCGCCGGCTTCCCCCGTCCCGGCAACGGATCCGGCAAGTCCCCCTCGCACCGGCAAGTTTCTTCAACTCCGGCGACTCCGCATAGTGCTTCCGGCGAACCTCAGCTTCCGCGCCACCCCGATCCAGATCCAGATCCGTTAGGGTTGACTTTTTGCCCTAACCACTATTATTTTTGGCATTTTTCATCATGGCATAACTCTGCATCCGTGGCTCCGTTTCATGCGTGTAGCATATCAAAATGTTCGTCTCGACGAGTACATCATTTCATCTCATTGCATCATTTTCATTTGAGCTCATCTTGATGCCTGAAATGCTATTGGAAGAGGGATGTGTGTTGATTATTTCAGATCTATTTCAACAAACGGCCTTTTGTCATTTTTGCCATGATTAATGTGTGCATGCTATGATCCTAAGCTCTACATGTGTTTTGAGGAATGTCATGCCATCTTTACAGGGGTGTATGTCCTGTATTTTTGTGATCTTCGTGGTGACTAGCACAAGCATGCAAAGTAGCTTACTTAATGATGTTGATTTCAGGGACTTGAATTTCACTACGTCCTTGCCCTGTCATTATTTTTTATGCCATATGTTCATGTTGTTTCCTAGTGATCCGTGCCTATTTTGAGCATGATCAGTAAAGATGTTTTGTAGATAATGTTGTGCTCTATCCATCCATGTCTTTGTTTGCAATTATGGAGCACCCTAGCTTGAGTCAATCGAGCTCTACTTTTGCTATAAAATGTTCCTGGCAGATTGTTAACATGTTTAGCGATTTTGCCGAGCTTGTTGTACTTGATCCGTGCATGCTATGATGTTGTTCTTGCCATGTCTAGCTTCTATGCCATGTCTATTTGCTGGGTGTATGCTTAGTTTGTCATGCAGTGCCTCGTAGTGAGTGCATCGACCTCGTAAACATGCCTACTTGTTAATCTGTTTTGCATGCTCCAGTTTTTCACTAAGTCTGAATCTGTTTATGTTTTTACTATGTTCACATGCTTGCAATTGTACTTTCTGATCCCTTTTGGCTTATGGTCACTAAGGGACTTTTGTTATATGTTTTTAGTAGATTCATGCCATGCCTTGCCTTGCCATGATATGTTCCTGTAGCATATAGTTATCCTGCTCTAAACATTGCTTCCTGCTGATAAATTCCTGACTTGCTGTTAATTTCACTAAGTCTGTAACCAGTAATCTTTTGCACTTTTGCCATGCTTGTTTGAGTTTGCTATTGAGTGAATTAGCCGTAGCTCAGTGTTCATCTTTTGTCAAGCATCATGAGTGGATCCCTACCATGTATTTTGTTGTCATGTTGGAGTGCTGTAGCATATTGTTCTTGATGCATTTAGGAGGCTACTAACTGTTTATCGCAGTCCGGTGCCATATTTGTTTTGCTTGCCATTTCCAAACCGTGCATCTGATTTCGGTGATCTTTATATCGATTTCAACCGAAATCAACTCCTCTTTCCAGTGGAACTCTTGTATTTCCAAGTTGAGTCCAGGTTCAATCATTCCTTTCCAAATCATGCATATGCACCGCATACCACATCCCGCATATCATGCCATGTTCATGTGTTGGTTGTTTACTTTGTTGTGTGCTTCTTTCCGGTGTTGCTTCTTTGGGTTGGTTCCGATAACGTCGCGTTTGTGAGGACCCGTTCGACTATGTCCGTTTGTCTTCTTCATGGACTTGTTCTTCTTCCTTGCGGGATTTCAGGCAAGATGACCATACCCTCGAAATCACTTCTATCTTTGCTTGCTAGCTGCTTGCTCTTTTGCTATGCCTATGCTGCGATACCTACCACTTGCTTATCATGCCTTCCATATTGTTAAGCCAAGCCTCTGACCCACCTTGTCCTAGCAAACCGTTATTTGTCTATGTTACCGCTTTGCTCAGCCCCTCTTATAGCGTTGTTAGTTGCAGGTGAAGATTGGAGTTTGTTCCTTGTTGGAACATGGATATTTTGTTAGGATATCACAATATCTCTTATTTTAATTAATGAATCTATATACTTGGTAAAGGGTGGAAGGCTCGGCCTTATGCCTGGTGTTTTGTTCCACTCTTGCCGCCCTAGTTTCCGTCATATCGGTGTTATGTTCCCGGATTTTGCGTTCCTTACACGGTTGGGTTATAATGGGAACCCCTTGACAGTTCGCCTTGAATAAAACTCCTCCAGCAATGCCCAACCTTGGTTTTACCATTTGCCACACCACCACCTACTTTTCCCTTGGGAGTCGCTCTCTCGAGGGTCATCTTTATTTTAACCCCCCCGGGCCAGTGCTTGTCTAAGTGTTGGTCCAAATCGGGCAGCCTGCGGGGCCACCTCGGGGAAACTCGAGGGCTGGTTTTACTCGTAGCTTGACCTATCTGAGTGTGCCGTGAGAACGAGATATGTGCAGCTCCTATCGGGATTTGCCGGCGCATCTGGGAGGTTTTGCTGGACTTGTTTTACCACTGTCGAGGATGTCTTGTAACCGGGATGCGGAGTGTGATCGGATTGTCTTGGGAGAAGGAATATCCTTCGTTGACCGTGAGAGCTTGTGATGCGCTAAGTCAGGACACCCCTGCAGGGATTGAACTTTCAAAAGCCGTGCCCACGGTTATGGGCAGATGAGAATTTGTTAATGTCCGGTTGTAGAAAACCTGAAACTTGTGTTAATTAAAATGCATCAACCGCGTGTGTAGCCGTGATGGTCTCTTCTCGGCAGAGTCCGGGAAGTGAACACGGTGTTGGAGTTATGCTTGACGTAGGTTGTTCTAGGTTGTTCTAAGACTTCAATGCTTATGTTAGTAGACAATTGAAATGTAATGCTTATATGATTGAACACTTGAGTGATTATATGTCTAGAGTTAAAGGTGAACATAAGCTTATTAGTAAACATGCTTCTATGGTTACCACTCAAGTAGAACAAGTGCTTAAAGCTCAAATGATTTTCACACCAAATTAAATAATAAGAAAAATGATAATGATGTTAGAGTTATGACTAAAGGGGGTAAAATGACTCAGGAACCTTTGAATAAGTTGACACCTACTGAAATATCTTTGCAAATAGCCGATAAATCAACTGCTATACATGTCGGTATTTGTGAGGATGTGCCTGTTGTGGTTGCAAACGTTTCTATTTTAACAGACTTTGTTATTCTTGATATTCCTGAGGATGATAGTATGTCTATTATTCTTGGTAGACCCTTTTGAATACTGCAGGGGCTGTTATTGATTGCAACAAAGGCAATGTCACTTTTCATGTTAATGGTAATGAGCATACGGTACACTTTCCGAGGAAACAACCTTAAGTCCACAATATTAATTCTATTGGAAAAAACTTCAACGATTACTATTGGAGGTTTTGAATTTCCTCTTCCTACTGTCAAGAAGAAATATGATATTCTTATTGTTGGGGACATGCATATCCCGGTTGAGGTAACCTAGTGTTATTAGAAAATTCTCCGGTTTCATGTTATTCGAAAAGAGTTTGTTAACAAGACTTGATCAACCTTGTTAGTGGATTCCTTTTGATGAGCATGAGATGGATGAAGTTAGAAGGCACAACCCTCTGTACCCTCTTTTTACTTTCTGTTATCTAGATTAAATAAAGCAAAAATAGTATTTTCTGTCTGTTTTCTGAATTAACCTTGCAATAAAAAACCCCGAAAATAAAAGTTCTCCAAATGCCCTGAAAATTTTACATGATTTTTTCTAGAATATTTAAGAATTATTGGCACTGAGATCACACCTGGGGGCCACACCACCTGGCCACGAGGGTCTAGGGGGCGCCTCCTGCCTCATGGATCCCACGTGGGCCCCCTCCACTTATTCTTGCACCCACATACTTCGTATTCCTCCAGAAAAAATCCTCCACCAGCTCAAACCCGAGTTCTAGCTCATCTTGCTGCCATTTTCGATCTCCTTGCTCAAAGCTCCATTCACAAAACTGCTTTGGGGGATTGTTCTTCGGTATGTGACTCCTCCAATGGTCCAATTAGTTTTTGTTCTAGTCCTTTATTTATTGCAAATTTATGCTACTTAGGTGACCCTGTTCTTGAGCTTGCATGTCAAATTTATGTGGTCAAAAGTAGTTTCAATGCATGATATGGCCTCTAGGCACTTGTAGGAGTAGTTGCTATCAATCTTGTTGAGTTTGATTCACTTTTATTTTGAGTCACTAAAAATTTCCGAAATTTTTCAGAGAAAGAAAATGATGAAGAGATTGTTGAGGGGCTCTTCGAGCCGAAGCTCGATGGATAAGCAAGGTGAAGCGAATAAGAAGCCCAAATATAATATCCCTTGCACTACGGAGGTTCGGCCGTGTGAATGGCCTTGTGATGAGTAGAAAATCAATACCAAACAGAGTCCAAATGCAGCGAAACTTTTTGAAGATTTTTCTGGACCAGAAGACACAAGATGGGCCGAAGAAGTACTAGAGGGGTGCCCCGAGGGGGGCACAACCCACGTGGGCGCGCCTGGGTTAAACTTTATTTTCTGTTTATTTTTGAAAATTAGAGATGACATATGCAAATTTTCTTAGAACAGCAAAAGAATACCACATATAGGTAGCTATAGTGGACTCATGTGGCAAAACTGGTTTAAAGGTTTTTGGATGCACAAGTAGTGATCATACTTAGTGTAAAATGAAGGCTAGCAAAAGATTGGGAAGCGACCAACTAAGAAACGAATGATCTCATAAGCGAGCATTAAGCATAACTAACACTGAATAATGCACCATAAGTAGGATATAATTTCATTGCATAACTATTAACTTTTGTGCTTGCATAGGGAATCACAAACCTTAACACCAATATTCTTACTAAGCACAATTACTCATCAAGATGACTCACATATCACATCATCATATCTCAAAACTTTTACTAAGAATCAAGTTTATTTTGTCCAATGATCTTCATGAAATTTTTTATTGTATCCTTCTTGGATATCTATCACTTTGGGACTAATTTTCATGTGTTGCTTTTGACAAGCTCAAACAAATATAAGTGAAGATCATGAACATAATATTTGTTTCTCTCAAATTAATTTAAGTGAAGCAAGAGATAATTTCTTGAAAATTTTACTAACTCTCAAACAAATCTAAGTGAAGCATGAGAGCATTTCTTCAAAAATACTAAAGCACACCATTCTCAAAAAGATATAAGTGAAGCACTAGAGCAAGTCCATAGCTCATAAAAATTTAAGTGAAGCATAGAGAGCAATTCTAACAAGTCATGACATAATTTTGGCTCTCTCAAATAGGTGTGTCCAGAAAGGATTGATGACTTAAGACACAAAATAAAACAAGCAAAGACTCATATCGTACAAGACGCTCTAAGCAAAACACATATCATGTGACGAATAAAAATATAGTTTTGAGTAAAATACCGATGGTCGCTAGAAG
Source organism: Triticum urartu (assembly GCF_056163025.1). Taxonomy (NCBI): domain Eukaryota; kingdom Viridiplantae; phylum Streptophyta; class Magnoliopsida; order Poales; family Poaceae; genus Triticum; species Triticum urartu. Next base: position 497,742,928 of record NC_141875.1, on the reverse strand, counting down.
AAAGAGGGGATGCCACTCGGGGGCATCCCCAAGCTTAGTTGGTTGCTCATTCTTGGATAATATCTTGGGATGCCGGAGCATCCCCAAGCTTAGGCTCTTCTATCCTTTATTCCTTCATCCATCGTAAGATAACCCAAAACTTGAAAACTTCAATCACACAAAACTCAACAAAACCTTCGTGCGATCCGTTAGTATAAGAATAATAAATCACTACTATAAGTACTGTATCAAACCAATTCATATTTTTTTTTATATTATATCTACTGTATTACAACTTTTCTATTGCAAAAAATCATCAAAGAAAACCATAGAGCCATCAAAATAAGCACACAACACAAAGAAAACAGAATCTGTCAAAACAGAACAGTCTGTAGCAATCTGACTATTTAGAATACTTCTATAACTCCAAAAAATTTGAACAATTAGGATGACCTGAGCAATCTGTATATTGATCTCCTTCAAGTGGAATGGGTATTTTATCGCTCTCTGGTAAAAACTGGAAATTATTTTCGTGAGCGTAAAAGTTTCTGTTTTTTCAGGAAGATCAAACAACTATCACCCAAGAAGATCCTAAAGGCTTTGCTTGGCACAAACACTAATTAAAAGATAAAAACACAATCATAATAGTAGCGTAATTGTGCTAACACTCAAAAACAGGAAGCAAAAGGCAAAAATAAAATTTATTCATTGGGTTGCCTCCCAACAAGCGCTATAGTTTTACGCCCTTAGCTAGGCATAAAGCAAGGATCTAAGTTTTGTCATCTTTGGTTCGAGATCCATAATATGCCCTCATGATTTATTCATATGGTGGCCTAATTCTTTTTCTAGGAAAGTGTTCCATACCCTTCCTCAAAGGAAATTGAAACTTAATATTGCCTTCTTTCAAATCAATCATGACACCAATAGTGCGTAAAAAAAGTATACCAAGAATAATTGGACAAGACGGATTGCAATAAATATCAAGAACAATAAAATCTATGGGCACATAATTCCTATTTTCAAGAATAAGAACATCATTAATTATTCCCATAGGCTTTTTAATACTAGAATCCGCCAAGTGTAAATTCAAAGAACACGATTCAAGATCGGTAAGACCAAGCACATCACATAAAGATTTCGGAATAGTAGAAACACTTGCACCCAAGTCACACAAAGCAAAGCACTCATAATTTTTAATCTTGACTTTGATAGTAGGTTCCCACTCATTATGCAATTTTCTAGGAATTGATACTTCTAATTCCAATTTTTCTTCAAAAGCTTTCATCATAGCATCAACAATATGTTTAGTAAAAGCTTTATTTTGTTCATAGGCATGGGGTGAATTTATCATGGATTGCAACAAAGAAATACAATAAATCAAAGAGCAACTATCATAATTAAAGTCTTTGTAATCCAAAATATTGGGCACATCACTAGCTAAATTTTTGACCTCTCCAAACCCACTTTCATCAATTTTCTCAACAAGATTTCACCCTCCAAAATATTGGGACGCCTTCTACCTAAAGTTGACTCTTCTCTAGTCCCTTTTTCATCAATATTAATTATACTAAACAAGGAATCGATAGAAGAAACACCAATAATTTTAAGATCTTCATCACTTTTACTAAAGAAATCGCTAGAAAATGCTTTTTCTAAAAATTCTCTTTTAGCTCTAAGCATAGCGGTTCTTTTCTTATTTCCATCCATAGAAACATAAAGAGCTTTAATTGATTCATCAACCTTCGGCACATAAATTTTCAACTTGATATTTTCCACATCATAAGAAATTCTATCAACACTTCTAGACAAATCATCAATCTTACTCAACATTTCTTCTATGGAAGTGTTGAAAACTTTTTGGGTATTGATAAATTCTTTAATATTATACTCAAGATCAGAGGTGTTCCTATTATTATTATAAGATTGATTTCTATAGGAATTACCATAATTATTAGAGCAATTACTAGGAAAAGGCCTAGGATTAAAATTACCTCTATAAGCATTGTTATTGAAATTGTTTCAAGAGATAAAATTAAGATCAATAGGAGCACTTCTACTAGCAACCAATTTCACAAGAGCATCAACTTTCTCACTCAAAGAAGAAATTTCTTCAACTGAATTAACTTTTTTACTAGTAGGAGGCCTTTCGTTATGCCATCCCAAAAATTTTCCATAATATTATCAAGAAATTTGGTGTCTTCACCCAAAGTGATTTCCATAATAGTACCACCCACAACGGAATCTAAAATATTACGAGAAACAAAATTCAACCCCGCATAAATTTTTTGTATGATCATCCAAAGATTTAACCCATGAGTTGGGCCATTCCTTAGCATCATTTTCATCCTTTCCCAAGATTGTGCAACATGCTCGTGTTCAAGTTGCTTGAAATTCATGGTTTGGGTTCTAAGGGAAATAATTTTTCAGGACCCCGATTCCAAGTCACATCGATCTAGCCGGTAACACCTCATATCACATTGCGGCCTCACGCACGGTGTCCCCACGGGTGTCGCCTTACCATGGCCCGGGGCCGTTTGCGCCTTTTGGCTCACGTATACGATAGTGTCGCCAGCATCCATATCACAGAGAACCCGGGCCGACATGGCTAGTCGTGAACCCAAAGCGGCACAGACATATGGAGACAGGCATACATGAATCACATCGAGCATGTCGGTCATCAGCGAGTGAATCCGGGCTGTAGCACTAGGCTAACAGGACTCCGGGGAACCCGGGCTGTAGCAGGCTAGGTAGGACTCCAGAAGTCACCGCATGACATTTCCCCAAAGGGACAGACATAGGAACAAAGTGAAACACATGCCGGCCAGTCATGTGTCCTGAGCAGTAGTGCTGGGCTAGCAGGACTCCGGTGAATCGGGCTATAGCGGACTACTATGGCTCGAGGAGCACTAGATTACATTTCCCCATAAGAGAGGCTGCCAAGGATAAACAACTAGATTGTCGGATCCCACACATACCAAGCATTTCAATCATACACACAATATGCTCGATATGTGCAAATACAACATGGCATCACAACAAAACTCTACAACTCAAGTACTTTTATTTAAAGGCTCCAGAGAGCCATACATAACATGTTCATACAAGTAGGGGTCACATGACCCGACACTCAAGTCATACAAGCATACAAGCACATACGGAAGCAAATAGTCTGAGTACAGACACTAGAAAGAAAGAAGGCTTCTCGAAGCCTGTCTATCTACATAGGGCCCTCCATGGCCAGGATCACCACCTGGGTGGCAAGTCACTCATCGACGTCGAGATCTACATAAAACCCATCGGAGGGGGCGGTGTTGTCGTCTGAAAACAGTAATTAAGCAAACATGAGTACAAAGGTACTCAGCAAGTCTTAAATCAGAACCTACTATACATGCTCACTCTCAAGAAGGTGGTGGAGTTATTGCAGCAAGCCAGCTTTGACTCTTGGCTAAGCTATCCTATAGGACACCACTAGTAAAATAGTTTTCGCACATGAGTCCACTAATCACCAACACAATACTGCACTGGGGATCCTCCCTCGTCATCCTACGAGAGAGCCATCCTCGGTACTCACACTTATCTTGAGTCTTCTAGTAGTAACCATTAACTTGTCTATGAACTGTATAGGCAACCAAGTAGTCCTTTACCACGGACGCGGCTATTCGAATAGTTTTATACCCTGCAGGGGTGTACTTCGTCACACATGTTTCCACCACTTAGCGTCTGCACACGACATGTGCTCGGCGGACTTCAAGCGAAAGCCGACTTGGGTGTAGACCACGACCTGACTAACCGCACAAGTCTCTAGTCCAGGTTTATCGCCTATTCAGGTTCCATCCGCAAGGAAATCCGGCCGGGGTGTCCTCAACGGCCCCAAACGATGTGTACAGGGTCCCGAGATGCCAAACGGGCGCCCGGCATACCCGGCCACAGTGTATCTATCACGTCATAGCCCACCCCTAGGGTCAGCGCTACGCACGGCCGCCAACACATAACCTACAAACACCAGAAACTAGTTGCAACTCCTGGACAGAGGACGAGAGGGGTCAGTAAGTCGAGCGAAGTCATATTTTAGGGCCCAATGTGTGGTAGTAGCTGAATCTTAAATCACGCATACAGATCTCAGTTCTTATGGACGGCCTCAATGAAACAACCCACCATGTACTCCTACATGGCCTCTCATCGATACCTTTACCAAATCTTGTCCAACACATCCCTCACATTACCGTCATAATCATTTCACTCTAGCCCATCACCCAGATGAACCAGACCTGACACAACTCTAAGCATAGCAGGCATAGCAAGGTAGGAAACACATACATGGCTCAATCAACTCCTACACATGCTAGTGGGTTTCATCTAGTTACTGTGGCAATGACAGGTCATACAGAGGATAATGGTTCAACTACCATAGCACACAGCAGTTTGAAACGTTGTTGTCTTAATGCAGTAAATGAGAGCAGAGGCGAGAACATGGGATTGTATCGATATGATCAATGGGGCTGCTTGCCTGATGGAGTGGTAGTAGGGTACTGCCCTTCAGCTGCATACTCGGAGATATCCTCGGAGGCAGAACCTACCACGAAAGACACCACAGAGTATAATCAACACATGGCAATATGCAACAATATGATGCATGCTATGACATGGCAAAATGATGTGTCCTGCCTAATGCAATGTGAAACAAGTTGAAATGGTTCCATTTGAATCAAAGATTCAAATGAAAGCTTAAGCTCTTATGCATAATAAGTGTATTAGCTTGTTTCACCTAAACAGCAAGGTTAAAGTGTTTTGTCATGCATGAAACCATTACAGATGGATAGATTGAATTTTTCTAATTATTTTTCATATATAATTTGTTTGATTTGGAGCTATGGTTGATTTTCTATGATTTTTTTAGAAGTTTAGGCTATTTTCTAGAATTTCCTATATAAAAATAAATCCAGAAAATGAATAATTACGTCAGCACTGCGTCACTGTGATGTCAGCGAGTCAAAGGCGCCAGCCCAGGTCAAACCTGACTGGTGGGCCCGGTCTGTCAGTGTCTCAGCTAACTAACAGAGTTTAGTTAATACTAACTAACTGTCAGTGGGGCCTAGGCCCGCATGTCAGTGACTTAAACTAACTAACATTAGTTAGCACTAATCCTAAACTAATTAACAGGTCGGCCCCACCTGTCATAGGTTCAGGGGGAAGTCAACTTGGGCCCACACGGGTCAGATGTGGTCAACTCGCCGGCGGCTTGACACCGGCGATGACCGATGCGGCGGAGGGGCTCGGGTTTTGCCCACAGTTGACCAAATCGACCGTGGTTTGGTCCTACGTGTAGCTGGGAGCAAGCCACAGCGTTTGGTGGTGGAAGTGGAGCTCGGGGAGGCCGGGAACGACGCCGGCGATGACCTTGCCAGTCGCCGGAGTTTGGGCGAGGATGAACCCGAAGCTACGGGGCACGGCGAGGCGCGGGGAGTGGTGCGTCAGGCTCCTGGGGATGTGGTGAGTGTGGTGACGCGCTCGGGATCGAGCTTACGCGCCTGTGGCCATGGCAGCAACATAGCCGGCGGAGCCGAGCTCTCGGCCGTGATGGCCAACGGGGTTAGAGGGCAGCTCGAGCGACGTGGCTAGGGGGAGAAGAGAGAGAAGCTCACGGCGAGTGCAACGGGCGTCGAAGCAGGCTCGGGGAAGCTTGGGAGGCGGCAAATCGTTGGCGACGATCTCCGGTGACCGACGAGGGGAACGGCAGCGGTGGCGGCGTTGCAGCACGTTCGAGGCCTCGTGGCTCGTCGAGGAGGTCGAGGGAGATGCTGCGGAGCTCGTGGGCACGGTGGGGTGACACGGGGACGACGGTGGCTGCGGCTACGGCGGCAAGACGGCGGCGGCTGTGTCGGCCATGGCTTCGGGGGAGCAAGGGAGAGAGGCAGGGAGCGAATGAGATGTCCACGGGGTCGGGGCGGCGACGTGGAGCTCGCCCAGGTGTCCTGGCCTCACGGGCGGCAAGCAGCTGACGCCGTGGCGAGCTCGTGCTCGCCGGCGTCACCTCTGTGCTCCCTGGCGTCACCTCTGTGCCTGCCTGGCAAGGGAGAAGCAGCTGGCTGGCACGGGCCAACACAGTGCTGGGCCGGCCAGGTGGGCTGCCAGGTGGGCTGCGGCCAGGTAAGTTTCCTGCTCCTCTTTTATTTCTGTTTTTCTATTTTTCTGTAAGTTTGTGGCTTTATTAAAAATACTTAGGCACTTACAAAAATCCTGAAAATAATCATAGGCTCTGTTTAGATTATTTCCAACAGCCCACACTTATTTCCAGAATTATTTGAGCATTTGAAATATTTTATAGCATTTAAATGCCCAAATTCAAATACTTATGATTTAATTCAAAGAATCCAGAATGTCCTAGAAAAGAGTGCACCATTTTTTCCAGGGGTTTAAGCCCAATCCAGAGATGATGAACATTTTGTGAAGGGCATTTTGGGTTCATTGAAAATATTTTTAGTAAACCCTAGTTGTTTCCAGGGGGTGCTGGGGTTCTGTCATCCCCATTTCAAGTTTCTGTAAAAGTAGACATGATGCAACACTCTAATGCATGAACTAGCTAGGGTGTGACAACTCACCCCCACTCAAAATAATCTCGTCCCGAGATTTAGGATCCTCCGGGAAGAAGGTGGGGTACTCGAGTCAAAGACGATCCTCCCTTTCCCAAGTAGCTTCCTTCCTGTAATGGTGTGACCATTGAACCTTCAGAAACTTGATGTTATGGCGTCGAGTGGTACGCTCGGCTTGATCAAGGATACGAACGGGATATTCCCGATATGAGAGGTTATCTTGTAGATCAAGCATTTCGTGGTCCACTCCACGGATAGGATCCGCGAAGCAACGCCTGAGTTGAGAAACGTGGAAGACATCGTGAACTCTGGAAAGATGCGGAGGTAGTTCCAATTGGTAGGCAACTTCTCCTCGTTTGGCAAGAATGCGAAAGGGTCCAATGTAACGAGGAGCCAATTTGCCTTTGATACCGAAGTGATGGGTTCCCTTTAACAGAGTAACCTGAAGGTAAGCCTTCTCGCCGACTTCGTAATACATGAGGTTATGTTTACGATCATATTGGCTCTTTTGACGAGATTGGGCTGTTTTCAATTTCTCACGAATAACGCGAACCTGCTCTTCTGCTTCCTGAATCATATTCGGGCCAAAGAGTTGTCTTTCCCCGGTTTCTGACCAGTTAAGAGGCGTTCGACATTTTCGTCCATAGAGAACTTCGAAAGGAGCTTTGCCCAAGCTAGCTTGATCACTATTGTTATAAGCAAACTCCGCGAATGGAAGGCACTTCTCCCAACCCATTCCGAATGAGATGACAGAAGCTCGGAGCATATCTTCCAGAATTTGATTGACTCGCTCTACTTGACCACTTGATTGAGGGTGGAAGGTGGTGCTAAAAGAGAGACGAGTTCCCATAACATTTTGGAAACTTCCCCAAAATCGAGAGGTGAAGAGACTACCACGGTCTGAGTTAATTTCCAATGGGACACCATGAAGAGACACTATTCGGGAGATGTATAGGTCAGCTAGCTGGCTAGCGGTGATACTCTCACGAACAGGTAGGAAATGGGCTACTTTGGAAATACGGTCGATCACGACAAAGATAGCATTATTCCCTCTCTTGGTCCTGGGAAACCCAGTAATGAAATCCATACTGATTTTATCCCATTTCCACTCAGGAATAGCCAAAGGTTGAAGGGTGCCGGCAGGCCGTTGGTGCTCTGCTTTAACACGATGACAGACGTCGCAACTAGCAATGTATTGAGCAATTTCTCTCTTCATCCTAGTCCACCAAAACCTCTGGCGTAGGTCTTGATACATTTTAGTACTACCGGGATGAATGGTGAGAGGGGATTCATGAGCTTCCTTAAGAATCAACTGGCGTAGATGTTGTTTCTTGGTAACCACCAAGCGGTTCTCGAAGAAGACAACACCTCGCTCATCCACGGAAAAACATCTAGCAACTCCGCTAGCAATGTTTTCCTTAATCCGGGATATGCCCTTATCACGCTTCTGGGCAGCTATGATTTGATCCGTAAGGTTAGGCTTCGCCACCAGGGTGGATAGGAATCCTCGAGGAACAATGTGAAGATTAAGCTTACAAAATTCCTCATGGAGAAGTGGTTGACTTTGTTGTAACATCAGGTTGTTACAATAGGATTTACGACTTAGCGCATCAGCCATGACATTGGCCTTACCCGGGGTGTAAGTTATTCCTAAGTCGTAATCCGAGATCAACTCGACCCAACGTCGTTGCCTGAGATTCAAATCCGGTTGGGTGAAGATATATTTCAAACTTCGGTGATCGGTGAAGATCTCGCAACGATTACCGAGAAGGTAATGTCGCCAAGTTTTGAGTGCATGGACTACATCTGCAAGCTATAGATCATGTGTGGGATAGTTTTCCTCATGTGGGTGTAATTGCCGTGAGGCATAGGCAATTACCTGACGATCTTGCATGAGTATGCAACCTAGTCCTTGTCGCGAGGCGTCGCAATAGATAATAAAGTCCTTGGAGAAATCTGGTGGTACCAGTACGGGAGCAGATGTCAAGCATCTTTTCAGTTCCTGAAAGCTGAACTCGCACTGTGGGGTCCACTCGAACTTTTTATCTTTCTTGAGGAGTTCAGTTAGAGGTTTATCAACCTTGGAGAAATTCTCGACGAAGCGGAGGCAATAGCTCGCTAAGCCAAGGAAGCTCCGAACTTGCTTGACCGTCTCAGGTGGAGTCCAAACAAGGACGGCTTGAACTCGCTCAGGATTGACAGCAATACCCTTATCAGAGATTACATGGCCTAGATAGGTCACTTCTGGCAACCAAAATTCACACTTGGAGAATTTGGCATAAAGGCGATGCTCTCGAAGTTTCGTCAATATCAGCCTTAGATGTTCGGCATGTTCCTCTTCATTCTTGGAGTAGATGAGTATATCATCGAGGTATACTATGACGAATTTATCCAAATACTCCATGAAGACCGAGTTCATTAACCGAGAGAAGGTAGCCGGGGCATTGGTTAAACCGAAGGACATGACGGTGTACTCGTATTGGCCATAACGAGTAACAAAGGCCGTTTTGGGAATGTCCCCGTTTCTGATTTTGATTTGATGGTAGCCCAACCTCAAATCCATCTTGGAAAAGACCGAGGATCCAGCGAGGTGATCATACAGATCGTTGATTCTAGGAAGCGGATACTTGTTCTTGATAGTGACCAAGTTGACAGGTCGGTAATCTACAACCATCCGATCCGTTCCATCCTTCTTCTGGACGAAGAGGACGGGGCAAGCCCAAGGAGAGGAACTAGGACAGATGAAACCCTTTTTCAAGGACTCATCGAGTTGGTTCTTAAGCTTGGCTAGTTCTAAGGGTGCCATCTTATAGGGTCTTCTAGAAATTGGAACGGTTCCTGGAACAAGGTCTATCACAAACTCGACATCCCTGTCAGGTGGAACACCTGGCAGTTCTTCTGGAAAGACATCCGGAAAGTCTCGGACTACCGGAATATCCTCAAGGTCTGGAAGGGGGTTGGCATTTAGGGAGTAAAGCTAGCGCTTGGCCACTCGAGTTAAGACATTGACTGTCTTGCCCGATGGGTGAGTAAGTTGAACGGTTCTAGTGGCACAATCAATCTTAGCATAATGAGCTGACATCTAGTCCATACCCAAGATGATGTTTATGTCCGAGGACTTGAGAGCTATTAAGCATGCAAGGAAGACAAGTCTATCGACAAGAATTTCATTCCCATGGCTTACTCTAGAAGTTTGCCATCTAGAGCCAGGGGTTTCAATTTCCATGGTAGTGGGCATGTCACAGAATGTTGTGTTATGCAATCAAGCATAGCTCTCAGATATGAATGAATGAGATGCTCCAGTATCGAAAAGAACAGATGCCGGATGGCAATTAACAAGGAGCGTACCAAGGACGACGTTAGGATCCTCATGAGCCTCCTCGGCTGAGACATAGTTGACATGGCCACGTGCAGTGGTGACCGGCTTGGCGTAGAATGTGTTTCCCGCTGGCTTACCACGACCAACAGACTTTCCAGACTGATTGGGGTTGTTGTTCTGGGGACACTCTCGACTATAGTGACCCGGCTCTCCACACTTGAAACATGTCACAACATTGGGGCGTGGAGCAGCATTAGTAGCGGGGCCACCATAGGGCTTGGGCGGTGCAAACTGATGGTTGGGATGAGGCGCCTCAAAGGATGGCCTCGGAATGAACCTGGGTGGCAGTGCCGTGCTTGGAATCCACACCCGGCGCTTCTGAGATCCAAAGCCGGATGAAGAGCCAAAATCACGAGAGTGCTTGCGTGAAGCGTCATAGTCAGACTGGCCTGTCTCAGCACTGATGGCTTTATTGACCAACTTCTGAAAGGAGGTGCACTCGTGCAGACGAAGATCGCGGCGAAGCTCAGGGCTAAGTCCCTTGCGGAACCTTGCCTGCTTCTTAGCGTCGGTGGATACCTCTTCAGGAGCATATCGTGCCAGATTCCCAAATTCACGACTATATGCATCCACAGTCAGTCTTCCTTGGGTGAAATTGCAGAACTCTTCCCTCTTGCGATCTATGAGACCTTCCGGGATGTGATGCTCACGGAAATCCTCACTGAATTCAGCCCAAGTAGTGATTTGGCCGACCGGGCGCATAGCTTCAAAGTTTTCCCACCAAAGGCTAGTAGGGCCTTCGAGGTGATAGGTGGCATAGGTAACCTTATCAGCTTCGGCTACGTTAGCAGAACATAGCTTGTGTGTGATGCTGCGGAGCCAGTCATCCGCGTTGAGGGGCTCGATGAAATGATTGAACTTTGGTGGGTACAACTTGATGAAGTCATTGATTGACACCAAGTCATTTCGCTGATGGCGTGCAGTCTTCTGCTCAATCCGCTCCAGCAAGCGGTTAGTCTCACGCTTGTTTCTTTCCGCCTCCAGCATCACTTCGTCTAGAGAAGGCGGGTGAGACAGATTTTCACCCCTAACTGCACTGGCTTCCCCCTACTCCGGGGCAGCAGGGTTGCTGCGGGTGTTGACCATCCTAGGAGAAAACAAGACAACGGTTTAGATAAGGATGGCACAAACTTAGCAAGGAAGTGCAGAATGTAATGGATAACATGGAATGCTAAGATGTTCATTGCACGACATGGTAATATAGAAACTGCCATATATATACCATTGGTCATACACACCGTAAATAGTTTAGTACAAGCCCAGACTAGAGTACAACTACGGTGAAAGACATTACATCTCATCGGAGGCATTCTAAGCTCCTATACATTATTTTCTACACCTCCGGAGCGTGATACACACCAAGTCGTATCCCACGGGTCACGCAGGACTGTGGAGAATACAACTATTACAGTACTAGTGAAACTACTACTAGCTCAGACGGCTCCGTAGTAATCCTCATAAAAGTCACCACCAAAGCCTGGAAGTGGAACCTGATCATTTGGGAACAGACGGTCCTGCGGAGCTTGCGGACCATAGGGACTCGGATGTGGCCTTGGCCCCACAGGTGGTGGCAAACGGGGACCACAAGGAGGGGTGATGCCTCCTACATCGTGCCACTCCATACAATCTGGCAATCCAGACCGTACAGGGTACAGGTCCCTCATGTCCATGTATCCTGTCTGCACCGCAGGTGCAAACCGAGTTAAAGTGGCCCAATGATCAGAACGAGTGTGGAAAAGCTCCATACGCAAGGCCTGATTTTCGCGGTCCTTATCCTCGAGCATCTCGGCAGTGGTGCGGAGTAGTGACTCCTCATGTGTAGAGTCATAGTACAAGGCCTGATAGTACCCCTGTGCTCCAGGAAGTGAGGCTGGCATGTAACGGAAGTCGGTGTTCTATAGCAAGGCAGTCCTGGCTCGAATGATAGTCATCATTGAATAGGCTGCATCCTGCACCGACATGTCAATAGTGACCCCAAGTCCATAGGAACAGTGAAGGGGCTTAGTGGCTCCAGGATAAGAGGGATATATCCTGACGGTACAGAGGTACTGGCTCTGGTTGAAGTCTCTGAACTGCTCCTCGACGGTATATTCCGGATACCATCGATAGCTTGACTCGACCATCACTCGAACCAACATGGTTGTGTGGCCGGGCACATCGAGGCACCGGGTCAGACGAACCACTTGGTTCTGCGAATGGGTGGCCATCTGAAAGCACAGAATAATGCAAAGGCATTAGAATTTTCTAGGGGAAATCGGACAGCATAACGGCTGTAAATGCTCAGAAAAAGATTTGAGACATCCACAACAGTTTGCAATACCACTCAACAACATCATATCAAGGTTCTGATTCAACTGGCAACATACTAAAAATAGTAGAAATTGTACTGAGGTTGGTAACAACAATCCTATAAGCTACTATGGATTAGTAACACGTGAACCTGATAGAAGAAGAGAGCCTAGTCCTTAACCCACGTTGAAAGAGAAGAGAATGACTCAGATCAGAGGGCATAAGGTAAAGGAGTAAAAAGAGCCTTACGTTCCCTCCCACAATCAATTCCCCTACATATAACTAAAGCATTTCTAGACTCGACATCGACCAGTTTGGCTCAACGAACCAACAGGCAGTCCGGCTCTGATGCCAACGCTGTCAGGACCCCGATTCCAAGTCACATCGATCTAGCCGGTAACACCTCATATTACATTGCGGCCTCACGCACGGTATCCCCACGGGTGTCGCCTTACCATGGCCCGGGGTCGTTTGCGCCTTTTGGCTCACGTATATGATAGTGTCGCTAGCATCCATATGAAAGAGAACCCGGGCCGACATGGCTAGTCGTGAAACCAAAGCGGCACAGACCCATAGAGACATGCATACATGAATCACATCGAGCATGTCGGTCATCGGCGAGTGAATCTGAGCTGTAGCACTGGGCTAACAGGACTCCGGGGAACCCGGGCTGTAGCAGGCTAGGCAGGGCTTCGGAAGTCACCGCGTGACATTTCCCCGAAGGGACAGGCATAGGAATGAAGTGAAACACATGCCGGCCAGTCATGTGTCCAGAGCAGTAGTGCTGGGCTAACAGGACTCCGGTGAACCGGGCTGTAGCGGACTACTATGGCTCGAGGAGCACTAGACTACATTTCCCCATAAGAGAGGCTGCCAAGGATAAACAACTAGATTGTCAGATCCCACACATACCAAGCATTTCAATCATACACACAATATGCTCGATATGTGCAAATACAACATGGCATCACAACAAAACTCTACAACTCAAGTACTTTTGTTTAAAGGCTCCAGAGAGCCATACATAACATGTTCATACAGGTAGGGGTCACATGACCCGACACTCAAGTCATACAAGCATACAAGCACATACGGAAGCAAATAGTCTGAGTACAGACACTAGAAAGAAAGAAGGCTTCTCGAAGCCTGTCTATCTACATAGGGCCCTCCATGGCCAGGATCACCACCTGGGTGGCAAGTCACTCATCGACGTCGAGATCTACATAAAACCCATCGGAGGGGGCGGTGTTGTCGTCTGAAAACAGTAATTAAGCAAACATGAGTACAAAGGTACTCAACAAGTCTTAAATCAGAACCTACTATACATGCTCATTCTCAAGAAGGTGGTGGAGTTATTGCAGCAAGCCAGCTTTGACTCTTGGCTAAGCTATCCTACGGGACACCACTAGTAAAATAGTTTTCGCACACGAGTCCACTAATCACCAACACAATACTCCACCGTGGATCCTCCCTCGTCATCCTACGAGAGAGCCATCCTCGGTACTCACACTTATCTTGAGTCTTTTAGTAGTAACCATTAACTTGTCTATGAACTATATAGGCAACCAAGTAGTCCTTTACCGTGGACGCGGCTATTCGAATAGTTTTATACCCTGCAGGAGTGTACTTTGTCACACATGTTTCCACCACTTAGCGTCTGCACACGACATGTGCTCGGCAGACTTCAAGCGAAAGCCGATGTGGGTGTAGACCACGACCTGACTAACCACACAAGTCTCTAGTCCAGGTTTATCGCCTATTCAGGTTCCATCCGCAAGGAAATCCGGACGGGTGTCCTCAACGGCCCCAAACGATGTGTACAGGGTCCCAAGATGCCAAACAGGCGCCCGTCATACCCGGCCACAGTGTATCTACCGTGTCATAGCCCACCCCTAGGGTCAGCGCTACGCACGGCCACCAACACATAACCTACAAACACCAGAAACTAGTTGCAACTCCTAGACAGAGGACGAGAGGGGTCAGTAAGTCGAGCGGGGTCATATTTCAGGGCCCAATGTGTGGTAGTAGCTGAATCTTAAATCACGCATACAGATCTCAGTTCTTATGGACGGCCTCAATGAAACAACCCACCATGTACTCCTACATGGCCTCTCATCGATACCTTTACCAAATCTTGTTCAACACATCCCTCACATTACCGCCATAATCATTTCACTCTAGCCCATCACCCAGATGAACCAGACCTGACACAACTCTAAGCATAGCAGGCATAGCAAGGTAGGAAACACATACATGGCTCAATCAACTCCTACACATGCTAGTGGGTTTCATCTAGTTACTTTGGCAATGACAGGTCATGCAGAGGATAAGGGTTCAACTACCGTAGCACACAGCAGTTTGAAACGTTGTTGTCTTAATGCAGTAAATGAGAGCAGAGGCGAGAACATGGGATTGTATCGATATGATCAATGGGGCTGCTTGCCTGATGGAGTGGTAGTAGGGTACTGCCCTTCAGTTGGATACTCGGAGATATCCTCGGAGGCAGAACCTACCACGAAAGACACCACAGAGTATAATCAACACATGGCAATATGCAACAATATGATGCATGCTATGACATGGCAAAATGATGTGTCCTGCCTAATGCAATGTGAAACAAGTTGAAATGGTTCCATTTGAATCAAAGATTCAAATGAAAGCTTAAGCTCTTATGCATAATAAGTGTATTAGCTTGTTTCACATAAACAGCAAGGTTAAAGTGTTTTGTCATGCATGAAACCATTACAGATGGATATATTGAATTTTTCTGATCATTTTTCATATATAATTTGTTTGATTTGGAGCTATGGTTGATTTTCTATGATTTTTAGAAGTTTAGGCTATTTTCTGGAATTTCCTATATAAAAATAAATCCAGAAAATGAATAATTGCGTCAGCACTGCGTCACTGTGACGTCAGCGAGTCAAAGGCGCCAGCCCAGGTCAAACCTAACTGGTGGGCCCGGTCTGTCAGTGTCTGAGCTAACTAACAGAGTTTAGTTAATACTAACTAACTGTCAGTGGGGCCTGGGCCCGCATGTCAGTGACTTAAACTAACTAAAATTAGTTAGCACTAATCCTAACCTAATTAACAGGTCGGCCCCACCTGTCATAGGCTCAGGGGGAAGTCAATTTGGGCCCACACGGGTCAGACGTGGTCAACTCGCCGGCGGCTTGACGCCGACGACGACAGATGCGGCGGAGGGGCTCGGGTTTTGCCCACAGTCGACCAAATCGACCGCGGTTTGGTCCTACGCGTAGCTGGGAGCAAGCCACATCGTTTGGTGGTGGAAGTGGAGCTCGGGGAGGCCCGGAACGACGCCGGCGACGACCTTGGCGGTCGCTGGAGTTCGGGCGAGGATGAACCCGAAGCTACGGGCATGGCGAGGCGCGGGGAGTGGTGCGTTAGGCTCCTGGGGACATGGTGAGTGTGGTGACGCGCTCGAAATCGAGCTTACGCGCCTGTGGCCATGGCGGCGACATGGCCAGCAGAGCCGAGCTCTCGGTCATGATGGCCAACGGGGTTAGAGGGCAGCTCGAGCGACGTGGCTAGGGGGAGAAGAGAGAGAAGCTCACGGCGAGTGCAGCGGGCGTCGAAGCAGGCTCGGGGAAGCTTGGGAGGCGACGAATCGTCAGCGACGATCTCCGGTGACCGATGAGGGGAACGGCAGCGGTGGCGGCGTTGCAGCGCGTCCGAGGCCTCGTGGCTCATCGAGGAGGTCGAGGGAGATGTTGCGGAGCTCGTGGGCACGGTGGGGTGACACGGGGACAACGGTGGCTGCGGCTACGGCGGCAAGACGGCGGCGGCTGCGTCGGCCATGGCTTCGGGGGAGCGAGGGAGAGAGGCAGGGGGGCGAATGAGATGTCCACGGGGTCGGGGCGGCGACGTGGAGCTCGCCCAGGTGTCCTGGCCTCACAGGCGGCAAGCAGCTGACGCCGTGGTGAGCTCGTGCTCGCCGGCGTCACCTCTGTGCCTGCCTGGCGAGGGAGAAGCAGCTGGCTGGCACGGGCCAGCACAGTGCTGGGCCGTTCAGGTGGGCTACCAGGTAGGCTGCGGCCAGGTAAGTTTCCTGCTCCTCTTTTATTTCTGTTTTCTATTTTTCTGTAAGTTTGTGGCTTTATTAAAAATACTTAGGCACTTACAAAAATCCTGAAAATAATCATAGGCTCTGTTTAGATTATTTCCAATAGCCCACACTTATTTCCAGAATTATTTGAGCATTTGAAATATTTTATAGCATTTAAATGCCCAAATTCAAATACTTATGATTTAATTCAAAGAATCCAGAATGTCCTAGAAAAGAGTGCACCATTTTTTCCAGGGGTTTAAGCCCAATCCAGAGATGATGAACATTTTGTGAAGGGCATTTTGGGTTCATTGAAAATATTTTTAGTAAACCCTAGTTGTTTCCAGGGGGGTATTGGGGTTCTGTCATCCCCATTTCAAGTTTATGTAAAAGTAGACATGATGCAACACTCTAATGCATGAACTAGTTAGGGTGTGACATAATTTTTGCGGGAGGAAAATACTTAGTGATAAAAGCTTCTTTGCACTTATTCCAAGAATCGATACTATTGCGAGGCAAAGAAGAGAACCAAATTTTTGCAGAATCACGCAAAGAAAATGGAAATAATTTCATCTTGACCACATCATTGTCCACATCTTCTTTCTTTTGCATATCGCATAATTCCACGAAGGTATTAAGATGGGACGCGGCATCCTCATTAGGAGTACGGGAAAATTGGTCTTTCATAACAAGATTCAGCAAAGCAGTATTAATATCACAAGTCTCCGCACTAGTGGTGGGAGGAGCAAGCGGAGTGCCGATAAAAGCATTGTTGTTGGTATTGGAGAAATCACATAACTTGGTGTTCTCTTGAGTCATGATGACCACACAACAAGATTGCACTCAAAAATAGATCCACCAAGAAAACGGCGAATGAAAAAGAGAGGCGAATAAAACGGCAAATTTGGTGAAGTGGGGGAGAGGAAAATGAGAGGAAAATGGAAAATAATGTAAATTGTGAGGAGATGAGATTTGTGATTAGGAACCTGGTATATGTTGAATATCCTCCCCGACAATGGCGCCAGAAATTCCTTTTGATGTCTCTTGAAGCTATGTCAGTATTTCCCCAAAAAGGAAGGGATGATGCAGCACAACGGCGGTAGGTATTTCCTTCAGATATGAAACCAAGGTTATCGAACCAGTAGGATAACCAAGCAACTCAACGTAAACAGCCCATGCACACAAATAACAAATCCTCGCAACCCGACATGTTAAAGGGGTTGTCAATCCCTTTCGGGTAACGGTGCCAGAAATTGGTGCGTGAAGGGAGAAAGGTTGTAATAGATTGAATAAATAGATCACAAATAAAATAAAGTGCAGCAAAGTATTTTTGGGTTTTTGGTTCAATAGATCTGAAAATAAAAGCAAAGGAAAATAGACCGCAAAGGCAAATATATGAGAAAGAGACCCGGGGGTCGTAGGTTTCACAAGTGGCTTCTCTCGAGAAAAATAGCAAACACTGGGTGAACAAATTACTGTTGGGCAATTGATAGACTTCAAATACTCATGACGATATCCAGGCAATGATCATTATATAGGCATCACGTCCAAGATTGTAGACCGACTCCTGCCTGCATGTACTACTATTACTCCACACATCGACCGTTATCCAACATGCATCTGGTGTATTAAGTTCATGGATAAACGGAGTAATCCAATAAGAACGATGGCAGATGTAGACAAGATCTATCTTTGTAGAGATAGACCCCATCATTTTATCCTTAGTAGCAACGATACATACATCTTGTTTCCCTTTCTGTCACTGGGATCAAGCACCGTAAGATCGAACCCACTACGAAGCACCTCTTCCCATTGCAAGATAAATAGATCAAGTTGGCCAAACAAAACCCTAATATCAGAGAAGAAATATGAGGCTATAAGCAATCATGCATATAAGAGATCAAAGAAACTCAAATAATTTTCATGGATATAAAAAGATAGATCTGATCATAAACTCAAAGTTCATCGATTCCAACAAACACACCGCAAAAGAGTTACATCATATGGATCTCCAAGAGACCATTGTATTGAGAATCAAGAGAGAGATGAAGCCATCTAGCTACTAACTACGGACCCGAAGGTCCACAAAGAACTACTCATGCATCATCAGAGAGGCACCAAGGGAGGTGGTGAACCCCATCCGAGATGGTGTTTAGATTGGATCTGGTGGTTCTAGACTCTGCGGCGGCTGGATGAATATTTCGTCGACGCCCCTAGGGTTCTGAGATTTTTGGGGTATTTATAGAGCAAAGAGGCGGTCCGGGGGCACCCGAGGTGGGCACAACCCACCAGGGCGTGCTTGGGCCTCCTGGCGTGCCCTGGTGGGTTGTGCCCCCCTCGGGGCACCCCCCCAGGTGCAGCCAGGGCTCATTGTGTTCCTTCTGGCCCATACAAATTCTTCGTAAAGTTTTGTGGCATTTGGACTCCGTCTGATATTGATTTTCTGCGATGTAAAAAAACACAGAAAAAGCAGGAACTAGCACTTGACACTTGCTACTGCATGCTGGCCGGCCTAGCCGCCGGCGCCGCGTGCATGTCTGTGCTGGCCGCCGACGCTGCCTAGATAGTCCATTTCATCGGCGACGACCTCGTCCTGTGCATGCATTATGTCCCGGGTGTGCTCTGGCCGTGCCGCCCACCAAGTGCTCGAGGAAATGTCTGGAAAAGTGAGGGGTCAAAGTAAGGGTTGTGGATGTACGAGAGCAAAAATAAGGGGTCAAAACGGACACGCCCAGACACTGACCGGGCGCGTCCGCGGGTGTTTGAGGGACCAAATTTGTACATTGGGGCTGAAGATGCTCTAATAGGTTCAGATTTGAATCATGGCACTCGGGGCGTAGTGACAAGCATTAAGCATAGCAAAATCATACCAACATCAATCCCAGAACATTGTGGATACTAGGGATCAGACCCTAACAAAAGTAACTCGATTACATGATAAATCTTATCCAACCCATCACCGTCCAGCAAGCCTACGAAGCAATACTCACTCCCAGCGGTGAGCATCATGAAATTGGCGGTGAAGGAAGGTTGATGATGATGATGGCGACAGATTCCACCCTCCGGAGCCCCGAACGGACTCCAGATCAGCCCTCCCATGAAGAACAGGAGGTGGCGGCGGCTCCGTTTCGTAAAACATGATGAATCCTTCTCGCTGATTTTTTTTCTCCGCGAATAGGTATATATGGAGTTGGACCTAGGGTAGCCGGAGCTCTAGGGGCCCACAAGCCTGGGAGGCGCGTCCCTAGAGCTTGTGGCTCCTGGGTGGCCCCCCTCTGGTATATTTTTCGGCCAATATTTTTTATATATTGCACAAAAATTCTTCATAGATTTTCAGGTTAATCCGAGAACTTTGATTTCTGCACAAAAATAACACCATGGCAATTCTGCTGAAAACAACGTCAGTCCAGGTTAGTTCCATTCAAATCATGCAAATTAGAGTCCAAAACAAGGGCAATTTTTTTTTGGAAAAGTAGATACGATGGAGACGTATCAACTAGTGAGCTGTTTTTTATCATTCTTGTGGTCTTGGAGTTAACTCTGGACCAGATGCATCTCCTTCTTGAGTCCATCCCTATCCCGCTTCAACTCATGCAACTCATTCCTCATGTTCCTGATCACTTTTCCTTACACTTGATGAATGGCCTTAAGATCACTTATGATATACTACTTCTTCTCCAGCTGCTTCTCGAAGGGTTCAGTGCCCTCTTTCATTATTCTCTTATAATTTTCTTGATAGGTCATTTCCACTTGTTCATCTAGCATCTTGTTCACATCAACAACATGGTTGGTGTACTGAAGGTGAAACTTCTTAACTTTGTGTTAAAGCTAGAGCACTACCTCTGCATGATCAAGACCTTCTTGGGTTCTAGCATCATTGAATTCTTCATATTTACCCCAAACCTTCTAAAGAGCTTTTTTCATAGCTTGAGGAAACTCCCTAGCAACCCATTGAATATAGCCACAATTGCCTAGCTCCAATACAGAAGATTTGAAAAGGTTTTAACACTGAACCATAAACAACTAACACATAAATGAATGGAAGAGTTGCTGATATAATTCACATTACAAAAGTTTGGTACATCAGAGATAACTATGAACTGAATTAAAACATTTGGTATTTGGAATTTGGCCAAAAAATTCATATTAACACTTGCCTAGCTATCGTATAGTTCACATTTATTAACAATGGTAGCACTGTTATATGATTCACATTTAATAAGAATGGAAGCACCGCTCATATCAGTAACAGTGGAAACAATGGCACATCACACAGATAACTGAATTCAGAGAAACTGCACACACTTGCCAAATAATGCAGACACTTGTTAAAAAATTAGGAACATTTGGCTTGCATTCACATTTAGTACTTACTCAACTAAATAGAATTTTCAAAACTACACAAATAATTAAAATTATAAACATAATAGGGATTAATAGAGAAGACTAGTATTTCCCAAACTACACAAATTATTAAATCTTTAAACATATCAGGGATTAAAAAAGAGCTAGACATTTGTGCTTACTTCATGACCACATCTGTAAAACCTCCTTCCTGTGAGGCTACCTTCAAATGTTACAAATTTCTTGGCAACTTTCCGGTGGTAGAAAAGAACAAGGCCACCCCCCTCTGTCTCCACATCACCTTCAAAGTTCGAGTCTTCTATGGTTATGGGGGTCTGAATTCAGTTCAAAACGAATTGGAAGTGGTCAAATGCACTTGATGTAGTCCAAATCATCCCAAATCGAAAATCCCCAAATCCGACCAAGAACCCTAACCCTAGCCTAATACACGGAGTATAACAGATGCTTACATGTGAGTCGAGCTCCACCAGGTCATCATCGCTACTCTCCTCCCCGTATTTCCAGGAAGGCATTGCGTGTCGGTGGCCAGTGGGAGCGGTGTCGATTCCGGCCACGACATAGAGATGAGAGAAAGCGAGAGGAGAGTGAGCGAGCTGGGGGCGGCTTAGTCGGCAGCTATTTCCCTTTAGGGAAACTTTCTGACCGCACTGGTCAGACGGCCGTTAACGGCACAACGGCTCTGCAGCCGCCAAGCTCGTGGTTTGCCACGTCAAATGCGGTTTAAAAAACGGTTCAATGTTTTTGCCACTGTCAGTTTTGACGTGGTGACAAATGCAATGTTTTGTAAAGTGGTGGTTTTCTGTTAATGACACCGTTATTGTGGTGGTTTTGTTCATTTTATTCTAGTTCATTGGGTTTGAACACGAGAGACACATTTTGTTGTTAGTTTCTGGGAGTAGACACACTAATGCTTCTACGCATGCATATGATACAAATGTACTCGCTCCAACATAGCTTATATTTTTCTAAAGAAATATAGTGCGGGCTGTAAACGCTCACATGCACGCACATCCTCACATCTATGAATATACACAGATACACTCACTTTTAAAAACACATATACACACACTTTATCCCTATCAGCACCTTCAAGAAACCGAGCCGACAAAATCTTGAGATTATATAATTTTATGTATTATGCATCTCTTAGTCTCGCCAGGAAAGGTGCTGGACTTCTATTTTTACTCGTATGTGCGCAAGCTGCCGCGTGCATCTTCTTATTATAATCTAACCTCTGTTCCTTAGCCATTTAAAAAGAAGAATATGTTCTTCGTTCGCAGACATGCACATTGCTGAAACGGGGAATGATTTCTTGAGACAAATGGGCGGTGCGTAAGACACATTGATCCTCATAAAATCATCTGCAAGATGCTCACCTAGCAGAAGAAAAAAAGATAAATTATCTGAGCACTGGGGATGTGCCAAACAGCTAGCAACAATTCATCTAAAAATAGAATTGGTCCGCTTAAAACAAATGCAAGGGTGCTTGAAGAGCAAATGGTTTCTTTAACGAAAATGCCTATTTTGTCCGAGATCATAATTTCAAAAGGTGACATCATGTGGCTGTCACATCCAATGAACTGGTCCGGGGTACTATATATATAGAGCGCCAAGTCCAACTTACGACTAACATATGTGTGACGACAGAAATAATGATAACTACAGATATTGGTTGGGAATATACTTGATTCTTGAGGGGTCGTCAACATCAAGTTGCCGTGCATCATTACCCACTAAAATGTTGCACATCTTCCACTAAATATCAAAGCTAGGGCTCTCTGCTACTTATACTCATGTAGCACACTTATTGTTAAAAAAAGACAGCTTGTTGGGCTTCTACTTCATGAAATGTACACGGACAATTAGCTATATAGTCATGTAACTACCGCCTACTAGCCACTGTACATGTGCAAAGCACGTTCGACAACCACGGAAAGCCTTGGCCTCCTTCCTCCATCTTGTTAGCTGGGAGATTTGGAAGGAGTGAAATGCACGCGTGGTCAGGACCAAGGCGGCACCGGTGGCAGTGATCGTGTAGACTATTAAGGAGGAGGCTTCTATATGGGTTCTGGTAGGAGCCAGACATTTGCATAATTTGATGCCGTGAGAGTAGACCTTTGCCCCTTTCCCGCTTTTGCGGGGCTGTGATGTAACAAATTCTTCTCCTTATTCAATGAAAATGGCAAATCTTTTGCCTCGTTTCAAAAAAAATTTGTTTGACTAAATAAAATAATTAAATTCACAAAGTATTTCACTAGGCATTCCACCCTTTCTTCACAAAACAAATCCTTAGTCATTACAAATATTGCTTCTTATTCTTACCTTTAATATTGTTGAAGGAAGAATATAATGAAAACCTATTAATTACAAGTATAATAAACTTATGTGTTTCTTTGTCTGTTTGAAAAAAAATCTCATAACTATATGGGCATGCATGTGTTCCTCAATTTAAAACAAGCATGTGAACAACAATATTTGAAAGCACAAAAAACTTTTTTTCATCATGCAATTGAAATCGGGGTGTAACTGAAAGGTAATATGTACTTAAGAGCCAATAAAGTATAAATCAATTACAGGAGAGTCCAACTAATCTTTTTCTGTAGTCGAGAATACCAGAACTGACCTAAAGAGTGGTTTCACAAAACCTGGACTGAAAATATTCGATGAAATTTTGCACTTCTTCTGTATCAATATCAAAAGTAGTAGTCGCATAAGATATTACTGATTAGAACCATCCATAGATTTCTCATTTATGGCTTACGATTCAAGTCAACTACTAGAATTACCTCTTAGTTGCACATTTACGATCTATCTAATTTTGAATCAACTCCATACTATAGTACTACCTGAGATTGACATAAGAATGAATATATGAATCGGCACCACGTCTTGGTATTGTGTTGGAACTGAGAGATGCTACACTATCACAAAAGTTCACATTATGATAGTTATGTTTACTCACAAGTGGATGTATTCAAAAGGAACTATATATGTGAGACTCACATGTTGATACCTACAACGTTGATTCAGTTATTCCACTTCGCTAACCGTGACTAGCTTTGGACCTTGAAACCTTCTTGGTTTATATCTTTATCTTGTGGTAGCCATCAGAGCATGTGGGTACCATCGAGTCCTAGACAGAGGCAAGACAAATACATCATTTATGAAATGAAAATAGCACAATATGGTAGAAGGCATCTTCTTGAGGACCGCGCTTGTAGGCGGTTATGCCAGCAAGTTCCATCCATCACATTGATGCTAGATGCCAAATTGGCATCTTTTGCCAAAGTGCAAACCTGAAGCGTTTAACTTGGTGTGTGTTATTCAACTCGATCGTCATTGTGGTTCATATTGAGTGCACACGTGTTATATATGTCAATACCTCTACATGTGTAGTACATACCATCGATGAAGGTTAGTGAAGACAAGAAGTATATATCATGATGTTTATTTATTTTTCGCTAGTCTTCTTCACTGTGGTCCTCACTTTCGCATGTATTCTAGAACAGTGAGTGCTGATTAATTGTACTTAATATAGTTGGTGATCAGGTAGACTCATCATCCATGGATAACCATGCGTGGTAGGAGCGGGATAGTTAGGGTATATTTGAATAGTAGGTACGTATTTGAAACATACTCATGCATATACATTACTTGGATGATAACATGAAAATAAGTATATATTGATTCTACACGAATGAATGTAGAGTTGTTGAAGTTGAAGTGAGTGCTGGTGAATTTCCTAAAGTATCAAAGAATAGTAAAGCCAGGTGCTCACATTCTTCTAGATTTATCTTAGAATTTCTGGGATATTATTTAATGGGCATGCAGCGGCATGCTCATCAACTACGAGGTGCATGTAACTATTAATCTCAAAAAGAATTTGCTCTTTTGTTTCCAAAAATTCATGTGCATAGACAAATCAAGGATTGAAATCCTAACAAATACTATGTGAAAATGCATAAAGTGTTTCTTCTCCTCTAGTTAACCACTGGTCGGTGGATGCCAGTGCCACAGAGATGCATAGATCAGCGTCGACGCTACTACAACTGTTGCCGCACAGCACACTTGACGTAGCATCTCTGGTCTAACAGGATTTGCGTAGCTAGGATGGGAATCTCCTCGTGCATATGGATTCTATGCCGCCCGAAGTGGGAGAAAAGCGCCCCAAATAGGTGGGGGAAAGCGATCGAGCGAGCTCACTTTTTCATGGTTCGTCGACCGCACAATCATGCTGTTAAAATCCTGTCCGCCGGCGAGCGAGCTCGCCGGATCGCGAAATCCGGATCGGCGCTTTTTCTCCGGGCTCCTGCGACCACTGCGTGATTTGCAATGATGCCATGTAGGAGTATCGTTTCGTTTGTTCTGCGCATCGATCGGAATCCAGTGGGAAGCGCCCATAGAATATTGGTGTATTATTGGTCACTCGATCTTTGGCAAATCAGGGATCCGCAGAAAAAGTGAATCTCCTTTTCTCTCTTCTAGTAGTACACCGTAATAGGGTGGCCACCATAGAGACGCTCACGTATAGGCGATCGCGCTCTCCAACCGGTGGTGGACGGTGCCGGCCGGTGGGCAGGGCTCATCACATTTGCAATTTGTAGTGCCAAGCAAATTCGTTTGCTATTTGACCGAATAATACGTCCAACTTCCGTGTATTTCCACTGGAGAGAGAGAGAGAGAGAGAGAGAGAGAGAGAGAGAGAGAGAGAGAGAGAGAGAGAGAGAGATGCATGCATAGAAGGCGGGAGCGCTGCATGCACGGAAATTTGTATGCAAACGTCTAGATCACTCCTACTTAACTGGAGTAACAAGCAAGATACTGATGGAAGCAACCCGGGCGGTGCCATGCGTACGGCAAACTGTATTTTTCTGATCAGGTTCCAACAGCATCTTTGAAGCACTTGATGTCCAATCAACTCCTCACCAAGGCTGAACTTTACGTGCTTGTAGTTTCTCGCATACATTTAATTAAGAGTCCAGCGGCATATATTGTCTTTGGCAGGTGTAGTTCTGTAGTTAGCCTACTCGTCGTCTCGTCGTTGTAGCTAAGGCTTACACGTACTCTTACGTCTATAATTGGACGCACGCTAGACCTAGGTGCAAACCGGTATATATATACTCGTGGACGCTGTCTGGTCCAACCGGCCCATCTTATGTTACTAGCTAATCGTGATTTCAGAGTCATGCATCCGTGTTTTCTTCATCTGACGGCAGCAGCACGATATGGACAGGTCGTACACGGTGCACCTAGCTCGACCGATTTGAACGACGGATCGATTTTTTGTTCCTCCCAATCAGCAGCCGTTTGCTTCCTTTGGGCATCACATTTGCCACTCCTTTCGCCAGCATCTACCAAGTGCACTACCATCCAAGGACCAGCGAAGAACTGAAGAGGGGCGCACAGCCTGACAATGCATGGAAGCAGTGGCAGACCGTTTCATGCAGCACGGAGGGCGGAATATTCCGACATGCATGCGCAAGCCTAGCTAAGCTAGAAGTATATACTTTCTTGTACTGAACGGGGAGTGGCCATTAGCTTGGCGATCGATCGACGATGCACACAGCAGAGAGAGACAGGAGAGTAGTATAGATCACTATAGATTTGGCAGCCATGCATATCGACAAGCTAGCACCAAGGGCGACAGAGAGAAGGACAACGCGAACATGTCAGTATGCGCGCGCGCGACAAAGTGTATGTGCGCCTGGCAGGGGAGAGACGTGCGTCTTGTAGGGGCACCGGGTGTCAATCCGCCCAGTGTGCGCTGCTGGATTCCTACACCCACGGCCTTGTCGCGGTCGTCCACTGCACTCTGCCACTGGCCTCAGGTGGGTCGAGTCCGAGCTGGAAGCTCTGCTACATGATTTTCTTGAGGAATCGCTCTGCTGCATGATATTTCTGTGGGAGGATGCATGATGGCGACAGAGGTAGCAGGGACCAAACAAAATGTGACAAATCAGTGGGCTTGCCTCCCGCCGGTGTGCGATTGCTAACTTTTGCGTGATCCCCGGCGGCCGTTGGTTAGTACTCAGGCATGGTGCCTGACGATTTGGTTGGGGAGGTTGTCAATTCTTGTGATCAACAAAACTGTAAGAAATGATTTAGAGTACATGCTGATAAAAGGTTTCATCTCAGGTCTCAGGTACATAAGTCTAAAGCAAATTTACCTCCGATCAGATCAGAAAGCAGTATTTTTCTGCCTTCGCGGCATCACCACTGCCTTTTAATATATTTTTTCAAAACCGAGACAAAAATTTCCCTCATATATTAAATAAGGAAAGAAAGAGTTTTACAAGCGGCCACAATAGTGGCATGACAATACTCACGCGACATAATAAGCCCTAATTCCTTAGCACCCACGGTAAACCAAAGCTTCGCCTCATTGATAATCATCTGCAAAAGAATCGATGGTGGTGCACTCTTGTGGCGAAACACTCGGGAGTTTCTCTCATTCCATATCGTCCAAGAGACGAGCATGGTGAGGGAGGCCATCGCTTGCCTATTGGAGTTGTGCATGTTGGTTCTTTTATCCCACCACTCAAAACGGATCCCGCAAGATGCCACGCGGAGGGGTCCAAGTGATATAGGCCAAGCTTGTTGATGACCAAGCGCCAAAGCCTAATAGTGTAGAGGCACTTAAAAAAGGTGTGCACCCGTTTCTTGCTCCCGTTTGCAAAGAGGGCACATACCACAATTCACCCAACCCCGCTTCTCCAAACGGTCGGCCGTACAAATACGATCTTGTAGCGCCAGCCAAGCAAAGAATTTGACCTTAGGAGGGGCCCAAGTCTTCCAAACCATGGCGTCCATGGGCAACAGTGTTAGATCAAGGAACTGCGCCTTGTATGCAGTAGCCGCCGAGTAGGTCCCATCAATGGAGTGCTTTCAAACAATGTCATCCTCGATGCCATTCACGAGGTGGAAGTCCGTGACAAGCATCCAAAGGGTGAGGAATTCTCGAACGTGGGCCCCTGAGATGATGGTGTTGCGGTCGATCTTGAGCATCCAAGCATTTCCGAAAAAGGCAAGCAAAGTATGATTCTTGACGATTGTGTTGTTTACCGAGGATATTTTGTATCATCTTGATGCATTAATATTTAGCCCGATATCTAAATACTAGGAGAGAAAATCAACTCATGAAAAGGGGCTTCCAAACTTCGCATCATGTTTTTTTAGGCAAAACTCTGCATCATGTGAGTCGAAGCACGAGAAGACTAGGAAATAAAAAGAAAATGAGCAGCTCAATGACAAGGAGCCTAGTGGAAGATGAAGCCCACCAAGCCCACTTATGACCAGCTGTCATGCACCAAGTTCATGGACCCAACAAAACTAAAGTACCCTTTGATCTATTTT
This sequence comes from Triticum urartu, assembly GCF_056163025.1. Lineage (NCBI taxonomy): Eukaryota > Viridiplantae > Streptophyta > Magnoliopsida > Poales > Poaceae > Triticum > Triticum urartu. Next base: position 497,714,907 of record NC_141875.1, on the reverse strand, counting down.
ATTTTTACTCTTTTTGCTAAAAAAAGGGGGCAATTTACACTTTCCTAGAGTGTAACCTTTTGCCCTTGCTCTTCCACCAAGGGTGTTGGTGATCATTTGTACAAGGCCGTAGGTCTATAAAGGAACCTCAAGTGTCACTTGCAAACATCTCTCATTTGAATGAATAAAGCTATCACTCAAGGTGAGACCTCGGCTTCCTTTGAGGCGATCCACTTAGGCTGCAGGCCGACCGAATTTCCTTTCGAACTGTTTGCTCCGAACGGAAATGTCCCAGGAAAGCTTGCCTCATAGTCCATGATCAGGTTGACACTTGGGCGAGTATAGACCAATACTCGAGGTCTAGCCCTCAACGGGATTAGGCCTCACTCTCCATGGGTGTAGCCAAACCCGGTTTTAAAAAGGCTATTGTACAACTCCCTCGAGTATACGCTAACCCATATCATATGGCCCTCATATACGCCGTGTTTTCCAATTGTCGATTACGATGCTCGCTAGCATTGCAGCACGTCAATCTAATCAGAGACAAAGATCCACCCCCTACTTTTGTTTTTCTTTTCACTACCACAACACTCACCAAGGCACGTATTGGCACCTACAAGTGTTGTTAGGTACCGCATACCAGGGGCGGAGCTACATGTAATACTGGGGGTCACCTCCCCTCTGATGGCGCCAGGGCCCCCGATCTCGCGTCGCCAACCCCTCCCCGCTCCTCCATTCCCAGCCGCCACTGCCGCCGGCAAGGGCCGCGGTGGCGGCGGGCCCTGCGCCGCAGATGCAGGTCGGGTGGTCGCCGCGGCAGATCCTGTGAGGCGGAGGTGGCGTCTCATGTGGGGAGGCCGGAGGTGGCAGTCAGGGCGGTGACTCTGCTGCGCAACGGCGACGGAAACCTACATGTCCAGCGGTGTGGTGGCCGCGGGCGCATGTGTGGCTCCGATGGTTGTGGATTTGACGTTTTGTCCAGATCCGTCTCTGTACGGCCTTGGCTGACCGATGGCGTGAGGAGGACCAGTGAGGGGCGGTTGGAGGCTCCCTGCCGGTGTGCCGACGGCGGCCCTCGTCGCCACGGCGAGGCTCCGTTCGGTTCTAGCCAGCTACGAGCAGGTTGCGGGGACACGACTTTCAGTGAAAATCGCGCCGACTTCAGTCATGGCGGACGATGGCGACGTCTATGACATCGTTCCCTTCTCGAGGCATCCTTGTTGCAGGTCGTGGCACCCTACTCGTGATACTCCGAGGGAAACCCTTGATCTAGATCTACCGGGTTGGACGATGATGGTACCTTTGATGCCGTTGTTCCTTCCGAAGGCATCGTTTTGGAGTAAGGGCTAGTTGGACGACACAAGCGGAAGAGTGGTGTCTCATCCACCGCAAGGCCGACGGCGGATCCCGGTGGCATGGTCTTGCGGAGGTTCGGCGACGGGCGTGTGTGGACGGATACGTGGAGGATGGTGGAGTTTGTCTGGCGTCGTGGTGGCGTCGACGACATGCCAGGCAAGGTCGATGGGTCAGTTTTCTGCTCTGGAGATGGACCGGTGGAAGATGGCGGCGGCAGCCTCTGAGAAGGCGTTGGTCCGGTATGGGCCCCAGTACCGGTGTCTGGCTGGGCTAAGGCATCCGGCTTTAGATGTTAGGATTTTGTGCGATGTCCGTTTGGTATTAGGCTCGGATATTCAGCACAACTTCATCAATAGGATAGAAGTTGCAACAGGTGTTGCCTAGATGGTGGCTTCAGACTTATTGATGTATTACTTTCTATGATCTATGTGAATAATTAATAAGATAACCGCATGCATCGTCCATGAATTCAGGCTGTGACGCTGTTCTGAATTCAGAATTCAGGCTAAGAGTATGCCTTGTGCAGCTTGCTCACTGCAATCCTGCAGACCATGCATAGTCGAGAAGGAGCATCCAGTGGTTGTGGGGGCAGCTTACTTACACTGGATTCTACGTAGACATGTGCATCTGGGATTGTGGGGGCAGCTGCTCTTCGGATTAGTTGTACTAGACATTGCTTGATCACTGATTGTATATATACCAAATATGTTTCCTGTCTGGGCACCGCCTAAGGTAAAGTTCTTCGCGTGGCTTGCCATCCAGGACCGGATTTGGACCGCTGATCGCCTAGCACGCCGGGGATGGCCGAATTGCCATCTTTGCCCCCTCTGCAAACGGGAGCCGGAGTCTGGACTACACCTCTTCGTCAAGTGTCGTTTTACCCTTCGCCTTTGGAATTTGGTCAACGGGTGGCTAAACCTCGACAACCTTGACACTTCGACATGGCACCTTCAAGACTCCATTAAGGATTGGTGGGTGAGCCAATCGAGTTTGTGCACTCCCAACAGGAAAGCCATGGCATCCCTCACCATGCTCATTGGATGGACCATTTGGAATGAGAGGAACACACGCATTTTCCGCAACAAGAGCATGCCACCCCCAATTCTGCTAAGCAACATCAAGAGTGAAGCCCTCACCTGGGTCACCGCCGGGGCTAAGAAGCTAGGTACTATAATACCAGGAGAGTAACACCACTTTGTATTTGTTGGGCTCGTGTAAAAACTCTATTCTCTCTTAATTAATATGTGAGGCAAATCTTTTGCCTCGGTTCGAAAAAAAAATATGTTTCCTGTGCCAGTGGAAGTCGATCAGCGGCTGAGGACTGAGCTGACTGCACATGATGAAAATCAAATGAAAGAGCCTGCGCAGATGTAATGGGTCGGAACAAGCCGGCGATTGTCGGGCCGGGACCCAACCTAGTCTCCGGGCGTCTGATTTTAATTGGCTGCATGTCGGCCCAATTGTTGTGATTTGCCCCCCATCGTGCGGAAATGGTTGGAAACATTTCCAAAACGCCATCGCACAGGGTTTTTCGTGTCAAAATGATGGACGGAAATGGCGTCACTACTCACTAGTACTCCACTAGTCCAGATGGACCGAGGGATTTAGTCCAGTGGGGGCAGAATCTAGGCACTGTATGGCCTAAATAATGCCTGTTCAGGACAACATCACACATCAAAAGCACTGATGGAATATGGGGATGACATCCTGTGATTTTGACCACCTCGTCCGTTAGACATAAACCAACATGGTCTACCTTAGCCAAATGTGAATTTTAGGACATAAATGTAAATTACTTAGAAGAATAGTTAGTGTAGGCATAACCACACATGTATAGATGATGAACAATAACATAGCCGTGCTTATGTCATTTCTTTGCATGCCCACGGTGTTAGTGAAATACGGCGCGTTTGTAATTACTTCCTCCGTTTTAAAATACTTGTCGTGATTTTAGTATAAATTTACATAAAACCACGACATGTATTTTAAAAAACGGAGGGAGTACTTGACTTGTAACCAGTGAAGCTCGCCGGAGAATCTAGGAAAGACGCCCGCCCATCCAAGTTTGTGACCGTCTCTCTCGCGAGACGTCAGAGCCTATGTTGACATTATGCTCTATACTTCGAGTGGTGTCACAGCGATTAGCATAAAGCCGATGGTCTTTCGGAAAAGCAGTGCAAGTGATGCTCTCCCGTTGGTTGGATTCTTTGGTCCAGCGGCTTTGACCTGGAATATCGTCCCCAGAGACATACCATTACCAACGGTGGAAAACGATGGACGGTGCGCGTACGCTTGTGTCGAGGAGAATCTGCCCAATTTGGCATCGTACCACGAGTGCTACCCCCACTATCTATACACTACTAGCCCTTCTGTTTCTCGTCCGGCCATGCAAGTTGGTACTACCCAATAGGCTCCTCCTCTTTCTGAGAGTAACATGTCGTCCTTCACCTTCACTGTGTGCTTCTGTAGAAAAAGTATAAAAGCGTAATGCTGAGCTTAAACATGCATCGACTAGCACCAGTGAAAACTGATCTACGGTGAGTGGCGGATCAATTATGCTGCTAGTGGCACCTCTAGCCGGCTAGGTACATGTAGCTAGTGCGCCTTGGAACGGTAGTGAGTGAGCGTGTGACGAAGAGCAATGCGGAGATCGCATCGACCAAATGTGCATGAGGGTGTGGCAGTAATGGCCGACAGTAGCCATGACGTTAAGCAGCCATGCGGTCCGGAGATTACCCTTTGACAGCATATGCTGTTTCACAGTAACCATTGGAGACTTGGTTGGATTCTCTGGGAGGTTGCCAGAAGTGACAATATTGAAGAGTGTGCATCGGAAGAGAGGTATAGTTTGCGTATATCCAGTCAAAGGTTCTGTTTTGCATTAGCACGTAAGTCTTGGTTCTAGCAGCGGGCTCTTTTACTGTACCCTCCAATGGATATGGGCCGTCTATTCTCAAAACCCAAGGGTGGTGATGGATCTATACTACTCTCTTCGTTTCTTTTTAATCTGCATATAAGATTTGATCAAAGTCAAACTATATAGAGTTTGACCAAACTTATATCAAAAGATATCAACACAACAATACTAAAACTATATGCTATAAAAATTAATTTCATGATGCATTTCATAATATTGATTTCATATTGTGAATGTTGATTTTTTTTTAAAAAAATAATTTGACTTTGACCAAATTTTATATGCAGAATACAAAGAAATGAAGGGAGTACTCAACTGGGCCAATACCATCCGCCAGCAGTACCGGTGGCACTGACGATGCGCGTGCAGCAGTATACCTAATTCTAGCAGCATCCCTTTCCAATTCTACTGTTGTTTCTCTTTTGCCCGTTAGAGAGAGAAAATCGTAATGTATGCATGCCACTGAAATAGCCAAGAGGATTGAAAAGGAATTCATCACAAATAGTAAACAAACATATGTCTTTTGTTTGTTTGTTTTTGTTTCTTGGCAGTAAGGCTCTCACGCATTTATGGTTTTCTTGCCTCTCGCCGGCGCCGCCAACACTGCCTCATTTCATATGGCCGTAGGTTCATGGAGATTCGGGAGATTTCGGCCCTTACCGATGAGAGGACTCATACTTCATTTTTAGGTGTTTTTTAGTGTGTTAAGGATTTATGTCCTGCTCAAGAAGGCAAGACGGTGGTAGCTTCATGAAGATGGAATAAGGTACTCTCGCCTAACCCCCCGTCCCGGCGGCGCGTCTTGTATCACCGGAGGGCGTGTGGAGGTGTGTCTTGGGCGTGTGGAGATGTTTGTGTTCAGTGGATCTGCATGGATCCGGTCTTCGCCCGTCTACGTAAGTCTGTCTACAACATAGATCGTTTCAATCTACGTTATTCTTCATCGGCGGTGATTGTTGTTCTGTTGTGCTGTTCCTTTGAGCATTAGCATAATGACTTCCCGTCCGTCTACTATTATAAGGTTTTCTTGGCTCCGATGAGGAAGGGGCGATGACGACAGTGTGCCTTCCGCTCGCTCTAGTACTTGTAGTCGTCACTAGACGATCTATGGATATGCATATAATTTCTGTTACTTCTGTATTGCCATGATGTTTGATGAATAGATAGGAACTTTATGCCTAAAAAAACTCAGTTCCACTGGTCTTACCATTATTTAAATAAAAATACAAGCTATAAAGCTTTCTTTTAAGGAAAAAACTAAGTTTGCAAATTTGGACCCTGATAAGTACCATGCTTGTGGCACCAACACATAGCAACTCCAAACGTTTTTATGGCAAGTTTAGTGACGCGATGATGAAAACTTTAGTTGTCAAGCATAACAACTTCCTTTTCGGATGGCAAAAGTTTTTTTTGGGAGGGGGGGCGGGGGGGGGGGGGGGTTGTTATTTCTTTTCGGATGGCAACTTTAGTTGTAAAAAAATGTCAGGACTAGATTGCTTCATGCCACACGTGTTGTATGTTGCTTCGTGGTTGGACCTCCTGCACGGAACTGGACATAAGTGAAAATATTCCGTATAAACCAAAATACAAATAAAATTCTGTGAAAATCACATTTGGAAGTTCTAAAATTCTCTCAAAAATTGTCATATGTTGGAAAGGTCAATTTTTATGGACTTATGAAATTTGGATTCAAACTTATATTCAATTATTGGTGAGATAAGAAAAAAAATTAACATGAAAAACTATGTTATATTATAGGTTTTGCTATTGAGATTGAGAAAAAGGCCAACAAAATGAAAAGAGTGTGCGACTTTTACTCGAGGAACACATGAAATGACACCAACACAAGGCTCATTTCCTAGTTCTAGGGGACAAAAAATAGAAAATAATATCATATTTTAGTCAATTGCACACATTAAAAAAAGTACCTTCGCTCTCGAAAAAGGCGGGGTTGTATTGATGGGGGGCGCCCATCCAGAAAATGTATACTAAATAATATTACAAAGATTTTTTTGGACCTTGAGCTGATAGTTCATTTTTGCTGGATGAGTCTATTAATGATGATATCCTCAAATATCATAGGTAGAACATAAGTTTTTAACTGCTCTATTATCTGAGGAGGACATTCGTGTCGCATTTGTTTCACATGAAACACAACAAGGCCCCAGAGTCGAACAGATTTCTGACAGAGTTTCATCATAATTTTTTTAGAAAGTGATTAAGGTGGAGTTGTTACAGTTGTTTAACTAACTGCATTCAGAAAACCTTTAACATTGCTTTTTTAAATTTTGAGGAAATTATTCTTCTTCCCAAGACTAAGGATGCAAGTCGTATTCGGCAATATTGATCAATTTGCATCCTAAATGTCAGCCTTTAAATCTTTACGATAGTTGCACCAAACTGGTTGAGCGGGGTGGTTGGCCATGTCGTATGCCTCATTCAAACTGAGTTCATGCAAGGTCCTTCCATACTTGATGGAGTTGTTGTTTCGCATTAAACATACAGGATCTTCACGTGAAAAAGTTGAGCGTAGTCATCTTAAAAATTGACAACAAAGTGTACGATAAGGTCAAGTGGCCCTTTCTTTTGCAAACTCTCCGCGTGAAGGGGTTCTCGCCAAAATGGTGTCGATGGGTAGAGAGTCTCGTGTTTGGCAATAGTGTGCCATCCAAGTTAATTATGATGTTGGTAGCTATTACCTGGCTAGGAATGGTCTTCGCCAAGGGGATCCCTTTCCCCCATTTTATTCAACATAATGTCAGACATGTTAGTTATTCTTCTTGAATGGGATAAAGTTGCCGGTCAAATTAGAGGTATAATTCCTCACTTAGTACAAACTTGCTTGTCCAATCTACGGTATGCGGATAACACCATATTTTTTATGGTGTGCGGATAACACCATGTTTTTTACGGATCACGTCCTACATAAAGCATGAAACCTCAATGTCTTATTGTGTGCTTTTGAGGAGCTTTCCAGTCCAAAACTTAATTTACATAAAAGTGAACTTTTCTACTTGTATGAAGGCACATATTCGGCATTTGAGTATGATGAGATGTTGGAAATATGCCCTAGAGGCAATAATAAAGTGGTTATTATTATATTTTCTTAATCATGATAAATTTTATTATTCATGCTATAATTTTATTGATCGGAAACTTAAATACATGTGTGAATACATAAGCAAATACCAAGTCTCCAGTAAGACTTTACTAGACTAGCTCGTTGATCAAAAGATGGTTAAGGTTTCCTGACTATAGACATGAGTTGTCATATGATAACGGGATCACATCATTAGGAGTATGATGTGATGGACAAGACTCATACGTTAGCTTAGCATATGATCGTTCCGTTTATTGCTACTACTTTCTTAATGTCAAATACATATTCCTTCGACCATGAGATCATGCAACTCCCAGATACCGAAGGAATATCTTATGTGCTATCAAACATCACTTCATAACTGGGTGATCATAAAGGTGCTCTACAGGTATCTCCGAAGGTGTCTGTTGAGTTGGCATGAATCGAGATTGAGATTTGTCACACCGTATGATGGAGAGGTATCTCTAGGCTCTCTCGATAATACAACATCACAAGAAGCTTACAATCAAAGTGACTAAGGAATTATTTACAAGATGATATATTATGAAACGAGTAAAGAGACTTGCCGGTAATGAGATTGAACTAGGTATGGAGATACCGACGATCGAATCTCAGGCAAGTAACATACCGACAGACACTGGAAACTACGTATGTTGTCATAAAGGTTCGACCGATAAATATCTTCGTAGAATATGTAGGAACCAATATGGGCATCTAGGTCCCGCTATTGGTTATTGACCGGAGAAGCGTCTCGGTCATGTCTACATCATTCTCGAACCCGTAGTATCCGCACGCTTAATGTTCGTTGATCACATAGTATTATATGAGTTGTGTATGTTGGTGACCGAATGTTGTTCAGAGTCCCAGATGAGATAATGGATATGACGAGGAGCTCCAGAATGGTCCAGAGGTAAAGATTGATATATAGGATGATAGTATTTAGTCTTCGGAAGAGTTTCAGAATGCACCAGATATTTATCGGATCACCAGAAAGGGTTCCGGAAGGCCACGAGAGTATACTGGGCCAAACGGGCCAACGAGGGAGAGCACACCAGCCCACATGGGGCTGACGCGCCCCACTTCTTGGACGCTGATACGTCTCCAACGTATCTATAATTTTTGATTGTTCCATGCTATTATATTATCTGTTTTGGATGTTTAATGGGCTTTAATATACTCTTTTATATTATTTTTGGGACTAACGTATTAACCGAAGGCCTAGTGCAAATTGTTGTTTTTTGTGCCTATTTCAGTGTTTCGCAAAAAAGGAATATCAAACGGAACGAAACCTTCGCGAGGATCTTTCTTGGAACAAACGCAATCCAGGAGACTTGGAGTGGAAGTCAGAGACGCAACGAGGCGGCCACGAGGCAGGAGGGCGCGCCCAGGGGGTAGGCGCGTCGCCCACCCTCATGGGCCCCTCGTAGCTCCACCGACCTACTTCTTTCGCCTATATATACTCTTATACCCTAAAAACATCTAGGTGAGCCACGAAACCACTTTTTCATCACCGCAACCTTCTGTACCCGTGAGATCCCATCTTGGGGCCTTTTTCGCCGATCTGCCTGAGGGGGATTCGATCACGGAGGGCTTCTACATCAACACCATAGCCTCTCCGATAATGTGTGAGTAGTTTACCATAGACCTTCGGGTCCATAGTTATTAGCTAGATGGCTTCTTCTCTCTCTTTGGTTCTCAATACAAAGTTCTCCTTGATGTTCTTGGAGATCTATTCGATGTAATACTTTTTGCGGTGTGTTTGCCGAAATCCGATGAATTGTGGGTTTATGATCAAGATTATCTATGAACAATATTTGATTCTTCTCTGAATTCTTATATGCATGATTTGATATATTTGCAAGTCTCTTCGAATTATCGGTTTAGTTTGGCCTACTAGATTGATTGTTCTTGCAATGGGAGAAGTGCTTAGCTTTGGGTTCAATCTTGCGAAGCTCGATCCCAGTGACAGAAAGGGAACTGACACGTATTGTATTGTTGCCATCGAGGATAAAAAGATGGGGTTTATATCATATTGCTTGAGTTTATTCCTCTACATCATGTCATCTTGCCTAATGCGTTACTCTGTTCTTATGAACTTAATACCCTAGATGCATGCTGGATAGTGGTCGATGTGTGGAGTAATATTAGTAGATGCAAAATCGTTTTGGTCTACTTGACACGAACGTGATGCCTATCTTCATGATCATGCCTAGATATTCTCATAACTATGCGCTTTTCTATCAATTGCTCGGCAGTAATTTGTTCACCCACCGTAATATATGCTATCTTGAGAGAAGCCACTAGTGAAACCTATGGCCCCCGGGTCTACTTTACATCATATAAGTTTCCGATCTATAATTCTAGTTTACTATTTATTTTGCAATCTTTACTTTTCAATCTATACAACAAAAATACCAAAAATATTTATCTTATTATCTTTATCAGATCTCACTTTTTGCAAGTGACCGTGAAGGGATTGACAACCCTTTATCGCGTTGGTTGCAAGGTTCTTGATTGTTTGTGCAGGTACTAGGCGATTTGCGTGTAGTCTCCTACTGGATTAATACCTTGGTTCTCAAAAACTGAGGGAAATACTTACGCTACTTTGCTGCATCACCCTTTCCTCTTGAAGGGAAAACCAACGCATGCTCAAGAGGTATCAAGAATGATTTCTGGCGCCGTTGCCGGGGGGATCTACGCTCAAGTCAAGACATACCAAGTACACATCATAAACTCTTCTCCCTCGTATTACATTATTTGCCATTCGCCTCTTGTTTTCCTCTCCCCCACTTCACCTTTGCCTTTTTCTTTACCCCTCTTCCGTTCGTCCTTCTGTTTTCTCGTGTTACCATGTGCCTTCTATTTGTTTGCATCTTCGCTTGCTAAAAATCTATTGTTATGGATCCTCATCCTCTTGCTAATCTTTTTAAAAGATCCAATTATGATGAACCAATTGCTAGTGAGTTTTGTGCACTAGATTATCTTTATGAGGTTTTGCTTGAAATTCGCGAATCTGAAAATTGTGATGAAGTGTTGAAAGAAGAAACTTACGAAGTGATTCACGATAGCTCCTTGAATGAAACGCATGATTGCAATGATATTATAATAATTCTATTAATGTCAATTGTGTTAATGATATGCAAAACCCTAAGTTTGGGGATGCTAGTTTTGCTATGTCCACTACTTGTTGCAATGATCATGATTGGGGTGATTCTTCTTACAATCTTGAAAATTTATTTAAGCCCCATGATGAATATGAGATTGATAATAATGTTTGCAATAATACTGAAAGTGGGTTTGGAAGAGTGTCAACTTTAGATCCCACATATTTGGATAATGTTCAATCTTATGAAGTTTTTGATAAAATTGGGTTTGGAGAGGTCATGACTTTAGTTAATGATATTCCCACTATTTTGGAAGAGTGTCAACATTGCATGCATGTGGATCATGTAGAGAAAATTTTATGTGAGAGCTATATTGTTGAATTCGAATATGATCCTGAAGGAAATATGCCCTAGAGGCAATGATAAAGTTATTATTTATTTCCTTATATCATGATAAATGTTTATTGTTCATGCTAGAATTGTATTAACCGGAAACATAATACATGTGTGAATACATAGACAAACAGAGTGTCACTAGTATGCCTCTACTTGACTAGCTCGTTGATCAAAGATGGTTATGTTTCTTAACCATAAACATGAGTTATCATTTGATTAACGGGATCACATCATTAGGAGAATGATGTGATTGACTTGACCCATTCCGTTAGCATAGCACTTGATCGTTTAGTTTGTTGCTATTCCTTTCTTCATAACTTATACATGTTCCTATGACTATGAGATTATGCAACTCCCGTTTACCGGAGGAACACTTTGTGTGCTACCAAACATCACAACGTAACTGGGTGATTATAAAGGTGCTCTACAGGTGTCTCCGAAGGTACTTGTTGGGTTGGCGTATTTCGAGATTATGATTTGTCACTCTGACTGTCGGAGAGGTATCTCTGGGCCCTCTCGGTAATGCACATCACTTAAGCCTTGCAAGCATTGCAACTGATGAGTTAGTTGCGGGATGATGTATTACGGAATGAGTAAAGAGACTTGCCGGTAACGAGATTGAACTAGGTATTGAGATACCGACGATCAAATCTCGGGCAAGTAACATACCGATGAGAAAGGGAACAACGTATGTTGTTATGCGGTCTGACCGATAAAGATCTTCATAGAATATGTGGGAGCCAATATGAGCATCCAGGTTCCGCTATTGGTTATTGACCGGAGACGTGTCTCGGTCATGTCTACATTGTTCTCGAACCCATAGGGTCCGCACGCTTAAGGTTTCGATGACAGTTATATTATGAGTTTATGAGTTTTGATGTACCAAAGGAGTTCGGAGTCCCGAATGAGATCAGGGACATGACAAGGAGTCTCGAAATGGTCGAGACGTAAAGATCGATATATTGGACGACTATATTCGGACATCGGAAAGGTTCCGAGTGATTCGGGTATTTTTCGAAGTACCGGAGAGTTACGGGAATTCGTCGGGGAGTATATGGGCCTTATTGGGCCATACGGGAATAGAGGAGAGAGGCCAAAAGGAAGGAGGCGCGCACCCCCCTGTTCCGAATTGGACAAGGGGTGCAGCCCACTTTTCCTTGTTCCTCTCCCCCTCTTTCCTTCTCTCCTACTCCAACAAGGGAAGGAGGAGTCCTACTCCCGGTGGGAGTAGGACTCGCCCCTTGGCGCGCCCTCCTCCTAGGCCGGCCGCCTCCATCCCTTGCTCCTTTATATACGGGGGCAGGGGGCACCCCATAGACACAACAATTGATCATTGATCTCCTAGCCGTGTGCGGTGCCCCCCTCCACCATAATCCTCGATAATATTGTAGCGGTGCTTAGGCGAAGCCCTGCGACGGTAGAACATCAAGATCGTCACCACACCGTCATGCTGACGAAACTCTTACCCGACATTCTGCTGGATTAGAGTCCGGGGATCGTCATCGAGCTGAACGTGTGCTAGAACTCGGAGGTGCCGTAGTTTCGGTGCTTGATCGGTCGGGCCGTGAAGACGTACGACTACATCAACCGCGTTGTTATAACGCTTCCGCTTCCGGTCTGCGAGGGTACATAGACAACACTCTCCCCTCTCATTGCTATGCATCACCATGATCTTGCGTGTGCGTAGGAATTTTTTTGAAATTACTACGTTCCCCAACAGTGGCATCCGAGCCAGGTTTTATGCGTTGATGTAATATGCACGAGTAGAACACAAGTGAGTTGTGGGCGATATAAGTCATACTGCTTACCAGCATGTCACACTTTGGTTCGGCGGTATTGTTGGATGAAGCGGCCCGGACCGACATTACGCGTACGCTTACGCGAGACTGGTTTTACCGCCGTGCTATGCACACAGGTGACTAACGGGTGTCAGTTTCTCCAATTTTAGTTGAACCGAGTGTGGCTACGCCCGGTCCTTGCAAAGGTTAAAACAGCACCAACTTGACAAACTATCGTTGTGGTTTTGATGCGTAGGTAAGAACGGTTCTTGATCAGCCCGTAGCACCCACATAAAACTTGCAACAACAAAGTAGAGGACGTCTAACTTGTTTTTGCAGGGCATGTTGTGATGTGATATGGTCAAGACGTGATGAGATATAAGTTGTTGTATAAGATGATCATGTTTTGTTGAAGTTATCAAGAACTGGAAGAAGCCTTATGGTTGTCTCTTTATTGCATAAGATGCAAGCGCCAAATAATTGCTTTACTTTATCGCTATGCGATAGCAATAGTTGCAAGAGCAATAGTTGGCGAGACGACCATGTGACGACACATTGCTATAGATCAAGATGATGGAGATCATGGTGTCATGCCGGTGATGATGGAAATCATGACGATGCTTTGGAGATGGAGATGAAAGGCACAAGATGATGATGGCCATATCATGTCACATATATTTTGATTGCATGTGATGTTTATCTTTTATACATCTTATTTTGCTTAGTTCGACGGTAGCTTTATAAGATGATCTCTCACTAAATTTCAAGATAAAAGTGTTCTCCCTAAGTATGCACCGTTGCCAAAGTTCGTCGTGCCCAGACACCACGCGATGATCGGGTGTGATAAGCTCTACGTCCATCTACAATGGGTGCAAGACAGTTTTTGCACACGCAGAATACTCAGGTTAAACTTGACGAGCCTAGCATATGCAGATATGGCCTCGGAACACTGAGACCGAAAGGTCGAGCATGAATCATATAGTAGATATGATCAACATAGTGATGTTCACCATTGAAACTACTCCATCTCACGTGATGATCGGACATGGTTTAGTTGATATGGATCACGTGATCACTTAGAGGATTAGAGGGATGTCTATCTAAGTGAGAGTTCTTAAGTAATATGATTAATTGAACTTAAATTTATCATGAACTTAGTCCTGGTAGTATTAGCATATCTATGTTGTAGATCAATAGCTCGCGTTTAGCTCCCCCGTTTAATTTTTATATGTTCCTAGAGAAAACTAAGTTGAAATATCTTAGTAGCAATGATGCGGATTGGATCCGTGATCTGAGGTTTATCCTCATTGCTGCACAGAAGAATTATGTCCTTAATGCACCGCTAGGTGACAGACCTATTGCAGGAGCAGATGCAGACGCCATGAACGTTTGGCTAGCTCAATATGATGACTACTTGATAGTTTAGTGCACCATGCTTAACAGCTTAGAATCGGGACTTCAAAGATGTTTTGAACGTCATGGATCATATGGATGTTCCAGGAGTTGAAGTTAATATTTCAAGCAAATACCCGAGTTGAGAGATATGAAGTCTCCAACAAGTTCTATAGCTAAAAGATGGAGGAGAATAGCTCAAGCAGTGAGCATGTGTTCAGATTGTTTGGGTACTACAATCGCTTGAATCAAGTGGGAGTTAATCTTCCAGATAAAATAGTGATTGACTGAATTCTCTAGTCACCATCACCAAGTTAGTAGAACTTCGTGATGAACTATAATATGCAAGGGATCACGGAAACTATTCCCAAGCTCTTCGTGATGCTGAAATCGACGAAGGTAGAAATCAAGAAAAACATCAAGTGTTGATGGTTGACAAGACCACTAGTTTCAAGAAAAAGGGCAAAGGGAAGAAGGGGAACTTCAAGAAGAACGGCAAGCAAGTTGCTGCTCAAGTGAAGAAGCCCAAGTTCGGTCCTAAGCCTGAAACTAAGTGCTTCTACTTCAAAGGGACTGGTCACTGGAAGTGGAACTGCCCCAAGTATTTGGCGGATAAGAAGGATGGCAAAGTGAACAAAGGTATATTGGATATACATGTTATTGATGTGTACTTTACTAGTGTTCATAGCAACCCCTCGGCATTTGATACTGGTTCAGTTGCTAAGAGTAGTAACTCGAAACGGGAGTTGCAGAATAAACAGAAACTAGTAAAGGGCAAGGTGACGATGTGTGTTGGAAGCAGTTCCAAGATTGATATGATCATCATCGCAGACTCCCTATACTTTCGGGATTAGTGTTGAACCTAAATAAGTGTTATTTGGTGTTTGCGTTGAGCATGAATATGATTTGATCATGTTTATTGCAATACGACTATTCATTTAAGTTAGAGAATAATTGTTGTTCTATTTACATGAATGAAACCTTATATGGTTACACACCCAATGAAAATGGTTCATTGGATCTCGATCGTAGTGATACACATATTCATAATATTGAAGCCAAAAGATGCAAAGTTAATAATGATAGTGCAACTTATTTATGGCACTGCCGTTTAGGTCATATTGGTGTAAAGCGCATGAAACTCCATGCTGATGGGCTTTTGGAATCACTTGATTACGAATCACTTGATGCTTGCGAACCATGCCTCTTGGGCAAGATGACTAAAACTCCGTTCTCCGGAACAATGGAGCGAGCAACAGATTTGTTGGAAATCATACATACTGATGTATGTGGTCCGATGAATATTGAGGCTCGCAGCGCCTATCGTTATTTTCTGACCTTCACAGATGATTTGAGCATATATGGGTATATCTACTTGATGAAACATAAAGTCTGAAACATTTGAAAAGTTCATATAATTTCAGAGTGAAATGGAAAATCATCGTAACAAGAAAATAAAGTTTCTACGATCTGGTCGTGGAGGAGAATATTTGAGTTACGAGTTTGGTCTCTTCATTTGAAAACAATGTGAAATAGTTTCACTACTCACGCCACCTGGAACACCACAGTGTAATGGTGTGTCCGAACGTCGTAACCGTACTTTATTAGATATGGTGCGATCTATGATTTCTCTTACCGATATACCACTATCCTTTTGGGGTTATGCATTAGAGATAGCTACATTGACGTTAAATAGGGCATCATCTAAATCCGTTGAGATGACACCGTATGAACTATGGTTTGGCAAGAAACCTAAGCTGTCGTTTCTTAAAGTTTGAGGTTGCAATGCTTATGTGAAAAAGTTTCAACCTGATAAGCTCAAACCCAAATCGGAGAAGTGCGTCTTCATAGGATACCCAAAAGAAAATGTTGGGTACACCTTCTATCACAGATCCGAAGGCAAGATATTCATTGCCTAGAATGGATCCTTTCTAGAGAAGGAGTTTCTCTCGAAAGAAGTGAGTGGGAGGAAAGTAGAACTTGATGAGGTAACTATACATGCTCCCTTATTGGAAAGTAGTTCATCACAGAAATCTGTTCCTGTGACTACTACACCAATTAGTGAGGAAGCTAATGATGATGATCATGTAACTTCAGATCAAGTTACTACCGAACCTCGTAGGTAAACCAGAGTGAGATCCGCACCAGAGTGGTACGGTAATGCTGTTCTGGAGGTCATGTTACTTGACCATGACGAGCCTACGAACTATGAGGAAGTGATGATGAGCCCAGATTCCGTGAAATGGCTTGAGGCCATGAAATCTGAGATGAGATCCATGTATGAGAACAAAGTATGGACTTTGATTGACTTGCCCATTGATCGGCGAGCCATTGAGATTAAATGGATCTTCAAGAGGAAGACGTACGCTGATAGTAGTGTTACTATCTACAAAGCTAGAATTGTCGCAAAAAGGTTTTCGACAAGTTCAAGGTGTTGACTACGATGAGAGTTTCTCACTCGTATCTATGCTTAAGTCTGTCCGAATCATGTTAGCAATTGCCGCATTTTATGAAATCTGGCAAATGGATAAACGAAACTGCATTCTTTAATGGATTTATTAAAGAAGAGTTGTATATGATGCAACTAGAAGGTTTTGTCAATCCTAAAGGTACTAACAAAATATGCAAGCTCTAGCGATCCATCTATGGACTGCTGCAAGCATCTCGGAGTTGGAATATACGCTTTGATAAGTTGATCAAAGCATATAGTTTTATACAGACTTGCGGTGAAGCCTGTATTTACTAGAAAGTGAGTGGGAGCACTACAACATTTCTGATAAGTATATGTGTATGACATATTGTTGATCGGAAATAATGTAGAATTATTCTGCAAAGCATAAAGGAGTGTTTGAAAGGATTTTTTCAAAGAAAGACCTCGGTGAAGCTGCTTACATATTGAGCATCAAGATCTATAGAGATAGATCAAGACGCTTGATAAGTTTTTCAATGAGTACATACCTTGACAAGATTTTGAAGTAGTTCAAAATGGAACAGCCAAAGAAGGAGTTCTTGCTTGTGTTACAAGGTGTGAAGTTGAGTAAGACTCAAAACCTGACCACGGCAGAAAATAGAGAGAGAATGAAAGTCATTCCCTATGCCTCAGCCATAGGTTCTATAAAGTATGCCATGCTGTGTACCAGACCTATTGTATACCCTGCCCTGAGTTTGGCAAGGGAGTACAATAGTGATCTAGGAGTAGATCACTGGACATTGGTCAAAATTATCCTTAGTGGAATAAGGATATGTTTCTCGATTATGGAGGTGACAAAAGGTTCGTCGTAAAGGGTTATGTCGATGCAAGTTTTGACACTAATCCAGATGACTCTAAGTCTCAGTCTGGATACATATTGAAAGTGGGAGCAATTAGCTAGAGTAGCTCTGTGCAAAGCATTGTTAACAAAGGAATTTGCAAAATACATACGGATCTGAATGTGGCAGACCCGTTGACTAAACTTCCCTCACAAGCAAAACATGATCACACCTTAGTACTCTTTGGGTGTTAATCACATAATGATGTGAACTAGATTATTGACTCTAGTAAACCCTTTGGGTGTTGGTCACATGTCGATGTGAACTATGGGTGTTAATCACATGGTGATGTGAACTATTAGTATTAAATCACATGGCGATGTGAACTAGATTATTGACTCTAGTGCAAGTGGGAGACTGAAGGAAATATGCCCTAGAGGCAATGATAAAGTTATTATTTATTTCCTTATATCATGATAAATGTTTATTATTCATGCTAGAATTGTATTAACCGGAAACATAATACATGTGTGAATACATAGACAAACAGAGTGTCACTAGTATGCCTCTACTTGACTAGCTCGTTGATCAAAGATGGTTATGTTTCCTAACCATAGACATGAGTTGTCATTTGATTAACGGGATCACATCATTAGGAGAATGATGTGATTGACTTGACCCATTCCGTTAGCATAGCACTTGATCATTTAGTTAATTGCTATTGCTTTCTTCATAACTTATACATGTTCCTATGACTATGAGATTATGCAACTCCTGTTTACCGGAGGAACACTTTGTGTGCTACCAAACGTCACAACATAACTGGGTGATTATAAAGGTGCTCTACAGGTGTCTCCGATGGTACTTGTTGGGTTGGCGTATTTCGAGATTAGGATTTGTCACTCTGACTGTCGGAGAGGTATCTCTGGGCCCTCTCGGTAATGCACATCACTTAAGCCTTGCAAGCATTGCAACTGATGAGTTAGTTGCAGGATGATGTATTATGGAACGAGTAAAGAGACTTGCCGGTAATGAGATTGAACTAGGTATTGAGATACCGACAATCAAATCTCGGGCAAGTAACATACCGATGACAAAGGGAACAACGTATGTTGTTATGCGGTCTGACCGATAAAGATCTTTGTAGAATATGTGGGAGCCAATATGAGCATCCAGGTTCCGCTATTGGTTATTGACCGGAGACATGTCTCGGTCATGTCTACATTGTTCTCGAACCTGTAGGGTCCGCACGCTTAAGGTTTCGATGACAATTATATTATGAGTTTATGAGTTTTGATGTACCGAAGGAGTTCGGAGTCCCGGATGAGATCGGGGAGATGACGAGGAGTCTCGAAATGGTTGATACGTAAAGATCGATATATTGGACGACTATATTCGGACATCAGAAAGGTTTCGAGTGATTCGGGTATTTTTCAGAGTACCGGAGAGTTACGGGAATTCGTCGGGGAGTATATGGGCCTTATTGGGCCATACGGGAATAGAGGAGAGAGGCCAAAAGGAAGAAGGCGCATGCCCCCCTCTAGTCCGAATTGGACAAGGGGTGCAGCCCACTTTTCCTTGTTCCTCTCTCCCTCTTTCCTTCTCTCCTACTCCAACAAGGGAAGGAGGAGTCCTACTCCCGGTGGGAGTAGGACTCGCCCCTTGGTGCGCCCTCCTCCTAGGCCGGCCACCTCCCTCCCTTTCTCCTTTATATACGGGGGCAGGGGGGCACCCCATAGATACAACAATTGATCATTGATCTCTTAGCCGTGTGCGGTGCCCCCCTCCACCATAATCCTCGATAATATTGTAGCGGTGCTTAGGCGAAGCCCTGGGACGGTAGAACATCAAGATCGTCACCACGCTGTCGTGCTGACGGAACTCTTCCCCGACATTCTGCTGGATCGGAGTCCGGGTATCGTCATCGAGCTGAACGTGTGCTAGAACTCGGAGGTGCCGTAGTTTCGGTGCTTGATCGTTCGGGCCATGAAGACGTACGACTACATCAACCGCATTGTTATAACGCTTCCACTTCCGGTCTACGAGGGTACATAGACAACACTCTCCCCTCTCGTTGCTATGCATCACCATGATCTTGCGTGTGCGTAGGAATTTTTTTAAATTAATACGTTCCCCAACAGATCCCACATGTAATTATTATGAGAGAGGAAAATATGATTGTAGAAGTTTTCATGTTACTAAATTACCTCTCGTTATGTTGAGATTGTTATTGTTATTGTTTCTCACTTCTTTCTTGCATATGTTAGTTTTTGCTTGTCTTGATAATTTATTTGCCTATAAGATGCCTATGCATAGGAAGTATGTTAGACTTAGATGTGTTTTTCATATGCTATATGATGCTTTCTTTGTGCTTCAATTCTTGTCTTTCATGTGAGCACCATCGAAATTATCAATGCCTAGCTAGGGGCGTTAAACGATAGCGCTTGTTGGGAGGCAACCCAAATTTATTTTTGTTATTTACTTTTTGTTCAGGTTTAGTAATAAATAATTTATCTATCCTCTATTATGATTGTGTTTTATATGTTTTAATTAGTGTTTGTGCCAAGTAAAGCCGTTAGGATCTTCTTGGGTGATTGTTGTTTGATCTTGCTGAAAAAAACAGAAGGTATGCGCTCACGATAATAATTTTCATTTTTTTACCAGAGAGCGATAAAATACTAATTCCAACCGCAGTAGATCAATATACAAATTATTTAGGTCTTCCTAATTTTTAAGAATTTTTGGAGTTACAGAAATATTCAAAACCTCCAGATTGCTACAGACTGTTCTGTTTTGACAGATTCTGTTTTTCATGTGTTGTTTGCTTATTTTGATGAATCTATGGCTAGTATCGCGGGGTATGAACCATAGAGAAGTTGGAATACAGTAGGTTTAACACCAATATAAATAAAGAATGAGTTAATTACAATATATTAAAGTGGTGGCTTGTTTTCTTATACTAACGGAGCTCGTGAGATTTTCTGTTAAGTTTTGTGTTGTGAAGTTTTCATTTTTTTGGGTAAAGATTTGATATATTTTGGAACAAGGAGTGGCAAGAGCTTAAGCTTGGTGATGCCCAAGGCACCCCAAGGTAAAATTCAAGGACAACCAAAAGCCTAAGCTTGGGGATGCCTGGAAGGAATCCCCTCTTTTGTCTTCATCTATCGGTAACTTTACTTGAGGCTATATTATTATTCACCACATGATATGTGTTTTTCTTGGAGCATCTTGTATGATTTGAGTCTTTGCTTTTCAATTTACCACAATCATCCTTTCTGTATAGACCTTTTGAGAGAGACATGAATGAAATATTCCCTAGAGGCAATAATAAAGTTCTTATTTATATTTCCTTATATCATGATAAATGTTTATTATTCATGCTAGAATTGTATTAACCGGAAACTTAGTAAATGTGTGAATACATAGACAAACAGAGTGCCCCTAGTATGCCTCTACTATACTAGCTCGTTAATCAAAGATGGTTAAGTTTCCTAGCCATAGACATGTGTTGTCATTTGATGAACGGGATCACATCATTAGAGAATGATGTGATGGACAAGACCCATCCGTTAGCTTAGCACTATGATCGTTTGGTTTATTCCTATTGCTTTCTTCATGACTTGTACATGTTCCTATGACTATGAGATTATGCAACTCCCGAATACCGGAGGAACACTTAGTGTGCTATCAAACGTCACAACATAACTAGGTGATTATAAAGATGCTCTACATGTGTCTCCGATGGTGTTTGTTGAGTTGGCATAGATCGAGATTAGGATTTGTCGCTCCGATTGTCAGAGAGGTATCTCTGGGCCCTCTCGGTAATGCACATCACTATAAGCCTTCCAAGCAATGTGACTAATGAGTTAGTTGTGGGATATTGCATTACGAAATGAGTAAAGAGACTTGCCGGTAACGAGATTGAACTAGGTATTGAGATACTGACGATCGAATCTTGTGCAAGTAACATACCGATGACAAAGGGAACAACGTTTGTTGTTATGCGGTTTGACTGATAAAGATCTTCATAGAATATTTAGGAGCCAATATGAGCATCTAGGTTCCGCTATTGGTTATTGACCGGAGACGTGTCTCGGGCATGTCTACATAGTTCTCAAACCCGTAGGGTCCGCACGCTTAACGTTTGATGACGATTGATATTATGAGTTATGTGATTTGATGTACCGAAGGTTGTTCCGAGTCCCGGATGAGATCACGGACATGACGAGGAGTCTCGAAATGGTCGAAACGTAAATATTGATATATTGGAAGGCTATATTCGGACATCAAAAAGGTTCCAAGTGATTCGGGTATTTTTCAGAGTACCGGGGAGTTACGGGAATTCACCAGGAGAAGTAATGAGACTTATTGGGCTTTAGTGGAGAAAGGGGAGAAGGGCCAAGAGGTGGTGCACGCCTCCCCCCTACCCAAACCGAATTGGACAAGGGGTGGGGGCGCGGCCCCCCTTTCCTTCTCCCTCTCCCTCTCTTTCCTTCTCTCCTACTTCGAATAGGAAAGAGGAGGGAAATCCTACTTGGACTGGGGAGTCCTAGTAGGATTCCCAACACCTGGCGCACCCCCTTAGGGCCAGCCACCTCTTCCCTCCCCTCCTTTATATACGTGGCCAGGGGGCAGCCCTTAGACACACAAGTTGATCATTGATCCCTTAGCCGTGTGCGGTGCCGCCCTCCACCATAATCCACCTCGATCATATTGTAGCGGTGCTTAGGCGAAGCCCTGTTCCGGTAGCATCATCATCACCGTCATCACACTGTTGTGTTGATGAAGCTCTCCCTCGACACTAAGCTGGATCTAGAGTTCGTGGGACATCACCGAGTTGAACATGTGCAGATCACGGAGGTGCCGTACTTTCGGTACTAGGATCGGTCGATCGTGAAGACGTACGACTACATCAACCGCGTTGTCATAACGCTTCTGCTTACGGTCTATGAGGGTATGTAGACAACACTCTTCACTCTCGTTGCTATGCATCACCATGATAGATCTTGCGTGTGCGTAGGAATTTTTTTGAAATTACTGCATTCCCCAACAGTGGCATCCAAGCCAGGTCTATGTGTAGATGTTATATGCACGAGTAGAACACAAGAGAGTTCTGGGTGTGGGTATATACATATTGCTTTCCGTCACTAGTTGTTTATTGATTCGGCGGTATTGTTGGATGAAGCGGCCCGGACCGACATTACATGACCGCGTTCGTGAGACTGGTTCTACCGACGTGCTTTGCACACAGGTGGCTAGCGGGTGTCTGTTTCTCCAAGTTTAGTTGAATCGGATTCAATGAACAGGGTTCTTTCTTAAGATCAAAAAGCAATCACTATACCGCGTTGTGGTTTTTGATGCGTAGGTAAGAACAGTTCTTGCTCAGCCCGTAGCAGCCACATAAAACTTACAACAACAAAGTAGAGAACGTCTAACTTATTTTTGCAGGGTATGTTGTGATGTGATATGGTCAAAACGTCATGAGATATAAATTGTTGTATGAGATGATCATGTTTTGTTAAAGTTATCGGCAACTGGCAGAAGCCTTATGGTTCTCTCTTTATTGCATAAGATGCAAGCGCCATATAATTGCTTTACTTTATCGATATGCGATAGCAATAGTTGCAAAAGCAATAGTTGGCGAGACGACCATGTGACGACACGTTGATAGAATCAAGATGATGGAGATCATGGTCTCATGCCGGTGACGATGGAGATCATGATGGTACTTTGGAGATGGAGATCAAAGGCACAAGATGATAATGGACATATCTTGTCACATATTTTGATTGCATATGATGTTTATCTTTTATGCATCTTATTTTTCTTAGTTCGACGGTAGCATTATAAGATGATCTCTCACTAAATTTGAAGGTATAAGTGTTCTCCCTGAGAATGCACTGTTGCTACAGTTCGTCTTGCCGAGACACCACGTGATGATCGGGTGTGATAAGCTCTATGTTCACATACAACGAGTGCAAGCCAGTTTTGCACACGCATAATACTCGGGTTAAACTTGACGAGCCTATGCAAATATGGCGTCGGAACACTAAGACCAAAAGGTCGAGTGTGAATCATATAGAAGATATGATCAACATAGTGATGTTCACCATTGAAAACTACTCCATCTCACGTGATGATCGGACATGGTTTTGTTGATATGGATCACGTGATCACTTGGATGATTAGAGGGATGTCTATCTAAGTGGGAGTTCTTAAGTAATATGATTAATTGAACTTTAATTTATCATGAAATTAGTCATGATAGTATTTGCATAACTATGTTGTAGATCAATAGCTTGCGATGTAGCTCCCCGTTTATTTTTGATATGTTCATAGAGAAAAATAAGTTGAAAGATGTTAGTAGCAATGATGCAGACTAACTCTGTGATATGAGGATTATCCTCAATGCTGCACATAAGTATTATGTCCTTGATGCACTACTAGGTGACAGAACTGTTGCAGGAGCAGATGCAAACGTTATGAACGTTCGACAAGCTCGGCATGATGACTACTTGATAGTTTAGTGCACCTGCTTTACGGCTTAGAACCGGGACTTCAAAAATGTTTTGAACGACATGGAGCATATGAGATGTTCCAAGAGTTGAAATTGGTATTTCATGCTCATGCCCATGTCGAGAGGTATGAGATATCTGATAGTACTTTGCCTATAAGACGGAGGAGAATAGCTCAACCAGTGAGCATGTGCTCAGATTGTCTGGGTACTACAATTGCTTGAATCAAGTGGGAGTTAATCTTCCAGATAAAATAGTGATTGATAGAGTTTTCTAGTCACTATCACCAAGTTACTGGAAACTTCGTGATGAACTATAATATGCAAGGGATGACGAAAGTAATTCCCAAGCTCTTCGCGATGCTGAAATCAGCGAAGGTAGAAATCAAGAAAAGAATCAAGTGTTTATGGTTGACAAGACCACCAGTTTCAAGTAAAAGGGCAAGGGAAAGAAAGGGAAATTCAAGAAGAATGGCAAGCAAGTTGCCACTCCCATGAAGAAGCCCAAAGCTAGACCCAAGCCTCAATTTGAGTGCTTATACTGCAAAGGAAATGGTCACTGGAACTGGAACTACCCTAGATACTTGGCGGATAAGAAGAATGGCATGCTGAACAAAGGTATATTGGATATACATGTCATTGATGTGTACTTTACTAGTGTTTATAGCAACTCCTCGGTATTTGATACTGGTTCAGTTGCTAAGAGTAGTAACTCAAAACGGGAGTTGCAAAATAAACAGAGACTAGTTAAGGGAGAGGTGATGATGTGTGTTGGAAGTGATTCCAAGGTTGATAAGATCACCATCGCACACTCCCTTTACCTTCGAGGTTAGTGTTGAACCTAAAATAAATGTTATTTGGTGTTTGCGTTGAGCATGAATATGATTGGATCATGTTTATTGCAATATGGTTATTCATTTAAGTCAAAGAATAATTGTTGTTCCATTTACATGAGTAAAACCTTCTATGATCATTGACAGTGTCCTCGACTAGGGGGTACTCACCACGTCGTCTCCCGACCAACTGGATCGGGCCGAGGACCCCATGGCGGTTCACTCATGGGCCACTTCAGGCAGCCCATGCCGCACACGAGGAAGATTCCATAAGACTTGATGATTAAGACAAGAACTCCTTTCCACCAACGTATTCGATTAGAACTCTTGTTTTCCTAGGCCTCCGGTACATTATATAAGCCGAGGCCAGGCTAGTCGCTAGATGATTATGACATTACTCATCATACCTCTAAGTTTAGACCACAACATATGATCTCGAGGTAGATCAACTTTGTACTTGATACTCCATCAATATAAACAAGAGCAGGACGTAGGGTTTTACCTCCATCAAGAGGGCCCGAACCTGGGTAAAACATCATGTTCTTCGTTCCTGTTACCATTGATTCGAGAATCCACAGCTCGGGACCCCCTACTCCGAGATCTGTCGGTTTTGACACCGATAATTGTGCTTTCATTGAGAGTTCCGTTGTGAGATCGATAAAGAATCAATGGCTCGCCTGTAGATCAACTACGACGTCGGCGTCTTCGTCGCTGGCTCGACTGGTCACCTTGGCTTGACCAAGGACTGTGCCCCACCTCCAATTGTCATGTTTGGACGAGGGCCTTCATCAAACATCAACTGCGATCTCTATCATGATCATGGATGAATCATCCTTGGAGCTCAGGGGCTCAACGTCAACATTGCCCTCGAGTGACCGTGCTGTTCTTCTGGACAGACAACTTGTATCCGCTGCCACCACCTCCTCGAGCATCACTTTAAAGATTCCTTCAGTGGAATTGTGCGGAATTGGCTCTACAACAACCCTTTAAAATTTCGTCGCATTTCGATGGAGCAATCTTCGCCGATCTCCGATATACCGGAGCCCTGTCAAGTCTGGACAAGAATCAGGACAAGTTTAGGGCGTGGTCTCCAGTGCCCAGCTCGGAGGTTATTTGGAAGATCCAACCGTTCATCTGCTGTGAAATTTCCATATCTACCACCTCTCAAAATTTCAGCTCAATCCGACCGTTCTGTCGGATTTCGGGTTCCGGCAGACCCTTGAGGTTCGAACACTGGGATGCGCGTGGAGATTTCGCCTCCTACCTACCTGCACCCCTCCGCCATGCTAGGATCTAAAACTAAGGAAAGAACAACACAAGAAACATAGGGTTTATACTGGTTCGGGCCACCGTTGTGGTGTAATACCCTACTCCAGTGTGTGGTGTGGTGGCTTGCCTCTTGGGCTGATGATGATGAACAATAAAGGAAGAACAGCCAGGGTCTGTTCTTGGCTGGGGCGATGAACTTCTCGGTGGAGTTCAGTCACCTTCCTCTCTCTCTCTCTCTCTCTCTCTCTCTCTCTCTCTCTCTCTTTCTCTTTCTCTGCTTCCTCCAACCGGCCGAACCCCCTACCTATGTGGGTGGCTGGTCCTATTTATAGAGGCCCTGGTCCTCTTCCCAAATATCGAGCGGGAAGGGAGCCAACAATGGCGGGCTAATTTGAAGGGGGACAGCTGGTATCAGCTATCCTGACAAAAGTAGTCTTCGCCTGCGCAAAGCTCTGGTGATGACGCCGTCTTGGGCTCCACAGTGACCTCCTTTTCGTAGTCCTCCTGGTCTTGGTCTTGTTGCACCAAAATGGCAACCTTTGCCTGATGCCTCGGTACTCCGCGGCTGCGCTTGCCCCCTTTGCACCAAAGAGGATAGGAGGACGCTGCGCGGGCTGGCACCCGCCTGGCGCCCTGAGTCGTCATGGCTTGCGTCACGGGCACCTCGTGAGGTACCCCGCCTTGATCTCTCTGCCTCCTCATGAGCCAGCCTGACGAGGCCGTGCCTGAGGAAGCTCCACGTCGTCCGCCCCGCGAGGCTTGGCCCCTCGCGAGGGTCTTGGGTTTGTGTTGGTGAAGATGGGCCGTGCTGGGCCCCCCTTTGAGCCACGCCGCAGGCCGCAGGCAGGCAAGTCTGGGGACCCCCGTTCCCAGAACGCCGACAGTAGCCCCCGGGCCCAAGGCGCGCCCGGACTTGGCCGTGCTGGGAGGCGAAAGGGCAAGAGCGAAGCGCCGCAGGCCCTAACAGCCTGTGGCCTTGGGCGCCGTGTGGCGGTTGATTGGACGTGGGTGTCTCCACTTCCCCACGATGCCTCGGCAACTGCACGGATGGGACAAGTCCCTGCATGCAAGAACGGGTCATGATTACCTGCGATCGTGGGGGTCGGCGGTTGGCCTTCGCCGGCCATAAGCACAGAACGGCGCGCGCCCTTCCAGTTCATCCCTCCTTGCTTCTCCTTCTTCCTGATCCTTGCTCCGTCTTGCCGCGATGGCTCTAATCCGCCGTTTCTTGACGGCAGAGAAGGGAAAGGCTCCCCGAGAGGGGCAGACCCACTCCCGCCA
This sequence comes from Triticum urartu, assembly GCF_056163025.1. Classification (NCBI taxonomy): domain Eukaryota; kingdom Viridiplantae; phylum Streptophyta; class Magnoliopsida; order Poales; family Poaceae; genus Triticum; species Triticum urartu. Next base: position 497,687,739 of record NC_141875.1, on the reverse strand, counting down.
AAGAAACGGCTCATCCCCCGTGGCCCGGACGAAGGGGCCCTTCAGGTGGTGCCGAGGCCTTGGGGCGAGCGGGCGCCGCCGGGGTTCCCACTTCCATTGTACGCCCATGTCGAGGGCCCCGGAGGAGCTGATGCTGACCGCGATGGGCGGCGCCACCGTCGGCGCCACCGTCGGCGCCGCCGGGTCACGAAGGTGTTGGATGTCCCCCCTAGGGTCCACACCGAGGGCTCCTTCCAAGAGTTCGTGCTCCACGTCGCCATTCCTCTTCAGTCTTGGATCCGCCTTCCTCCCTTCTTCGCCTCCATCATCCCGCAGGGGGAGCCCCTGGAGCTCTGGCACCCTCGCGACCGAGGCAGAGGTCGCGGTCGTCGCCCCGAGCGAGGTCTACATGACTCGGGGCTGGAGGGAGATCGCCCGGGTTTGCAGGACAAGGGGTGTCTTCGCGATCCACTTGGACTACGACGGTGGTTCGGTGATGCTCTTCAAGGTCTTCGATGCGAGCGGGCGCCGGCTGGAGTGCTGCCCCGGGGAAGGTGGCCAGGGCCCTGCTGCGACGAGGACTGGGCTCGCCACCCGCTCCCTTGGAGGCTCCTCAGGCGGTGGAGACGCCGGAGGTTCCAGCGACTCCGGCGAGTTCTTCGCGACTCCGGAGACGAGTGACGACAGCTACGAGCCCCCGAGTCGGCGCCGCTCCTGGAGCAGGGCGGGCTCGTCAGGCCGCCGCCGACTCTGATCTGGATGGGGTTGGCGTCGGTGCTTGATGGCCCACTGTTGGTGATGGCGTCTTTTGCAGGGACGCGCGTAGTTTGTGTGCCTTTAGGATCCGTTCCCTGCGAGGAATCAAAAACGCGTCCCGTAGGGGCTTGTAAGGTGCATGTGATCCTGTCTTGTATATATAACCCTCGTCGTAGAATTGCATGAGTTGCTCATTCCATCTTAGCTCAGTCCTCCCTTTTGAACCTCACGAGGGCTTGGTGCTCTACGCCGACAGGTCCCAGTCCCAAGGCGGCTTCAGCCGTCGCTGGTATGCCAGGTCGCGATGCCGTGGTCAAGGCCAGGAGGTGAGCGACCCGGAGTCCGGTAAGAGCGCCTGAGTCGCGATGCTCAGGAGGTCCCCTTTGGCGCCCAAGCAGCCGTCGTTCGGTGAGAAAGGAGAGCGGCGTCACTAACATGGGATAGCATTAGGTGCGGGGATGGTGCCATGGTAGCTGGCGCTTCCGGGTGATGACTTATCTCGAGGATCAGGGGCCGCTCTCTCGTGTGTCGCCGGGTCCGTGCATCGGCAGACACGAGGTTGCTTGGCGAGGTCCTCGTGTGTCTCCCCCCTCTCGCTTTTGCTCCCCTTTCTGCTCTACGTCCTCGGGTCCCGGCCCTCGAGCGAGTCTCAGCCGTCGCTGGTATGCCAGGTCGTGACCGTGGTCAAGGCCAGAGGGTGAGGGTTGGAGAGCCAGTAGGAGCCCTGAGTCGCGATGCTCAGGCACCCCCCCTTTAACGTGCAAGCGGTTCGTGCGGATGAGAGCGAAGGAGACACCGCAAGGGCCTCGCCTGACGCAGCTCCTTCGGGAGGTCCTGCAGGTCCATCATAGAAAAAGCAAAGGGTTGCCATGACAATTGACGGTCAGCCGTGGGTTGCTTCCAAGGGGTAGTAAGGCACTGAAGGCTTGACGAGGTGATGCTATGCGGGGCTGCCGCGGCCAGAGCTCAGCCATCCAGGTTTGTCGGCGTTGCAGGGACGGACCCATGCGCAAGCGTCATGCCGTTTGGGAGCAGCTTCGTTAGTTGGCGTCAGCTGAGCAAGCAACTGGGTAAAACACATTAGCCGCGAAGGAGTGGATTCGTTCAAATAGATGTTGGGAATGCGGAGATCACTGGGTCAGGCCCGAGCGACTTGGGGGTGATGCAGCCCGAGGGGCGCCCCCAACAAGGTAAGCTAACAACATGGAATAAAAGGGATACACGCCGCAGGGACGGACCCACGCGGCCTGGGAATAATGCAGCCCTGGGGCGCTCCCAGTTAGAAGTAAAACTCAAAAGATGTCACCTGATGATGCTGAAGACGAAGGGGTGTTGGTGTAGCAGACTCGGTGGGCTACGGAAGCCGATCCTCATGAGCCCCCAGGCCCAGGGGCCTCGGGAGGCTCCGGAGGTGCTGGCGGCTCCTCGCGGGCCATCTCCATCTCTGCCAGGGCTGCGGAATGCCTGGCCTCTCGTGCCTCCGTGATGCCCCTCATGAGGCATTGGTACATGTCAGCCGCACTCGGCAAACCGTAAGGCATGCGAACGTAGCTGTGGGGTGGACCTCCGCAGCGCCCCACTCGCGAGGGCCAGAGGCGCTCCAGGGAGGCGACTTGGTTGAGCCCTGGTACATCGATGCAGACGCGCAGCCCGCCATCCTCGCCTAGATGGGGGGCCACTGCTGGTAGGCGACGGCCGCCTCTCATGACTCTTGACTCCTGTAGCTCCTGAATGGCCTTGCTGACGAACTCCTGAGGGTCTGGATCTCCTTGCCTTGCTCCTTCTTGAGGGAAACGTGCTTCAAAACACGCCTCCATGTGGTGCCCAAGCGCCTCCCTCGTGACCCTAGCCAGGTCGGTGGCCCTCCAGGGGAGAGCCCCCGAGCCCTGCCTGAGGAGGGCGCCGGGCGCGCTTTCCTATACGATGGAGGGAGGTTCCCCCTAGGTAGGCGCGGGCCCAGAGGGGCCTGCCTCCTGAGGGGCCGGGCCGGATGATGTCTTCTTCTTCTTGGGGGGGGCCTCGGGAAGCCTCCTGCTTCCGCGATCCTGGTCTTCCAGTGATGCGGCCTGAAAGGCTCGTTCCAGGGAACACACCGCGTCCTTGTCTTCACACGGCACCGTGATGACTCCGCCGCTTCCTGGCATCTTGAGGACGTTGTAGCCGTGGTGAGTTACGGCCATGAAATTGGCCAGCGCTGGGTACCCAAGGATGGCGTTGTACGGTAGGCGAATGTGGGCGACGTCGAAGTCAATGAGCTCGGTGCGGTAGTTGTCGCGTGCCCCGAAGGTGACAGGGAGGCGGACCTGCCCAATCGGGACCGTGGAGCCGTCGGTGATACCGGAGAAAGGCTTGGTTGGCTGAAGCTGGCTGTAGGGCACTTGGAGGTTGTTGAACGTCTCCACGGACAGGACGTTGAGCCCTGCCCCTCCATCGATGGGGGTCTTGGTGACCACCATGTTGCTGATGATTGGGGAACAAAGCATCGGGAGGACTCCGGCTGTAGCTGCACACTTGAGCTGATCTGCTGAGCTGAACGTGATGGCGCACGCCGACCACCTGAGGGGGCGCGTGGCTTCGAGCCTGGGGAGGACTGCATTCACTTCGCGGGCGAACTGCTTGAAGATGCGTTGAGAGGCTGGGGCTTGAGCCCCGCCCAGGATGCAGGCGATCGCGCGCGGCTCCTGGAAGCCCCCAGCCTCCTTGTCCTGGTGGCGGTCCTCGTTTCTCCTTGGCTGCGGCGGCAGCGGTGGGAGGCCTGCGTTGCCTTGCGGGCGATCCTCGCGAGGCTGATCCCTCCAGTCTCCCTCGCGAGGTTGATCCCTCCATCCTCTCTCGCGAGGCGGGTCTTGCCAGCGATCCTCGCGAGGTTGGTCGCGCCACCCTTGGCGCGGGCCACGGTCTTCCCAGCGTCCTGCGTTCCTTCCTCCTCCTCGACCGTAGCCCCGGTCACCGCGGTTGGGGCGACGGCCGATCCTTCCTTCTCGCACGGCTTTGAGTTCTTGACATTCGTTGGTGTTGTGGGTGTGGAGGTCATGGTACACACAGTACCGGCTGCCCTTGGAAGGTTCGGGCTGATCTCTGCCCCGCTTGGTGTCTGGTTCTGCCGCGAGCACGGCAGCCCCCTTGCGCTTCACATCCTTGGCCTTGAGCTTCTTCTCCTCTGGGTCTGTGGCAGGCAGCTCGAGGAGGGAGAGACGCCCTTCCTCAGCCCTGGCGCACTTGTTCGCCAAGTTGAACAGCTCCAAGGAAGTGCACAGGTCTTCATGCATCGCCAGCTCCTCCTTCATCTTGATGTCACGCACGCCGTCGGAGAAGTCCGAGATGATGGCCTCCTCAGTCACCTTGGGAATCTTGAGGCGTGCGTTGTTGAAGCGCTGGATGTACTTCTGCAGGGTCTCCCCGGGTTGTTGCTTGATGCGGCGCATGTCGCTCACGGCGGGTGGCCGGTCGTGAGTGCCTTGGAAGTTGGCGATGAAGAGGGTGCGCATCTCGTCCCAGGAGGAGATTGTGCCTGGAGTCAGGTTCAGGAGCCAGGTGCGGGCCCCGTCCTTGAGCGCCATGGGAAACCAGTTCGCCATGACCTTCTCGTCTCCATTGGCAGCTTCGATGCCCAGCTCGTAGAGCTGGAGGAACTCTGCAGGGTCAGCCGTGCCGTCGTAGCGAGGAGGCAAGTCTGGCTTGAACTTGCAGGGCCACGCGACGCTGCGTAGCTCGGTGGTGAAGGCGCGGCAGCCTGCTGTGGCCACGGGAGGCCTTGGGTGACGGGGAGCTTGGTCTTGCATGTCCCCACGCGCTGGAGCAGGAGGATGGCTGCGACGTGCTGGAGCAGGGAGCGCCCGGGCAGCTTCTGGCGGGCGAGGGACTTCTTGGCAGCTCTGTTCTTGCCACGCTGGCGCCTGACGGAGCGGGTTCCGCCCAGGGGCCACGCGCCTTGGATCCATGGCGTCTTCTTGAGGAGGAGGCGGCCGGGCGCCGCCGGAGCCTCATCGCCCGCGCGGGGCGGGGTGCGGTGCAGCTGAACGGACGGCGCAGGAGAGCCCCCTGCGGCGCGGACGAGCTCGGCGACGCGGTCGAGCCATTCTTCGTAGACGTCGTCGACGGGACGGTAGCGCAGGAGCTCGTTTGCCGCGATGAGCGCGGCCCGAGCCTCCATGGGCGCGCGAAGCATGCGGGACGAAGATCCAGCCGGGGCGAGCAAGGGAGTTGCGGTGCGGCCGTCTTGCCGCACGGACGGATGCTGGGACGATGCTTGCCGCTCGTCCCCCGCCGGTCCGGTGGCGGCGTTGACGGCAGGTGACGGGGAACGGCATGGATGCCCGCCGACAGGGGCCGTCTGGGCGACGCGGGAAGCGAGTGCGGCCCGGCGCTCGGCGCGGGCCCGACGAGCGTCAGACATGGGCGAAATGGTCGGAGGAGAACGGGGTGGTGGAAGACGAATTCCGGCGCACCCCTACCTGGCGCGCCAAATGTCGAATTTCGGGTTCCGGCAGACCCTTGAGGTTCGAACACTGGGGTGCGCGCGGAGATTTCGCCTCCTACCTACCTGCACCCCTCCGCCATGCTAGGATCTAAAACTAAGGAAAGAACAACACAAGAGACACAGGGTTTATACTGGTTCGGGCCACCGTTGTGGTGTAATACCCTACTCCAGTGTGTGGTGTGGTGGATTGCCTCTTGGGCTGATGATGATGAACAATACAAGGAAGAACAGCCTCGTGAGGGTCTATTCTTGGCTTGGGCAATGAACTGCTCGGTGGAGTTCAGTCACCTTCCTCTCTCTCTCTCTCTCTCTCTCTCTCTCTCTTTCTCTCTCTCTTTCTCTTTCTCTGCTTCCTCCAACCGGCCGAAACCCCTCCCTATGTGGGTGGCTGGTCCTATTTATAGAGGCCCTGGTCCTCTTCCCAAATATCGAGCGGGAAGGGAGCCAACAATGGCGGGCTAATTTGAAGGGGGGCAGCTGGTATCAGCTATCCTGACAAAAGTAGTCTTCGCCTGCGCAAAGCTCTGGTGATGACGCCGTCTTGGGCTCCACGGCGACCTCCGTCTCGTAGTCCTCCTGGTCTTGGTCTCGTTGCACCGAAATGGCAACCTTTGCCTGATGCCTCGGTACTCCGCGGCTGCGCTTGCCCCCTTTGCACCAAAGAGGAAAGGAGGACGCTGCGTGGGCTGGCACCCGCCTGGCGCCCTGAGTCGTCATGGCTTGCGTCACGGGCACCTCATGAGGTACCCCGCCTTGATCTCTCCGCCTCCTCGTGAGCCAGCCTGACGAGGCCGTGCCTGAGGAAGCTCCGCGTCGTCCGCCCCGCGAGGCTTGGCCCCTCGTGAGGGTCTTGGGTTTGTGTTGGTGAAGATGGGCCGTGCTGGGCCCCCCTTTGAGCCACGCCGCAGGCAGGCAAGTCTGGGGACCCCCGTTCCCAGAACGCCAACACGTTCAAACTCAGGGGACCTTCCGATTAGTGCATCACTTTTCGGATCTATTTTCTGTGCGAATACGAATCCGACCCGAGATCATCTCTCTTCATGAACGAGATATTGGACAACCTTTTTGGAAGAATCTCTTTTTAGGGTATTGTGTTTTGTTTCCGAACACATGCTCACGAATTTTGCTCTTTTTCAGAGGTAATCTTCACCGTCATGCTAGTGTCAAACCAGTCCGGCAATATTGCTTCACGGCTGTCGACCTGCACTAGACACGTCGTCGCTTTGTTGAGCCGAACTCAACTTCTTCGGATCATCATCTCGGCGAGCCGAACAAAGAGTTCAGAATCGCAAAGGATAAATCATCACCAACATTGCCACCCTACGGATCACACGGAGCGGGCACACCGGCATCGCTGCATGGTCACTTCATCAAGCCGGCATTGACCGCGTCACAAATTACGACCTGCGTTGGCATGGCCGCACTGTTGCTTCTTCAAGCCGATGTCCATCACGCCGAACTGCTTCAACACCTTGGCTGACACGGCAGCTGCAACGTCTCCTTACCGACCTGCTCCGTCACCTCAGCTGGACTGGGGGCTTCACCATATCTTCATCAAACCTACTCCGGTGACTTCGGCATCACCAGCCGACCTGCTTCGACTCATCGGCTGACATGGAGGCTTCGACACCTCGACTGGATCGGGGACTTTTCTATGTCTTCATCAACATACTCCGGTGACTTCGGTGTCATCAGCTGACCAGCTTCGTCACGTTAGCTGGACCGGGGGCTTTGCCTCGGCGAGCCAACCTTTGCCCGCATCGCCATGCCGTCGCTTTATCACCCATCGGGCAATGGGTGTGCGGATCGAATCCCAATTTTGGGAGTCACCTTTCTTCGGATTGCTACAACAATTAAACCAGGTGCTATTAATCCTAGTATTTTTTGCTTGTTTGGGTTTATTTTTCTCGAGGAATTATTACTCTGGTTTGTTCCATCATCTGTACACCGGTTTATCAAATGGTGGCCGCATTAATGACGGTCGCGTGGTGGTTCGGCTTTGCCATGCCTTTACCGCATCACGCCGACGCCCATCCATCGACATTCACTTCGGCGCCAGGACACATATCTTTAAATAAAGTATTTTGCGTAAATTAATTATGCGAGGATTTTTATATATTTATATTATTATTGTTGGACTACACTATTTTACATGTGTAGGTAATTGACATCGACTGCGTCACACGATCACTTCGGCAAGCCGATGTCGTCGTTCCAATCGGCCTAAATCGGCTCGCGTGATCACCTTGTTGGTCGAATTGCCATACCGACATGTTCGGTTGCCTCAGGACTTCGGCACCGCCGAGGGAGCTCTACCTCATCGAGTGTTCGACACACATGCCATATTTCTTTTATTACTCACTTTGCATAAATTATTAATCATGCATCCTTTAAAATTATATTATTATTGTTATTATTATTACTATTATCTCTGGCTTGCCTATCTTCCGTGCACGGGTAAATGATCCGGATTGGGCAGCGCTGTCACCTCGGTGTATTTGGGTGAAGTGGCGATTGTAAGCCAACTCTTTATCCCTTTCTTATTCAGTACATCACCGATCGTCCCAACTAGGCTCCACTACTGATCGACGGGAAACGAAACAAAACAACGATCAAGATCTTCATCAAGCTACCACATGAGCTCGGTTGCGTCACCTGCACTGGTATCATCGGCACCTGCAACTGTTTGGAAGTATCTGTGAGCCACGAGGACTCAGCAATCTCACACCCGCGAGATCAAGACTATTTAAGCTTAAGGGTAGGAAAGGGTAGTGAGGTGGAGCTGTAGCAAGCACTAGCATATATGGTGGCTAACTTACGCAAATAAGAGCAAGAAGAGAAGCAACGCAACGAGCGTGAAGCTAGAAGTGATCAAGAAGTGATCCTGAAACTACTTACGTTCAAGCATAACACAAGAACCGTGTTCACTTCCCGGACTCCGTCGGAAAGAGACCATCACGGCTACACACGCGGTTGATGCATTTTAATTAAGTTAAGTGTCAAGTTCTCTACAACTGGACATTAACAAATTCCCATTTGCCACATAACCGCGGGCACGGCTTTCGAAAGTTCAAAACCCCGCATGGGTGTCCCAACTTAGCCCATCACAATTTGATAAACCTGTGTACAGATGATGGAACAAACCAGAGTAATAGGAAGACCCGATCAGACTCAGAATCCCGGTTACAAGACATTTCAGCAATTGTAAAACAAGACCAGCAAGACCGCCCAATGTGCCGACATCCTGATAGGAGCTGCACATATCTCGTTCTCAGGGCAACACCGGATGAGCAATCTGCACAACTAAAACCAACCCTCAAGTTTCCCCGAGGTGGCGCTGCAAGGACTCTAGTTTGGACCAACACTTAGAGAAGCACTAGCCCAGGGGGTTAAATAAAGATGACCCTCGGGAGCGCGACTCCCAAGGGAAAAGTAGGTGGTGGTGAGGCAAATGGTAAAACCAAGGTTGGGCCTTGCTGGAGGAGTTTTATTCAAAGCGAACTATCAAGGGGTTCCCATAACACCCAACCGCGTAAGGAACGCAAAATCAAGGAACATAACACCGGTATGACGGAAACTAGGGCGGCAAGAGTGGAACAAAACACCAGGCATAAGGCCGATCCTTCCACCCTTTACCAATTATATAGATGCATTAATTAACATAATAGCTATTGTGATATCCCAACATATCCATGTTCCAACATGGAACAAACTTCAGCTTCACCTGCAACTAGCAACGCTATAAGAGGGCTGAGCAAAGCGGTAACATAGCCAAACAACAGTTTGCTAGGATGGTTGAAAAAGGTTAGAGGCTATCATGGAAATTTGGGAGGCTTGATATAGCAAGTGGTAGGTAGCGCGACATAACAAATAGAGCGAACAACTTGCAAGCAAAGATAGAAGTGATTTCGAGGGTATGGTCATCTTGCCTGAGATCCCGCAAGGAAGAAGAACGAGTCCATGAAAAAGACAAGCGGACGAAGTCGAACGAATCCTCACAAACGCGATGTTATCGGAACCAACCCGAAGAAGCAACACCGGAAAGAAGCAAACAACATAGTAAACAACCATTGCATAAGCATGGCATGATGCACAACCAAGTATGATGCATGTCCGGTTTAATGAGGCATGGCATGGCAAAGTGCACAAGCAAAACTACAAGTTAAGTGGAGCTCAATATGCAACGAGTTGCATATTGAAGAAACACCACAACAAGTTATTTAGTTCGATCTCGTTTATGTACCCAACAATATTAAATGTTGATTAACATGACAAGAGGTGAAGCAAATGAAAACTACCTATCTAGGCAAGTTTAAATGAGGTCGGAACAACAAACAACAAGTCTGGAAACTCCTCATGTGCATATTTTAGGTTTGGTAATGTTCTGCCCTAAACCATATTTTAGAGTTGTTAAACATGCAAAGTAAAGCCACCATGTTAAACTAGGCATTTTTCTGCCCAATTTACATATAAAGAATATTAAGTTTGGAGCTACGGCTATTTAGTTAGGAATTAAATCATTTTAGCATGTTATTTAAGCAAATTAAAGCAAACATCATTTTAAACATTTCAAAGATGGATGAAAGTGGCAAATTATGAAACTACACCAAAATCTAAGCAAGTTTCATATATAACTTATTTTAAACTGATGCACGGTTGGTGAGTTATGTTATGCATGAACTAGGAGGACTTTTCTGCAAAACTGCAAATCCCTGGAATAAAAGGAAAATCATCGCACTGGAAAAAAACACCAATGGTCCGAATCTGAAGCAGGGGCCGAATTAGATGGATCTGGGCTGCTAGGCCTCACGGCCTGAAGCGGAGAAGGCTTGTCGCTGGGCCTTGCGGTTGGGGCTTGACGCTGCGCTGCGTGCTTGACCGCGCAGGATCGATGCGGATGGACCTGCCTCCCTCGATGCAGAGGAACAGGCGGCAGAAGCCGGCCTTGGCGAGACGACAGGGTCAGTAGAGCGCCGGGGTCGCGGGTCAACAGAGGAGGCGCTCGGCTGGGTGAACGAAGGCGCGAGGCAGAGTTGGACTTGGCGCAGCGGGCGCAGCGACACTGATGGACAGCGGCGAGGCAGAGGAGCGGGACTCCAGCCACGAGGCAAGGCGGCGGCCACAGACTTGGAGCTCGGGGTCGGGGAGGTCACGTGGTTGCCGGAGACGGTGGGGAAAACGACCGAGGGCGGTGAATTGAGGCCTGGTCCGGGCGGGCGACGCGTGCAACGAGGAGGTCCGGGACGGGGTCGGAGAAGCGATCCAGGGCGACGGGACTTGGGGTACCATGGCCACGGCGAGGAGTTCCATGGGCGGCGGCGATGTTCGGTTCCTGCAGGGAGGCGAGATGAGAGACAAAGAGATCATGAGCGAGAGAGAGGTCCAGAGAGGAAAAGGGGAGAGGTAAAGGGAGGAGCGGGCGTGGTCACGGTGGAGCTGTTGCTCTCTGCTACCTCTTGAGCACTGCGTTGGTTTTCCCCGAAGAGGAAGGGATGATGCAGCAAAGTAGCGTAAGTATTTCCCTCGGTTTTTGAGAACCAAGGTATCAATCCAGTAGGAGGCTACGCGCGAGTCCCTTGTACCTACACAAAACAAATAAATCCTCGAAACCAACGCGAATAGGGGTTGTCAATCCCTACACGGCCACTTACGAGAGTGAGATCTGATAGATATGATAAGATAATATTTTTTGGTATTTTCATGATAAAGATGCAAAGTAAAATAAAGGCAAAGTAAAAAGCAAGGAAATAACTAAGTAGTAGGAGATTAATATGATAAAGATAGACCCGGAGGCCATAGGTTTCACTAGTGGCTTCTCTCGAGAGCATAAGTATGCTACGGTGGGTGAACAAATTACTGTTGAGCAATTGACAGAACTGAGCATAGTTATGAGAATATCTAGGTATGATCATGTATATAGGCATCACGTCCGAGACAAGTAGACCGACTCCTGCCTGCATCTACTACTATTACTCCACTCATCGACCGCTATCCAGCATGCATCTAGAGTATTAAGTTAATGAAAACAGAGTAACGCCTTAAGCAAGGTGACATGATGTAGAGGGATAGACTCATGCAAAATGAAGAAAACCCCATCTTGTTATCCTCGATGGCAACAATACAATACGAGCCTTGGTGCCCCTACTGTCACTAGAAAGGACACCGGAAGATTGAACCCAAAGCTAAGCACTTCTCCCATTGCAAGAAAGATCAATCTAGTTGGCCAAACCAAACTAATAATTCGAAGAGACTTGCAAAGATACACTACAAGAAATATGTCAACTTGTGACCTTGACTATTGGTCACTGAAAGGTCATTGTTTTTCATTTGCGACCTTTTTGTGACCAAAAACAGAAGGTCAAAAGCTGGCGGTCGTAAACTGAAATTAACGACCTTCTCTGTGAGAAGGTCGTGGACGTTTATGACCAAAATATGCCTACTGTATTGTTTTGGTCACTAGCAGCCTCCCCAGGCCACGTAGGCATCCAGTGTGGCAAGCTTGGCAAAAGAATCAGCCCGGTCCAATTCGGTTTTCTACATGGGCCTAGCCCAACAATTCGGCCTTCTTAATGTATTTTTTTCCTGTGCTTTTATTAGCTACATGGGTCTGGCCCAACAATTTAGCCTTGGATTTCTAGGCCTTTAGCCTTTTTGCTACCATTTCTTATTTGGGCCTTGGCCTTTTTACAATCCATTTTGAACCAGGTCCCACTAGTCAGGTCATCCAATTAGGTCCCACTTGTCAGTTTTATTTTGTTTCTTTCCCATTTTAAAGGACCCACTAGTGAAATGGGACCCAAGTGTGCTGTTTTGGTGCCGCACGTCAGTTCTCTATTTGTGCCACTTGTCAAGCCGGATGTACTTGATTCAAATAACACATAACACACAACAAATAACTTGATTCAAATAGAGCCAATAATACATAAAATTTTAAACGGCAACCAAAGTACTTTACAATCATGGCAGTATAAATCAGGCATTCAACTATAAAATACAACTAAATATTAATATGGCCAGCTCCAGCTCCAGGGTTTTCTTCGGGATTATTCTCCTGGAGTTCCTTGTACACCAACTTTTGACGAATGAAGGCCAAAATCTGCGTGTTATAAATCATAAAAGTTAGGAATATAATCAAGTGAAGTCGTGCATATAACATTCTCCTAACAATGAAAAATAGCTGCAGAATTTTAGATCTAATAAGAAACCATGCATATAACATTCTCATAACAGCAAGCTTGAGATATATTTGGAAAGGGAAAATGACAAGTATCAACCCAGTGCAAGATAACAGAGCAACTATGTCAAAGTTATTCAGATTTCCTGATGTGTGTGTCGCGTTATACATGCATCAAGAAGATCGTATATATACACCAATTTAACGCCTAAAGCACATCAGGCTTGGAGCTTACGTATATATACACAATTACTAGTTGGAACTAGTGAACAAAGGTTGTGAATGATTTTCATATGAGTATGTACAGTCATGGTTCTGGACATGAAAATGTTTATGTACATACAAGTACCCAGTACTTACTACAGATTTGCTAAAAGAAAGCAGATAGTATATCATCCATGATCCACTGATTTAGACTGGTATTATATCTTACAAATAAAACTGAAGAAGTTCATTTCCAGCCCAACTATAATCTCAGGCCAACTACTATAAGATGCAGGGAGCAGAGAGCTCACCATGGTTGTCATGTAGTCCACATGGAAGAGGCAGCATGCCCATCCAAGCAGGATCAGCAGCACAAGCTCAATTACAGTCTCCGGCCCCTCTCCGTCACCACTTGCACCACCCATGAGCTCGCTGATCGCTGGCTATGTAGTCCACCTGATTTGCAAAGTGCAAAGGTTTCATCAATAAAACAGAGGGCGTAGCTATGGTTTTCGGCAAACTTAACTTAGAGTTATGGGCATCAACATATCAGTTCAGTCATAACTCATAACTAACTGAAACTATGCCACTTTTCATAAAAAGATGATCACATGATTCTTGCAAGATTTTTCAGTGAGCGAGTCCCTGATAACCCACAAGTATAGGGGATCACAACAGTTTTCGAGGGTAGAGTATTTAACCCAAATTTATTTATTCGACACAAGGGGAGCCAAAGAATATTCTCAAGTATTAGCAGCTGAGTTGTCAATTCAACCACACCTGGAAACTTAGTATATACAGCAAAGTGTTTAGTAGCACAATAATATGATAGTGGTGGTAACGGCAACAAAAGTAAAGACAGAAAAAGTAATGTTTTTGGTATTTTGTAGTGATTGTAACAGTAGCAGCGGGAAAGTAAATAAGCGTAAACCAGTATATGGAAAACTCGTAGGCACCGGATCAGTGATGGATAATTATGCCGGATGCGGTTCATCATGTAACAGTCATAACATAGGGTGACACAGAACTAGCTCCAGTTCGTCAATGTAATGTAGGCATGTATTCCGTATATAGTCATACGTGCTTATGGAAAAGAACTTGCATGACATCTTTTGTCCTACCCTCCCGTGGCAGCGGGGTCCTATTGGGAACTAAGGGATATTAAGGCCTCCTTTTAATAGAGAACCGGAACAAAGCATTAGCACATAGTGAATACATGAACTCCTCAAACTATGGTCATCACCGGGAGTGGTCCCGATTATTGTCACTTCGGGGTTGCCGGATCATAACACATAGTAGGTGACTATAGACTTGCAAGATAGGATCAAGAACTCACATATATTCATGAAAACATAATAGGTTCAGATCTGAAATCATGGCACTCGGGCCCTAGTGACAAGCATTAAGCATAGCAAAGTCATAGCAACATCAATCTCAGAACATAGTGGATACTAGGGATCAAACCCTAACAAAACTAACTTGATTACATGATAAATCTCATCCAACCCATCACCGTCCAGCAAGCCTACGATGGAATTACTCACGCACGGCGATGAGCATCATGAAATTGGTGATGGAGGATGGTTGATGATGACGACGGCGATGAATCCCCCTCTCTAGAGCCCCGAACGGACTCCAGATCAGCCCTCTTGAGAGGTTTTAGGGCTTGGCGGCGGCTCTGTATCGTAAAACGCGATGATTTCTTCTCTCTGATTTTTTTCTCTCCGAAAGAAAATATATAGAGTTGGAGTTGGCGTCGGAGGGTCAACAGGGGGCCCACGAGGTAGGGGGCGCGCCCTAGGGGGGGGGGCGCCCCCCACCCTCGTGGAAAGGGTGTGGGCCCCCTGGTCTTCATATTTGGCAAGGATTTTTTATTGTTTTTTCTAAGACCTCCCGTGGAGTTTCAGGTCATTCCGAGAATATTTGTTTTCTGCACATAAAACAACACCATGGTAATTCTGCTGAAAACAGCGTCAGTCCGGGTTAGCTCCATTCAAATCATACAAGATAGAGTCCAAAACAAGGGCAAAAGTGTTTGGAAAAGTAGATACGACGGAGACGTATCAACTCCCCCAAGCTTAAACCCTTGCTTGTCCTCAAGCAATTCAGTTGACAGACTGAAAGAAAGAAAGAAAAACTTTTACAAACTCTGTTTGCTCTTGTTGTTGTAACTATGTCAAGCCAGCATTCAAGTTTTCAGCATAGATCATAACTAACCACATTTGCAATAATCCTCAAGTCTCACAATTACTCGTATCAATAGCATAATCAACTAGCAAGTCATAATAATAAATCTCGGATGACAACACTTTCTCAAAACAATCATAATATGATATAACAAGATGGTATCTTGCTAGCCCTTTCTGAGACCGCAAAACATAAATGCAGAGCACCTTTAAAGATCAAGGACTGACTAGACATTGTAATTCATGGTAAAAGAGATCCAATCATAGTCATACCCAACATAGATTAATAGTGATGAATGCAAATGACAGCTGTGCTCTCCAGCTAGTGCTCTTTAATAAGAGGGTGATGACTCAACATAAAAGTAAATGGATAGGCCCTTCGTAGAGGGAAGCAGGGATTTGTAGAGGTGCCAGAGCTCGGTTTTGAAATAGAGATAAATTGTATTTTGAGCGGCATACTTTCATTGTCAACGTAACAACTAAGAGATGGCGATATCTTCCATGCTAAACACATTATAGGCGGTTCCCAAACAGAATGGTAAAGTTTATACTCCCCCTCCACCAACAAGCATCAATCCATGGCTTGCTCGAAACAACGAGTGCCTCCAACATACATCAGGTCCTAGGGGGAGTTTTGTTTGCAATTAATTTTGATTTAGTTTGCATAAAGCATGGGACTGGGTATCCCGGTGACCAGCCATTTTCTCGTGAGTGAGGAGCGGAGTCCACTCCTCTTGAGAATAACCGCCTAACACGGAAGATAAGGACAGCCTTTGTTGATACATGAGCTATTCGAGCATACAAAACAGAATGTTTATTTGAAGGTTTAGAGTTTGGCACATACAAATTTACTTGGAACGGCAGGTAAATACCGCATATAGGAAGGTATAGTGGACTCATCTGGAATAACTTTGGGGTTTAAGGGATTGGATGCACAAGCAGTATTCCTGCTTAGTACAGGTGAAGGCTAGCAAAAGACTAGGAAGCGACCAACTAGAGAGCAACAACAGCCATGTAGATGCATTAAAATTAATAAACATTGGATGCAAGCATGAGTAGGATATAATCCACCATGAACATAAATATCATGAAGGCTATGTTGATTTTGTTTCAACTACATGCATGAACATGTGCCAAGTCAAGTCACTTAAATCATTCGAAGGAGGATACCACCCCATCATACCACATCATAATCATCTCAATAACATGTTGGCATACAAGGTAAATCATTATAACTCATAGCTAATCAAGCATGGCACAAGCAACTATGATCTCTAATTGTCATTGCAAACATGTTTATTCATAATAAGCTGAATCAAGAACGCGGGACTCATCATATTTACAAAAACAAAAGAGGTCGAGTTCATACCAGCTTTTCTCATCTCAGTTAGTCCATCATATATCATCATAATTGCCTTTCACTTGCACGACCGAACGGCGTGAATAATAATAAGAGTGCATGTGCATTGGACTAAGCTAGAATCTGCGAGCATTCAATAAACAGGGGAAGACAAGGCAATATGGGCTCTTGGTTAAATCAACAATAATGCATATAAGAGCCACTTCAACAATTTAATTATGGTCTTTTCCTACGGACCCCCAAAGAAAAGAAAAGAAATAAAACTATTTACACGGGAAAGCTCCCAACAAGCAAAAGAAGAACGGGAAATATTTTTGGGTTTTCCTTTTAATTATTACTACTATAGTAGAAAAATAAACTACTACTAATTTTTTGTTTTTCTTAAGGTTTAACAAACACACAAGAAGAAAGCAGGAAAAGGAAAATAAACTAGCATGGATATTACAGTGAAAAAGTATGAGCACCGACATCTAGCAACGAGTGTGTGTGAACATAAATGTAATGTCGGTGAGAAATACGTACTCCCCCAAGCTTAGGCTTTTGGCCTAAGTTGGTCTATGGCCATGGCTAGCCTGGCGGATATCCATAATAATAGTTGTTAGGGTCATACTATGATGAGGAGGAATAGTTGGGATCATACTGTGTTGAAGATGAAGACTCTGACTGCCACTGGCTGACAGTCATCTCTGGATCCCAAGAATAAACAGATTGTCGTGGAGGCTCATCGTGGGGTTCCTGTTCTGGCTCCTCGATAGGTGCAGGGTTCTGGTAGGCGTGAATAGCCATCAACGGAACAAGGTATGTGCCTGCAGTCAAATCAAACAAAGAAGGAGCAGGCAGGGTGATAGTCTCAGGATGATGTTTATTAAAGAACAATTGATATCTAAGCTCCCCTGCCATATTCTTAACAATAAAATCATGTGCTACCATACTTTTATGATCTAGATAAACACGGGGCAACACCTTTTCTTCCTTCTCAGCATGCCTAATAGGTATGTTAAAATGTGCGGCTAGGTGTGTAGCATAAATGCCTCCAAAGATGGGGCCCTTAGTACGGTTCATATTTAACCGTCTGGCAATAATACCGCCCATACTAAAAGTGTTATCAATGTATAAACCTTGGAGTAGAATAATTATATCAGGGATACTAAGGTTTCCAAAGTTTCCGCGTCCAATTAAACAACGACTAGCAAATAATGCAAAGTAACGTAAAACAGGAAAATGTATGCTAGTGATTCGTGCATCGGAAACCTTCCTGGTTTCTCCTACAGTGATATTATTAATAAATCCCCCACATCATCATGGTGTGGTTCTTCTGTCTTGCCCTCAAAAGGGACTAAACAAATACGACAGAAATCAAAAAGTGACATCTCCTTATGCTCATCATATAAATGAAATTCCACCGTAGGTGGTGAGTTCCTAGGATGAAAATAAAAGTTTAGCACAAAGGTATTTGTGAGTAAGAGATACTGATCGCATTGGTCGTGGAGGAAAGCGGTGAGGCCTGCATTGTGAGACAATTCATGAAAATCTTCATAGATACCAGCTGCTCTCAAGAAATCATCAGAAGGCCATTCACACGCCCGAATCTCCGCGGTGCGCGACAAATTATACTTAGGCTTCGGTGCCTTTTCCTTCGAGCTTTGGCTCGATGAGCCCCTGAATAATCTCCTCATCATTTTCTGAATAATTCTGAAATTGTTTAGTAACTTCAAACAAGAGTGAACCAACTTCAATAAAACTGATAGCAACTACTCCTACAAGTGCCTAGAGCCTATATCAAGCATTAGAACTACTTGGAACCATATAAATTTGGCATGCAAGCTCAAGAACATGGTCACCTATGCAGCACAAATTTGCAAAGAATAGAGCACTAGGACAAAAACTAATTGGACCAATGGAGGAGTCACATACCAAGGAACAATATCCCCAAGCAGTTTTGCGAGAGGTGCTTTGAGCAAGGAGATCGAAAATCGCAGCAGAAGTGGCTGGAACTCGTGCTTGAGTTGGATTTTCGGGTTTGTGTGAGGCAGAGGAAGAAGATGGGTGCTGGGATAAGTGGAGGAGGGCCACCGTGGGCCCACAAGGCAGGGGGCGCACCCACCACCCTCGTGGCCAGGTGGCAGCTCCTCCCGTGGTAATTTTTGCACAGTAAATCCTCAAATATTCCCGAAAAAATCATATTAAATTGGCATGGCATTCTGAGGACTTTTATTTTCGGGATATTTTTATATTGCACGGATAAGTCAGGAAACAGACAGAAAAATACTATTTTTTACTTTATTTCTACTAAATTACAAAAAATATAAAGAGGGTACAGAAGTTTGTGCTTCTAGTTTCATCCATCTCATGCTTATCAAAAAGAATCCACTAACAAGGTTGATCAGGTCTTGTTAACAAACTCATTCCGATAATCATGAAACCGGAGAAATTTCGAATGACACTAAGTTACCTCAACGGGAATATGCACATCCCCTATAATAAGTATATCATATTTCTTTTTCACCGTAGGAAGAGGAAATTCAAAACCTCCAATTATAATCGATGGAATTTTTCCAATGGAGTTGATACTATGAACTTGAGGTTGTTTCCCCGGAAAGTGTATCGTATGCTCATTACCATTAACATGAAAAGTGACATTGCCTTTGTTGCAATCAATAACAGCCCCTACAGTATTAAGAAAAGGTCTTCCAAGAATAATAGACATACTATAATCCTCGGGAATATTAAGAATAACAAAGTCCATTAAAATAGTAACGTTTGCAACCACAACGGGCACGTCCTCACAAATACCGATAGGTATAGCAGTTGATTTATCAGCCATTTGCAAAGATATTTCAGTAGGTGTCAACTTATTCAAGTCAAGTCTACGATATAAAGAGAGAGGCATAACACTAACACCGGCTCCAAGATCACATAAAGTAGTTTTAATATAATTTCTTTTAATGGAGCAAGGTATAGTAGGTACTCCGGGATCTCCAAGTTTCTTTGGTATTCCGCCCTTAAAAGTATAATTAGCAAGCATGGTGGAAATTTCAGCTTCCGGTATCTTTCTTTTATTAGTAATGATATCTTTCATATATTTAGCATAAGGATTTGTTTTGAGCACATCAATCAATCGCATACGTAAAAAGTTAGGCCTAATCATTTCAGCAAAGCGCTCAAAATCCTCATCATCCTTCTTTTTGGATGGTTTCGGAGGAAAAGGCATGGGTTTCTGAACCCAAGGTTCTCTTTCTTTCCCATGTTTCCTAGCAACAAAGTCTCTTTTATCATAACGTTGATTCTTTGATTGTGGGTTATCAAGATCAACAACAGGTTCAATTTCTACATCATTATCATTACTAGGTTGAGCATCATCATGAACATCATCATTAATATTTTTACTAGGTTCATGTTCATTACCAGATTGTGTTTCAGCACCAGACATAGAAATATCATTTGGATTATCAGGTGGTTCAACAATAAGTTCACTAGAAGTTTGCACAGTTCTATCATTTTTCTTCTTCTTCTTTTTAGAAGAACTAGGAACATCAATATTATTTCTTTGAGAATCTTGCTCGATTCTCTTAGGGTGGCCTTCAAGATACAAAGGTTCCTGAGTCATTCTACCAGTTCTAGTAGCCACTCTAACAGCATAATCATTTTTCTTACTATTCATTTCATGGAGCAATTCTTTTTGAGCTTTAAGTACTTGTTTTACTTGAGTGGTAACCATAGAAGCATGTTTGATAACAAGTTTAAGTTCACCTGTAGTATTAGCCATATAATCACCCAAGTATTTAATTATATCGGAATCATATTTCAATTGTCTAACAAAATAAGCATTGAAATTTTCTTGTTTGACAATAAAATTATCAAACTCATCAAAGCATTGCCTAGCAGACTTATAGTGAGGGATATCACCTTCATCAAATCTATAGAGAGAATTTACCTTTACTACCTGTGTCGGGATATCGGGAGGTTCTTCAATGAATAAAGGATTAAGATCATATACTTCGTCAACAGGCGGTATATTAAGACCATGTATCTCTTCGATAGGAGGTAAATTTTTAACATTTTCAGCTTTAATACCTTTTTCTTTCATAGATTTCTTTGCCTCTTGCATATCTTCGGGACAGAGAAATAGAACACCTCTCTTCTTCGGAGTTGGTTTAAGAATAGGCTCAGTAATTGGAGCAGGAGATGGCTCAGGAGCTGGCTCAGGAGGTGCCAAATTATTTTCATTTGTCAACATATTATTCAATAGAATTTCAGCTTCATCTGGTGTTCTTTCCCTGAAAATAGAACCAGCACAACTATCTAGGTAATCTCTGGAGGCATCGGTTAGTCCATTATAAAAGATGTCAAGTATTTCAGGTTTCTTAAGAGGATGATCAGGCAAAGCATTAAGTAACTTGAGAAGCCTCACCCAAGATTGTGGGAGACTCTCTTCTTTAATTTGCACAAAGTTGTATATTTTCCTCAAAGCAGCTTGTTTCTTATGAGCAGGGAAATATTTAGCAGAGAAGTAATAAATCATATCCTGGGGACTATGCACACAACCAGGATCAAGAGAATTAAACCATATCTTAGCATCACCCTTTAATGAGAACGGAAATATTTTGAGTAAATAGAGGTAACGTGATCTCTCATTATTAGTGAACATGGGAGCTATATCATTTAACTTAGTAAGATGTGCCACAACAGTTTCAGATTCATAGCCATAAAATGGATCAGAGAATTCATAATCTTTATCAGGAACACATATAGGTGAAGTAGCAAAAGCAGGATCGGGTTTCATTTTATCTCTAAGTGATTCTTTGTTCCATTTAATCAATAACCTCTTAAGCTCGTATCTATCTCTGCAGGCTAAAATAGCTAAAGAAGAATCTTTATCAAAAAGATAACCTTCAGGAATAACAAGCATATTTTCATCATCAATATCATCATCGTATTCAGTTTCATCAATTTCTCTTTCTCTAGCCCTAGCAATTTGTTCTTCAAGAAATTCAATAAGGGGCACAGTAGTATCAGGCATAGAAGCAGTTTCATCATAAGTATCATGCATAGTAGAAGTGGCATCATCAATAACATGCGACATATCAGAACGAATAGCAGAAGCAAATGTAGGTGTCGCAAACTTACTCATAACAGAAGGTGAATCAAGTGCTTCATAGTTGAGGGATAGATCTTGGTTTTTGGATCTCTCAAGTTCTTCATAGTGTCCAGCAGATATAAATCCCAAGTCACTCAAAGAATAGAGCTATGCTCCCCGGCAACGGCGCCAGAAAAAGGTCTTGATAACCCACAAGTATACGGGATCGCAACAGTTTTCATGGGTAGAGTATTTAACCCAAATTTATTGATTCGACACAAGGGGAGCCAAAGAATATTCTCAAGTATTAGCAGCTGAGTTGTCAATTCAACCACACCTGGAAACTTAGTATCTGCAGCAAAGTGTTTAGTAGCACAGTAATATGATAGTGGTGGTAACGGCAACAAAAGTAAAGACAGCAAAAGTAATGTTTTTATTATTTTGTAGTGATTGTAACAGTAGCAGCGGGAAAGTAAATAAGCGTAAACCAGTATATGGAAAACTCGTAGGCACCGGATCAGTGATGGATAATTATGCCGGATGCGGTTCATCATGTAACAGTCATAACATAGGGTGACACAGAACTAGCTCCAGTTTGTCAATGTAATGTAGGCATGTATTCCGTATATAGTCATCTGTGCTCATGGAAAAGAACTTGCATGACATCTTTTGTCCTACCCTCCCGTGGCAGCGGGGTCCTATTGGGAACTAAGGGATATTAAGGCCTCCTTTTAATAGAGAATCGGAACAAAGCATTAGCACATGGTGAATACATGAACTCCTCAAACTATGGTCATCACCAGGAGTGGTCCCGATTATTGTCACTTCGGGGTTGCCGGATCATAACACATAGTAGGTGACTATAGACTTGCAAGATAGGATCAAGAACTCACATATATTCATGAAAACATAATAGGTTCAGATCTGAAATCATGGCACTCGGGCCCTAGTGACAAGCATTAAGCATAGCAAAGTCATAGCAACATCAATCTCAGAACATAGTGGATACTAGGGATCAAACCCTAACAAAACTAACTCGATTACATGATAAATCTCATCCAACCCATCACCGTCCAGCAAGCCTACGATGGAATTACTCACGCATGGCGGTGAGCATCATGAAATTGATGATGGAGGATGGTTGATGATGATGACGGCGACGAATCCCCCTCTCCGGAGCCCCGAACGGACTCCAGATCAGCCCTCCCGAGAGGTTTTAGGGCTTGGCGGCGGCTCCGTATCGTAAAACGTGATGATTTCTTCTCTCTGATTTTTTTCTCTCCGAAAGCAAATATATAGAGTTGGAGTTGGCATCGGAGGGTCAATAGGGGGCCCACGAGGTAGGAGGCGCGCCCTAGGGGGGGCGCCCCCACCCTCGTGGAAAGGGTGTGGCCCCCCTGGTCTTCATATTTGGCGAGGATTTTTTATTGTTTTTTCTAAAACCTCCCGTGGAGTTTCAGGTCATTCTGAGAATATTTGTTTTCTGCACATAAAACAACACCATGGTAATTCTGCTGAAAACAACGTCAGTCCGGGTTAGTTCCATTCAAATCATACAAGATAGAGTCCAAAACAAGGGCAAAAGTGTTTGGAAAAGTAGATACGATGGAGACGTATCAGTCCCCACAACATATGCATTAAGACAGAGCGGCAACTTACAACAACAGACATGCTTCGAAAACTACATTACATATTACAGCAGCATGATAAAAATGTACTCAAATATATTCACAGAAGCACAGAGACTATATATAGTCCTTTCACAATTGGAGTAAGAAATGCAAGGATAGTTATAACTTGGAAGTTTCGCGCTAATAGCCTAATAACAAATTTCAAATAAAAATAGTATTAATTCTAATATTATATGGCAAAGTAGGAAAGAAAGCCTCGCAGTTCTCTCAGTTATCACAAAAGTAATATGCCACTTTGCTCCAAGCTTCAGTGGGCGGAAAAGAGACATCATGGATCACATATGATATGTGCTAGCCACAGAGGCAAGCTCACAAAAACAAACAAAGGGACTGGTAGAATATGATGATACTGTTGTTCTCAGGCGAGGAAATAAAAAATTCAATAACAGAAGCTAATTTCAGGGACCATAATGGCGCTGCATCAAGTGCAGTTCAATTTCATGCCTGTATCAGATGAAATGAAGCAATAGCAAAGCTACGATTCACCTGAAACTAATACATGGTTTCATCCATCAGAATTAGCTGGTTACACTAATCATGCAATATCAGTGGGAATCTGAACGATTTTCTTCATCACCCGGAATCATGTAGTTCAACCCAACATAACACAATGAGCAATAAGGTCCATAACCAATGAAGGAATGCATGTACATTCAGTCTAAAGCAGTAAAAATGTGCAAATGTACTTTAGGAGATGGCGTGACCCGTCGATTTTCTTCATCACCCAGGTAATGCACATCTCATCAGCCAGCAGAACACAAAAAAGAGGATAGAAAAAGTACTGCTAAGAGGTTTGCAAAAAATCAAAGGAAAGTATTTGCTCAATAATAAAGGAGTACATATGTAGTCCAAGAGATGGCATGATCCGTCAGAAGTATCTGGTTGTAATAATCATGAAAAATCAGTGGGAATCCGAACGATTGTCTTCATCACCCAGATCATGCACATCTCAGCCAGCAGAACATCACAAGTAACATATGTAAAACAATGATTTTGAGCATCAGCAAACAAAATTCTTCACAGTACTATAAAGCATCAACTAAGACTACTCCTAGAATAGTAACACAACAATTAAACTTGAGGAACTAATAAAGGAAAAAAGAAAAGAGCATCCTGTGCTGTATAAGGTCCAACAGAAATTGGCACATTTCCTACGTTCGGTCAGGCCACTGTGATCCCGCGACGGGGCCGCTTGCTACGATGGGAGTTTGGCTATGGATCTACACTAGCAGAGCAGCGATGGAAACAAGGTAACAGAGATGGGGGTGAGCAGGGGAAGGACCTTCTGTGGAGCGTCGTCGTGGTCGGCGTGGACGACGCCGTCGTTGTCGAGCTCGAGGTCGGACTCGACGATCTCCTCGTCCAGCTCGTCGGGCTCGGGGGTTGGGTCGTGCATGTCCTGGTCATCCTCCTCCTCCTCCTCGTCGTCGTCGATGTCATCCATGGACCTCGCCTGCCGGTGCAAATCCAACCCCAAAAAAGTGGATCAGACAAGCAAGTAATTTGAAGATCGATGCCGGGGGAGGAGAAGGGACGTCGGATCAGCACCTTGGGCGCGGGCTTGGGCTTGGCGGATGCAGCAGCGGTGGCAGGGAGGGTGGCGCTGAGGGAGGCGGCTAGAGTCGAGGGGGAGGTGGATCGAGACGGATACGGGGAGCATCTGCCTCGATCTGGATCGAGGAGAGGGAGGCCGTGTGCTGGATCTTGCCGGAGGGGAGGGAGGGAGGAACAGAGCATGGGGATCTTGGAGCGCGCTGGATCTTGCCTGAGGGGAGGGAGGGAGGAGAGCAGGGGGAGGGGTGGGTGGTGGCGAGGGGAGGGGAGGTGGGAGGGATCGGGGAGCGCTAGGGTTCGCGGGGGACGAGGGAGGAGTGCGGGCTGTGGCCTGTGGGTTGTTGGGCTATGTGGGGTGAGAAGGTGAGGAGGGAGCACTGCCGTTGGATCTGGGTGTATCGGACGGTGCTCGATCCATGATCCGCGTGACATGCCTCTGAACCAATCAAAATAGAGTACATGTGTGTGACATCCATGACCATCTAAGTAGGTCGTAACCGGCTGAAAATAAAGTGCAGATCTCTTTGGCTAAGAGAACCGACTCTTTTGGCGCCGTCTTTCGGCGGTTCCCCTCCGCCGGTGACCTCTTGGTCGTCGGCGGTGAGGAGGCTCGTCGGATCCCGCGTGTGTGGATCATTTTAGCTTTAGGTGGCGATCGGGGACGAGGGCGGGGCGGCAATACTGAATAAAGAAGCTTTGGGTTTTTATCCGGCAAGGCTGCCAGCAAGGACCTCGACACGTAGAAGAGCAGGGCATCGAGGAGGTGGTCGCGAGCGAGGAGTTCGTCGCCGTCACCTTCCCGGTGACCGAAGACTCGTAGTCATACCCGCCGTTTTGACAACATTTTGAAAGAAATTCAAAAAAAAGCAAAACAAAACTTTCGCAATGTGGCATTATATCTAACCTAGTTTACACGAAAAATAATAAACATTGACTACAGTAAATGTCTTAAAAACTGTTCTCGGAACCGAGTTATCATGTATGAAGATCAATGGCTTTTAAGCCAAGTGTTCTCGGAACCGAGTTATCATATATGAAGATGCATAGTTTGTTCAAATGATCTCATATTGTGCACAAGGGTGCATATTGGAATGGCAAACAATGTTGCCTAAGGAAATTTTCATTTTCTTTGGACGAAAAAATCATTTTCCATTTTCCAAGTGCCTAAAATGAGTATTTTTGTGAAGGACCTACCAAATAATTGTTGCAAAATTGGAACAAATCCATTTTCTAAAATACTAGGCCATATTTAATGCACAATTGACCAAATGGTTGGGTGTAAAAAGTTTTGATCCACCTCTCGGGAAGAAGACAAATTTCCGCCGATTCAGTTGGAAGCGGGGCAAATTTGAACTGCAGCTGCCTCATAGTTTGCTATTTATTTTTTCCAAAAGTCATTTCTAGGTATAAAAGTAGCTATTTAATCAGAGAAACACCAAAAAAATCCAAGATTAAACCACTAGCTAGGAACGGTCATTCCCGCCGTTTTGACCGCATTTTGAAACAGGCATAAAAAATTCAAAAAAAAAATTGGGAAACCTTCGCATTGTGTCATTATATGTGGCCAAGTTCACAGGAAAAATAACAAACTTGTAATACGGCAATTGATTTAAAAAAATGTTTTCAGAAATGAGCTATCATGTGTGAAGATTCATGGCTTTCAAATCAAATGATCAATCTTATGGCCACATTCATGGCATAGTTTGTTCAAATGATTTCATATTGTGCACAAGGGTGCATATTGGAATGACAAACAATTTTGCCTAAGGAAGTTTTCATTTTCTTTGCACGGAAAATTCATTTCCCATTTTTCGAGTGCCCGAAATGAGTTTTTTTTGTGAAGGAACTACCAAATAAATTTTGTAAAAATGTACCAAATAATTTTTCTAAAATACTAGGCCATGTTTAATGCACAATTGACCAAATGGTTGGGTGTCAAAAGATTCGATCCACCTCTGGTGAAAAAGACAAATTTCCGCCGATTCAGCTGGAAGCGGGTCAAATTTGAACTGTAGCTGCCTTGTAGTTTGCTCTCTATTTTTTCCAAAAATCATTTCTAGGTACATAAGTATCTGTTTTATCAGAGAAACACCAAAAAAATTCCAAGATTCGACCACTAGCTAGGAACGGTCATTCCTGCCGTTTTGACTGCATTTTGAAACGGGCATAAAAAATTCAAAAAAAAATCAAAAAATTGGAAAACCTTCGCATTTGTGTCATTATATGTGGCCAAGTTCCCAGGAAAAATAATAAACTTGTAATACGACAATTATTTTAAAAAAGTGTTCTCAGAAACGAGCTATCACGTGTGGACATCAATGGCTTTCAAGCCAAATGATCAATCTTATGGCCACATTGATGGCATAGTTTGCTTAAATGATCTCATATTGTGCACAAGGGTGCATATTGGAATGACAAACAATGTTGCCTAAGGAAGTTTTCATTTTCTTTGGACGAAAAAACCATTTTCCATTTTTCGAGTGCCCAAAAGGAGGTTTTTTTGTGAAGGACCTCCCAAATAATTGTTGCAAAATTGGACCAAATCATTTTTCTAAAATACTAGGCCATATTTAATGCACAATTGACCAAATGGTTGGGTGTAAAAAGTTCCGATCCACCTCTGGTGAAAAAGACAAATTTCCACCGATTCAGTTGGAAGCAGGTCAAATTTGAACTGTAGCTGCCTTGTAGTTTGCTCTTTATTTTTACTAAAAATCATTTCTAGTTACATAAGTATCTATTTTATCAGAGAAACACCAAAATAATTCCAAGATTCAACCACTAGCTAGGAACGGTCATTCCCGCCGTTTTGACCGCATTTTGAAATGGCATAAAAAATTCAAAAAAAATCAAAAAATTAGGAAACCTTCACATTGTGTCATTATACGTGGCCAAGTTCCCAGGAAAAATAACAAACTTGTAATACGACAATTATTTTAAAAAAGTGTTCTCAGAAACAAGCTATCACGTGTGGAGATCAATGGTTTTCAAGCCAAATGATCAATCTTATGGCCACATTCATGGCATAGTTTGCTTAAATGATCTCATATTGTGCACAAGGGTGCATATTGGAATGGCAAACAATGTTGGCTAAGGAAGTTTTCATTTTATTTGGATGAAAAAACCATTTTCCATTTTTCGAGTGTCCAAAAGGAGGTTTTTTGTGAAGGACCTCCAAAATAATTGTTGCAAAATTGGACCAAATTATTTTTATAAAATACTAGGACATATTTAATGTACAATTGACAAAATGGTTGGGTGTAAAAAGTTTTGATCCACCTCTCGTGAAAAAGACAAATTTCCGCCGATTCAGTTGGAAGCGGGTCAAATTTGAACTGCAGCTGCCTCATAGTTTGCTTTTTATTTTTTCCAAAAATCATTTATATTTACATAAGTACCTATTTAATCATAAATACATGGTTTGGTGGCATACGTCAAGGTTTGGGCAGTGGCCGAGGGCCCCAACTATAGAGCGCGTAAACTCGCATGCCCGCCGTGTGGTCACCGCGTGACCGTGGCGTTGCCATGTGTTCTGGGCGGCCTAGGCATGTCTAGTGGGTTGGGAACTCCCCAGGTAGGTGCTAGGAAGAAAATTACAACATAAGATTCTCACGAGGAAACCGATCGATGCTCAAACATGAATTAGCAACCAAGTGTTTGATTAGCGGTACATGAAATGTACATGGCTAATGGGCGTGTGTTTTGGCCGAGGATGATCAGTTACTAAGAAGACCGTCTTCACAAATTTTCAGCTCAAAAGGAGGAGCCTAGGTGGTACTTGCTTTGCAAAGTACCACACTAGACATAAATACGAATATTGAAGCCGGGCCCATAATAATGAATGGATTGAGCTGGTATTTGGTGGAGGATGGTTATTTGGGCATAGGAAAGCACTATAGAAAATGGATACTATTTGGAAATGCCAAAGTGGTACTTCCTTCACAAACTGTTGTTCTGAACAGAATAGGAAAATGAATATTTTTGAATTATTTTTGAACTAGGCAAGGAAGGTTTTTTACATATTTGACGAATATATGACCCAAAGAATTTATGAGATTTTTTGGGAATTTTGGGAATGACAGAAATATAGGTTGCTTCACAACCTAGGTCAAAAACTACCACATGGACATGACACATAGGCAAAACTGATGAGGTGGCGCCTAGTCATAGCAACCCACCACAATTTACAAGGTTATGACCATTTATATTGGTCGTTAACAACTAGAAATAAGGCAGCGGACTAGCGTTGTTTGCTTTATGACCATTTCGTGTAAGGAAATTACGACCTTTCTGACCAAAATGGTCGCAATGGTTTAGGGTTTGGAGCCCCCCGAACAGCTTTTGACCAATTGGTCTCAAATGGTCATAGATCTATGACCAATTCTTCCAGGGTCACTGACAGAAGGTCACTAGTTGACATATTTCTTGTAGTGATAACCAATCATACATAAAAGAATTCAGAGGAGATTCAAATATTGTTCACAGATAAACTTGATCATAAACCCACAATTCATCGGTCTCAACAAACACACCGCAAAAAGAAGATTACATCGAATAGTTCTCCACAAGAGAGGGGGAGAACATTGTATTGAGATCCAAAAAGAGAGAAGAAACCATCTAGTGTCGGGGCCCCGATCCTAAGTCACACCGATCTAGCATGTAACACTTGATATCACTTTGCGGCCTCACGCATGGTATTCCCACGGGTGCCACCTTACCTGGCCCCGGACCGTTTGCGCCTTTTGGCTCACGTATATGATAGCGTCGCTAGCATCCATATGACAGAGAACCCGGGCCGACATGACTAGTCGTGAACCCAAAGTGGCACTAACTTACAGGGACAGGCATACATGAATCAACCTCGAGCATGTCGGTCAACAGCGTATGAATCCGGGCTGTAGCACTGGGCTAACAGGACTCCGGGAACCCGGGCTGTAGCAGGCTAGGCAGGACTCCGGATGTCACCGCATGACATTTCCCCGAAGGGACAGACACATGAACGAAGTGAATCACATGCCGGCCAGTCAAGTGTTCCGGAGCAGTAGTGCTGGGCTAGCAGGACTCTGGTGAACCGGGCTGTAGCGGACTACTATGGCTCATGGAAGCACTAGACTACATTTCCCCATAAGAGAGGCTACCAGGGATAAACAACTAGGTTGTCGGATCCCACACATAGCAATACACGTTACACGTACACATAACATGCAAGTATGTGCTGTACAACATGGCATCACAACATAACTCAAACTCATATAGATAAAGGCCCAGAAGAGCGACATAGCATTCAATACAAATAGGGGTCTCATGACCCATCATTCAGAGCATACAAGCAACGGAAGCATTACATGTCTGAGTACAGACAACTACAAAAGGAAAAGACTAAGAAACCTGACTAAACACGACCCTCCCAAGGGTACAAGATCGTAGCTGGGATACAAGCTACTCGTCAAAGTCACTAGTGTAATCAACTGCAAAACATAAATAAGCAAACGTGAGTACGAAGGTACTCAACAAGTCTTACATCAGAACTATCTACATATGCAACATTATCAACAAAGGGGTGGTGGGGTTTTAACAGCAGCAAGCCAGCTTTGACTCAGTGGCTAACCTATACTACGAGTATCAAAAACTTCTTTGAGGTGAGGAGACGCACACGAGTCCACAAATTCACCATATCAATACTCCACTACGGATCCGTTCCCGTCTCCCTACGAGAAGGCCATCCATAGCACTCACGCTTATCTTGCGGATTTTAGAGTATCCACTTCAAGTTGTCTATGTACTACATAAGTCCTCCAAGTTTCCATATCCGAGGAAAACGACTATTCGAATAGATAATGTTAACCCTGCAGGGGTGTACTTCTTCACACACGCTCTCGCCACTTATCTCCCTGTACACGTCATGTACCTCGGCAACCTTCAAGCGGAATCCGGGCGAGGGTGTCGGACATGACCTAACTAACCACACAAGTCTCTCGTCCAGGTTTATCGCCTGTTCGAGTTCCATCCGCAAGGAGTTCCGGCCAAAGTCTCCAGTACGACCCCAAACAATGTGTGCAGGGTTCCCAAGCCCACCATCCGGGTGCCACTTGGTACACTGTGCCACGGTGCCTAGTCTGTCCCAAGCCCGTCCCATCGGACACCACCTGGTAGACAAGTAGCACTACCTACAAACGCCAGAAACTAGTTGCAACTCCTGGACAAACATCAAGTGGATTAATAAGCCGAGAGGGGCCGGATAACCGGAACCCAATGTGTGGTGGTAACTGGACTTGGATAACATACACAGAACTCGGTGCTTAGGGATGGTTCCAATGAGACAACCCACCATGTACTCCTACATGGCCTCTCATCGCTACCTTTACCAAAACGTGTTCACACACTTAGCCTTTATCGGTAGGACATGTTCACCGCTCCGATTCATTCCCGATGAATCAGACCTGACACAACTCTAAGCATAGCCGGTATAAAGAAAACAAGCATGGATGAGTAGGCACATCAAGGTTCAAGCAACTCCTACTCATGCTAGTGGGTTCCAACTATTTACTGTGGCAATGACAGGTCATGCAGAGGAATGGGTTCAACTACCGCAGCAGAAAAGTAGCAGTTGAATCATTGTTGTCCTAATGCAGTATAAGGAGCAGGAGCGAGAGAGTGGGATTTATCGAAATTCTCAAGGGGGTTTGCTTGCCTGATAGACGACGAAGGGGTACGGCTCCTCTGACAGGTACTCGGGAACACCTTCCGGAGTGGAACCTATCGAGAAGAAACGGTGCCGGCGATCAACACACAAACAAATGCAACAAAATGATGCATGAACATGACATGTGCAAATGCTAGTGTTTGGGCTAATGCAAGATGCTACCAAGTTGGTTGAAGCCCATTTGAATCAAAGATTCAAATGCAATTCAAAATGAAGCATTTAAAATGCCCATATTATGTTTTCACTTATACAGCATGTATAAGTTGGTTTTTCATGCATGTAACTGGCATAAATGGATTCCTTGCATTTTTCTGATAATTTTTCATATATAATTTATTTGATTCTGAGCTATGGTTGAATTATTATGATTTTTTGAAGTTTAGGCAATATTCTGGAATTTCCTGAGTTAAAATAATTCCAAAAAAAGAATAACTGCGCCAGCACTACGTCAGCATGACGTAAGCAAGTCAACGGGGCTGAACAGGTCAAACCTGACCAGTGGGTCCCACTGGTCAGTGACCCAGTCAACTAACTAAGTTATTAGTCCTAACTAACTGGGCAGGGCCCACTAGTCAGTGACTGTAGTAGCTAACCTAGTTAGTTAATTAGTGCTAACTATAGTAATTAGTCAGGCGGGGCCCACAAGTCAGTGAGAGAGAGGGGGAGGTCAAACTGGGTTGTGGGGTCAACCCACGCCAGTCAAAGGTCAGCGGTCGCCGGCGTTTAGCCGCCGGTGAGTCCAGACGCGGCGGTGCACTGCGGGTTTGGCCAACGGGGAGCCATTTGGCGCGCGGAGTGCAGCTACGGGATGCGGACACTCGTCTGCATCTAGCCGTGGTGGTGGCGCGGCCGGGGAGCGGCCGGAGGGGCACCGGCGATGACGAGTGCGGCGGCCGGAGTGCGGGTTCGGGCGGCGCAGCGCTATGGTGCACGAGAAGACGAGCTGGTGGTGACGTTAGCTTGCTGCGGAGCTGCAGAGCACGTCCATGTGCGTAGGAGCAACGAACACGGCCTCTGGCCACGGCGGCGAGGAGCTCAGGCGGCGTCGCGAATCGGTTGCCGACGGAATGGTGGCCAGAGAGGGAAATAGGGCACGGGGAGAGAGGGGATAAGAAGAGGAGCTCACAGCGAGGCTAACGGAGGGCTCGGCAGGCGCGGGGATGGACGGTGGGCAGAAAATCAACGGCGAGGGTCTCCGGGCACCGAAGTTGAAGAAGACGTCGGGGACGGCGTTGCAGGGCCTCCAGTGAAGCCTGGCTCGGCGTGGAGGTTGAGGACGGCAGCGCGGAGCTAAAGGGCATGCCCAGGAGGCGAGGGGAGGCAGTGGCCCCGGTGGTGCTTGTCGGCAGCGACGGTAGCGCTTCGGCCGTCGCGGGAGAGGGTGGCAGAGGAGGAGACGGGGATGAGGGAGAGTGAGAGGGGGTCGGGGAGGCTGCGTGGCAACTCCAGGGACGTCCGTAGGGAGGCGGTAAGCAGGAGGTGGCCGGGCGTGCGCCGGCGTGCGTCGGCCACGCGCCTCTCATCCTCCTGGCGGGAGGTTGAGGGTGGCTGGCAGGGCTAGCTGGGCCGCACAGTGCCAGGCCTCAGGTAAGTGTTTTCCTTTTTTTGTTTTCTTTTCTATTTCTGACATTTGTTTTTGACTTAAAAATAAATACCAGCACAAATATAAAAATGTTGAGATTCCTTGTGACCACTAGTTATAATATACCAGAGGCCCTCACCAAATTCCAACATTTTTATAGCCTTTAAAATATTTATATTATTTTAAACAACTCCAATTCAAATACATATGGGTTCATTCAAAAATCCAAAATGTTTAGCAAAAATGTGCATCACCTCTGGTTGTTGTTTGCAACATTTTCCAAAGACCATGAACATTTTTGAAGAGCATTTTGGGTTTATTGAAATTCCAATTTAAAATTGAACCTATTTGAATTTGCTTTGGTGCTAGGGTTTGAAACATCCCCATTTCAATTTCATTTGAAACTTAACATGATGCACAAAGCAAACCTATAACATACCAGAACTAGGGATGTGACAACTCGCCCCCACTCGGAAGAATCTCGTCCCGAGATTCAGGAGTTGGCGGAAAGAAAGCGGGGTACTCAAGTCGAAGACGCTCTTCTCGCTCCCAAGTAGCTTCTCTCTCGGAATGATGAGACCACTGAACCTTGAGAAACTTGATGTTATGACGTGAAGTGACACGCTCTGCTTGATCCAGAATGTGAACGGGGTACTCTCGATAAGTGAGGTTATCTTGGAGATCAAGCGTTTCGTGGTCCACTCCGCGGATGGGATCCGAGAAGCAACGCCTGAGTTGAGAGACGTGGAAGACATCATGAACTCGAGAAAGATGTGGGTGTAGTTCCAACTGGTAGGCAACCTCTCCTCGTTTAGCGAGAATGCGAAAAGGACGAATGTAACGAGGAGCCAACTTGCCCTTGATACCGAAACAATGGGTACCCTTCGAAGGGGTAACCCGAAGGTAAGCCTTGTCGCCAACTTCATAAGCCACTTCGTTATGACGACGGTCATACTGGCTCTTTTGACGAGATTGGGCTGTTTTCAAATTCTCACGAATGATGTGAACTTGCTCTTCTGCCTCCTGGATCATATCCGGGCCAAAGAATTGTCTTTCACCGGTTTCTGACCAGTTCAAAGGTGTTCGACATCTTCGTCCATAGAGAATCTCAAAAGGAGCTTTCTTCAGACTGGATTGATAGCTATTGTTATAAGCAAACTCGGTGAAAGGAAGACACTTCTCCCAATCCATACCGAATGAGATAACACAAGCTCTAAGCATGTCTTCGAGAATTTGGTTGACCCTTTCCACCTGACCACTTGATTGAGGGTGGAAAGCGGTACTGAAGGAAAGATGGGTGCCCATGGCAGTTTGGAAACTTTCCCAGAAATGAGAGGTGAAAAGACTGCCACGGTCTGAATTGATCTCTAGTGGAACACCATGGAGTGACACTATTCGGGAGATATATAAGTCAGCGAGCTGACTAGCAGTGATACTCTCTCGAACAGGTAGGAAGTGAGCCACTTTGGAAAGACGATCAATGACTACGAAGATAGCATTATTTCCTTTCTTGGTCCCGGGAAAGCCAGTGATGAAGTCCATACCAACTTTGTGCCATTTCCACTCGGGAATAGCTAAAGGTTGAAGGGTGCCAGCAGGTCTTTGATGCTCTGCCTTAACGCGATGGCAAACGTCACAGTTGGCAATATACTGAGTGATTTCTCTCTTCATCCTAGTCCACCAGAACCTCTGGCGTAGGTCCTGATACATCTTGGTACTACCGGGATGAATTGTGAGAGGAGATTCATGGGCCTCCTTAAGGATCAGTTGCTGCATCTGTTGACATTTGGGAACCACCAAACGGTTTCCAAAGTAAACAACACCTCGTTCATCCATAGAGAAACAGTCGGCAACTCCCTCGGAAATATTTTTCTTGATCCGGGAGATTTCCGTATCATGCTTTTGAGCCTCTATGATCTGATCCGTAAGGGTAGGTTTCGCCACCAAGGTAGAAAGGGAACCATGAGGAGCTATGTGAAGGTTAAGCTTACAGAATTCCTCATGGAGGGGTGGTTGACATTGTTGCAACATGAGGTTGTTGCAATAGGATTTACGGCTTAAAGCATCAGCCATGACATTGGCTTTTCCTGGGGTGTAGGTGATTCCTAAGTCGTAATCCGAGATCAACTCCAACCAACGTCTCTGTTTGAGATTCATATCCAGTTGGGTGAAGATATACTTGAGACCCTGATGGTCAGTGTAGATTTCGCAATGGTTACCAAGAAGGTAATGTCGCCAGGTCTTAAGTGCAAGACTACGGCTGCAAGCTCTAGATCATGTGTATGATAATTTTCCTCATGTGGATGCAACTGTCGAGAGGCATAGGCAATCACATGACGATCCTGCATAAGAATGCAACCTAGTCCTTGACGCGAAGTGTCACAATAGATAACAAAGTCTTTAGTGAAATCCGGTGGCACGAGTATGGGCGCAGAAGTCAGGCGTATTTTCAGTTCCTGAAAACTGTGCTCACACTGTGGGGTCCACTCAAACCTTTTATCTTTCTTGAGAAGTTCCATGAGGGGTTTGGCCACTTTGGAGAAGTTTTCAATGAAGCGGCGACAATAACTGGCTAGACCAAGGAAACCCCTAACTTGTTTGACCGTTTCGGGTGGAGTCCAATCGAGAACGGCTTTAACTCTCTCGGGATTTACATAAATGCCCTTACCAGAGATCACGTGGCCCAGATAGGTCACTTTCGGCAACCAAAATTCACACTTGGAGAACTTGGCATAAAGGCGGTGCTCTCTGAGTTTTTCTAACACAAGTCTAAGATGTTCGGCATGCTCTTCCTCGTTCTTCGAGTAAATAAGAATATCATTGAGATAAACCACGACGAACTTATCTAAGTACTCCGTAAAGATCGAGTTCATCAGGCGGGAGAAGGTAGCTGGAGCATTGGTTAGGTCGAAAGATATCACGGTGTACTCGTATTGACCATAACGAGTGACAAAGGCCGTTTTGGGGATGTCCCCGTTTCTGATTTTGATTTGGTGGTAGCCTAACCTCATATCCATCTTGGAAAAGACTGAGGATCCAGCGAGCTGATCATACAGGTCGTTGATCCTAGGGAGCGGATACTTGTTCTTTATCATGACCAAATTAACGGGACGATAATCTACAACCATCCGATCCGTACCATCCTTCTTCTTGACGAAGAGGACAGGACAAGCCCAAGGAGAAGAACTGGGTCGGATGAAGCCCTTTTGCAAGGACTCATCAAGCTATTTCTTAAGCTCGGCTAACTCCAAAGGTGCCATCTTGTATGGTCTCCTAGAGATTGGAACAGTTCCTGGGACAAGTTCTATGACAAACTCTACATCTCTGTCAGGTGGAACACCTGGCAGTTCTTCTGGAAAGACATCCGGGAAGTCACGGACTACCGGAATATCTTCAAAGTCGGGAAGAGGGCTGGCATTAAGAGAATAGAGTTGACGCCTTGCAACTCTAGTAGAGACAGTGACTATTTTGACAGATGGATGTGTAACTTGAACAGATCTAGTGTAACAATCTATCTTGGCATGATGAGCTGTCATCCAGTCCATGCCCAAGATGATGTTAATATCTGAAGACTTGAGAGATATCAAAGAAGCAAGGAATACCAGTCTGTCAACAAGGATTTCATTACCATGGCTTACCTTGGAGGTTTGCCATTTGGAACCAGGAGTCTGGATTATTAGTGGAGTTGGCATATCACAAAATGACATGTCGTGCAACCGAGCATAGCCTTCGGATATGAAGGAGTTAGATGCTCCAGTATCGAACAGAACTGAAGCTGGGTGACAATTAACAAGAAGCGTTCCCAATACGACGTTGGGATCATCTTGAGCTTCTGTAGCTGAGACATGGTGCACACATGCTCGTTCAATGGAGGCTGGCTTGGTACTGATCATCTTGCCTGATGGCTTTTCACGGCCAACAGACCTCTCAGACTGGGGTGGAGTATAACTGGACTGAGGGCAGTCACGTGCGTAGTGTCCTGGTTCTCCGCAGGTGAAGCAAGTTCATGAGGTAGGACGTGGACCTACATTGGCAAGTGGTCCACTAATAGGCCTGGGTGGAGCACATTGCTGAGATGGGTGAGGCGCCACATCGGATGGCCTCGGTGCATATCCAGGTGGAAGAGCTGAGTTCGGAATCCAAATTCGTCGCTTCTGAGAGCCAGAGCGGGAGGAAGAACCCAGATCATGGTTGTGCTTACGAGACTCCTCGTAAGTGAGCTGAGCTGTCTCTACATTAATGGCCTTGTTCACAAGAGCCTGGAAAGTATCACAATGATGCAGATGGAGATCACGACGCAACTTAGGGTTGAGACCCTTCCGGAACCTAGCCTGCTTCTTGGCGTCCGTGGACACTTCTTCTGTAGCATAGCGGGCGAGGTTTCCAAACTCTCTACTGTAAGCATCAACAGGCAGCTTACCCTGGGTAAAACTACAGAACTCGTCCCTCTTGTGGTCAATGAGAGCCTGAGGAATGTGGTGCTCACAAAAAGCCTTGGTGAAATCCTTCCAGGTAGGAATCTGGCCAGCTGGAAGCATAGCCTCATAGCTCTGCCACCAAATACTAGCAGGACCTTCCAGGTGATAGGTAGCATAGGTGACCTTGTCACCTTCAGCCACACTCGCAGTATGCAACTTGTGAGTGATGCTCCGGAGCTAGTCATCCGCATCGAGTGGCTCAATGGAATGATGGAAGGTGGGTGGTTTCAGACCAATGAAGTCGGTGATAGAAACTAACTTCTTACGCTGATGTGCGGTGTTCTGCTCAATCTGTGCTAGCAAGAGGTTAGTCTCACGCTTGTTCCTCTCGGATGCTAACAAGAACTCTGCCATCAAAGGCTGTTCAGGAGAATCCTCATCTCTACCATCTCCGTGGTTCTTGCTATGAGCAACTGACCCTCGGTTAGCAGACGACATCCTGGCACAGAAACCAAGGAAACAAGGATGGAATTAGCATCGGCATAAGGATGCGGAATGTAATGCAAAAGCATTGGAAACTCTTGAAATCCTAAGACAATTTCGGCAGCATAATGGCTGTAAATGCTCAAAAAGATTTTGAGACATTCATCAAAGGAATAGCATAACCAATCAACATCATAATATCAAGGTTCTGGGTCAAACTGATGACACACAGAAGTAATAGAACTGTATGGAGTCACAACCCAACAATCCTAAGACTTTACGGTTTAGTAACACGTCATCCTAAGAGATAGAGGAGAAACCTAGGCCTTAACCCTCGTAGAAAAGAAGAGGTTGACTCAAAAACAATAACATGAGGTAAAGGAGTAAAAAGAGCCTTACGTTCTCTTCCACAATCAATTCCCTTATATAACTAAAGCATTTCTAGACTCAACTTCGACCAGTTTGGCTTGGTAATACTACAGAGTCAGGCTCTGATACCAACACTGTCGGGCCCCGATCCTAAGTCACACCGATCTAGCATGTAACACTTCATATCACTTTGTGGCCTCACGCACAGTATTCCCACGGGTGCCACCTTACCTGGCCCGGGACCGTTTGCGCCTTTTGGCTCACGTATACGATAGCGTCGCTAGCATCCATATGACAGAGAACCCGGGCCGACATGACTAGTCGTGAACCCAAAGTGGCACTAACTTATAGGGACAGGCATACATGAATCAACCTCGAGCATGTCGGTCAACAGCGTATGAATCCAGGCTGTAGCACTGGGCTAACAGGACTCCGGGAACCCGGGCTGTAGCAGGCTAGGCAGGACTCTGGATGTCACCGCGTGACATTTCCCTGAAGGGACAGACATAGGAACGAAGTGAATCACATGCCGGCCAGTCAAGTGTTCCGGAGCAGTAGTGCTGGGCTAGCAGGACTCTGGTGAACCGGGCTGTAGCGGACTACTATGGCTCATGGAAGCACAAGACTACATTTCCCCATAAGAGAGGCTACCAGGGATAAACAACTAGGTTGTCGGATCCCACACATAGCAATACACGTTACACGTACGCATAACATGCAAGTATGTGCTGTACAACATGGCATCACAACATAACTCAAACTCATATAGATAAAGGCCCAGAAGAGCCACATAGCATTCAATACAAACAGGGGTCTCATGACCCATCATTCAGAGCATACAAGCAACGGAAGCATTACATGTCTGAGTACA
Source organism: Triticum urartu (assembly GCF_056163025.1). NCBI lineage: Eukaryota > Viridiplantae > Streptophyta > Magnoliopsida > Poales > Poaceae > Triticum > Triticum urartu. The sequence goes on along the minus strand of NC_141875.1, from coordinate 497,648,852 downwards.
GACAACTACAAAAGGAAAAGACTAAGAAGCCTGACTAAACACGACCCTCCCAAGGGTACAAGATCGTAGCTGGGATACAAGCTACTCGTCGAAGTCACTAGTGTAACCAACTGCAAAACATAAATAAGCAAATGTGAGTACGAAGGTACTCAACAAGTCTTACATCAGAACTATCTACGTATGCAACATTATCAACAAAGGGGTGGTGGGGTTTTAACAGCAGCAAGCCAGCTTTGACTCAGTGGCTAACCTATACTACGAGTATCAAAAACTTCTTTGAGGTGAGGAGACGCACACGAGTCCACAAATTCACCATATCAATACTCCACTACGGATCCGTTCCCGTCTCCCTACGAGAAGGCCATCCATAGCACTCACGCTTATCTTGCGGATTTCAGAGTATCCACTTCAAGTTGTCTATGTACTACATAAGTCCTCCAAGTTTCCATATCCGAGGAAAACGACTATTCGAATAGATAATGTTAACCCTGCAGGGGTGTACTTCTTCACACACGCTCTCGCCACTTATCGCCCTGTACACGTCATGTACCTCGGCAACCTTCAAGAGGAATCCGGGCGAGGGTGTCGGCCACGACCTAACTAATCACACAAGTCTCTCGTCCAGGTTTATCGCCTGTTCGAGTTCCATCCGCAAGGAGTTCCGGCCGAAGTCTCCAATACGGCCCCTAACGATGTGTGCAGGGTTCCCAAGCCCACCATCCAGGTGCCACTTGTTACACCATGCCACGGTGCCTAGTCTGTCCCAAGCCCATCCCGTCGGACACCACCTGGTAGGCAAGTAGCACTACCTACAAACGCCAGAAACTAGTTGCAACTCCTGGACAGAGATCAAGTGGATTAATAAGCCGAGAGGGGCCGGATAACTGGAACCCAATGTGTGGTGGTAACTGGACTTGGATAACATACACAGAACTCGGTGCTTAGGGATGGTTCCAATGAGACAACCCACCATGTACTCCTACATGGCCTCTCATCGCTACCTTTACCAAAACGTGTTCACACACTTAGCCTTTATCGGTAGGACATGTTCACCGCTCCGATTCATTCCCGATGAATCAGACCTGACACAACTCTAAGCATAGCCGGTATAAAGAAAACAAGCATGGATGAGTAGGCACATCAAGGTTCAAGCAACTCCTACTCATGCTAGTGGGTTCCAACTATTTACTGTGGCAATGACAAGTCATGCAGAGGAATGGGTTCAACTACCGCAGCAGAAAAGTAGCAGTTGAATCATTGTTGTCCTAATGCAGTATAAGGAGCAGGAGCAAGAGAGTGGGATTTATCGAAATGCTCAAGGGGGTTTGCTTGCCTGATAGACGACGAAGGGGTACGGCTCCTCTGACAGGTACTCGGGAACACCTTCCGGAGTGGAACCTATTAAGAAGAAACGGTGCCGGCGATCAACACACAAACAAATGCAACAAAATGATGCATGAACATGACATGTGCAAATACTAGTGTTTGGGCTAATGCAAGATTCTACCAAGTTGGTTGAAGCCCATTTGAATCAAAGATTCAAATGCAATTCAAAATGAAGCATTTAAAATGCCCATATTATGTTTTCACTTATAAAGCATGTATAAGTTGGTTTTTCATGCATGTAACTGGCATAAATGGATTCCTTGCATTTTTCTGATAATTTTTCATATATAATTTATTTCATTCTGAGCTACGGTTGAATTATTATGATTTTTTGAAGTTTAGGCAATATTCTGGAATTTCCTAAGTTAAAAAAATTCCAGAAAAATAATAACTGCGCCTGCACTATGTCAGCATGACGTAAGCGAGTCAACGGGGCTGAACAGGTCAAACCTGACCAGTGGGTTCCACTGGTCAGTGACCCAGTCAACTAAGTTAGTTAGTCCTAACTAACTGGGCAGGGCCCACTAGTCAGTGACTATGGTAGCTAACCTAGTTAGTTAATTAGTGCCAACTATAGTAATTAGTCGGGCGGGGCCCGCAAGTCAGTGAGAGAGAGGGGGAGGTCAAACTGGGCTATGGGGTCAACCCACACCGGTCAAAGGTCAGCGGTCACCGGCATTTAGCCGCCGGCGAGTCCAGACGCGGCGGTGCGCTGCGGGTTTGGCCAACGGGGAGGCATTTGGCGTACGGAGTGCATATACGGGATGCGGACGCTCGTCCGTGTCCAGCCATGGTGGTGGCACGGCCGGGGAGCGGACGGAGTGGCGCTGGCCACGACGAGTGCGGCGGCCGGAGTGCGGGTTCGGGCGGCGCAACGCTATGGTGCACGAGAAGACGAGCTGGTGGCGACGTTAGCTTGCTGCGGAGCTGCAGAGCACGTCCATGTGCGTAGGAGCGACGAACACGGCCTCTAGCCATGGCGGCGAGGAGCTCAGGCGGCGGCGCGAATCGGTCGCCGATGGAACGGTGGCCAGAAAGGGAAATAGGGCACGAGGAGAGAGGGGATAAGAAGAGGAGCTCACAGCGAGGCTAACGGAGGGCTCAGCAGGCACGGGGACGGCCGGTGGGCAGCAAATCGACGGCAAGGGTCTCCGGGCACCGAAGTTGAAGAAGACGTCGGGGACGTCGTTGCAGGGCATCCGGCGAAGCCTGGCTCGGCGTGGAGGTTGAGGACGGCAGCGCGGAGCTAAAGGGCATGTCCAAGGGGCGAGGGGGAGGCAGTGGCCGCGTTGGTGCTTGTCGGCGGCAACAACAGCGTTTCGGCCATCGCGGGAGCGGGTGACAGAGGAGGAGACGGGGACGAGGGAGAGTGAGAGGGGGTAGCGGAGGCTGCGAGGAAACTCCAGGGACGTCCGGAGGGAGGCGGTAAGCAGGAGGTGGCCGGGCGTGCGCCGGCGTGCGTCGGCCACGCGCCGCTCATCCTCCTGGCAGGAGGTTGAGGGTGGCTGGCAGGGGCCAGCTGGGCCGCACAGTGCCAGGCCTCAGGTAAGTGTTTTCCCTTTTTTTGTTTTGTTTTCTATTTCTGACATTTGTTTTTGACTTAAAAATAAATACCAGCACAAATATAAAAATGTTGAGATTCCTTGTGACCACTAGTTATAATATACCAGAGGCCCTCACCAAATTCCAACATTTTTGGAGCCTTTAAAATATTTATATTATTTTAAACAGCTCCAATTCAAATACATATGGGTTCATTCAAAAATCCAAAATGTTTAGCAAAAATGTGCATCACCTCTCGTTGTTGTTTGCAACATTTTCCAAAGACCATGAACATTTTTGAAGAGCATTTTGGGTTTATTGAAATTCCCATTTAAAATTGAACCTATTTGAATTTGCTTTGGTGCTAGGGTTTGAAACATCCCCATTTCAATTTCATTTGAAACTTAACATGATGCACAAAGCAAACCTATAACATACCAGAACTAGGGATGTGACGTCTAGCTACTAACTATGGACCCATAGGTCTGAGGTAAACTACTCACACTTCATCGGAGAGGCTATGGTGTTGATGTAGAAGCCCTCCGTGATCGATGCCGCCTCCGGTGGAGCTTCAGAACAGGCCCCAAGGTGGGATCTCGTGGATACAGAAAGTTGCAGCGATGGAATTAGGCTTTTGGCTCCGTATCTGATCATTTGGGGGTACGTAGGTATATATAGGAGGAAGGAGTACGTCGGTGGAGCAACAGGGGCCCCACGAGGGTGGAGGGCGCGCCTGGTTGTGGTGGGCGCGCCCCCTACCTCATGGCCTCCTCTTTTGTGTCTTGACGTAGGGTCCAAGTCTCCCAGGTCTTGTTTGTTGAGAAAATCACGTTCCCGAAGGTTTCATTCCGTTTGGACTCCGTTTGATATTCCTTTTCTTCGAAACCCTAAAACAGGCAAAAAACACAATTCTGGGCTGGGCCTCCGGTTAATAGGTTAGTCCCAAAAATAATATGAAAGTGGAAAATAGTATTTCCCTCAGTTTTTGAGAACCAAGGTATCAATCCAGTAGGAGTCTACGCGCGAGTCCCTTGTAGCTGCACAAAACAAATAAATCCTCGCAACCAACGCGAATAGGGGTTGTCAATCCCTACACGGCCACTTACGAGAGTGAGATCTGATAGATATGATAAGATAATATTTTTTTGGTATTTTTGTGATGAAGATGCAAAGTAAAATAAAGGCAAAGTAAAAAGCAAGGAAATAACTAAGTGGCTTCTCTCGAGGCATACGTATTCTACGGTGGGTGAACAAATTACTGTTGAGCAATTGACAGAATTGAGCATAGTTATGAGAATATCTAGGTATGATCATGTATATAGGCATCACGTCCGAGACAAGTAGACCGACTCCTGCCTGCATCTACTACTATCACTCCACTCATCGACTGGTATCCAGCATGCATCTAGAGAATTAAGTTGATGAAAACAGAGTAACACCCTAAGCAAGGTGACATGATGTAGAGGGATAGACTCATGCAATATGAAGAAAACCCCATCTTGTTATCCTCGATGGCAACAATACAATACGTGCTTTGCTGCCGCTACTGTCACTGGGAAAGGACACCGCAAGATTGAACCCAAAGCTAAGCACTTCTCCCATTGCAAGAAAGATCATTCTAGTAGGCCAAACCAAACTGATAATTCGAAGAGACTTGCAAAGATAACCAATCATACATAAAAGAATTCAGAGGAGATTCAAATATTGTTCATAGATAAACTTTATCATAAACCCACAATTCATCGGTCTCAACAAACACACTGCAAAAAGAAGATTACATCAAATAGTTCTCCACAAGAGAGGGGGAGAACATTGTATTGAGATCCAAAAAGAGAGAAGAAGCCATCTAGCTACTAACTATGGACCCGTAGGTCTGAGGCAAACTACTCACACTTCATCGGAGAGGCTATGGTGTTGATGTAGAAGCCCTCCGTGATCGATGCCCCCTCTGGTGGAGCTCCGGAACAGCCCCCAAGATGGAATCTCGTGGATACAGAAAGTTGCGGCGGTGGAATTAGGTTTTTGGCTCCGTATCTGATCGTTTGGGGGTATGTAGGTATATATAGGAGGAAGGAGTACGCCGGTGGAGCAACAGGGGGCCCACGAGGGTGGAGGGCGTGCCTGGTGGGGGTGGGCGCGCCCCCCTACCTCGTGGCCTCCTCTTTTGTGTCTTGACGTAGGGTCCAAGTCTCCCGGGTCTTGTTTGTTGAGAAAATCACATTCCCGAAGGTTTCATTCCGTTTGGACTCCGTTTGATATTCCTTTTCTTCGAAACCCTAAAACAGGCAAAAAACAGCAATTCTGGGCTGGGCCTCCGGTTAATAGGTTAGTCCCAAAAATAATATAAAAGTGGATAATAAAGCCCAATAATGTCCAAAACAGTAGATAATATAGCATGGAGCAATCAAAAATTATAGATACGTTGGAGACGTATCAAGCATCCCCAAGCTTAATTCCTGCTCGTCCTTGAGTAGGTAAATGATAAAAACAGAATTTTTGATGCGGAATGCTACTTGGCATAATTTTAATGTAATTCTTCTTAATTGTGTTATGAATATTCAGATCCGAAAGATTCAAGACAAAAGTTTAATATTGACATAAAAATAATAGTACTTAAAGCATACTAACAAAGCAATCATGTCTTCTCAAAATAACATGGCCAAAGAAAGTCATCCCAACAAAATCATATAGTCTGGGTATGCTCCATCTTCACCACACAAAATATTTAAATCATGCACAACCCCGATGACAAGCCAAGCAATTGTTTCATACTTTTGACATTCTCTAACTTTTTCAATCTTCACGCAATACATGAGCGTGAGCCATGGATATAGCACTATAGGTGGAATAGAATGGTGGTTGTGGAGAAGACAAAAAGGGAGAAGATAGTCTCACATCAACTAGGCATATCAACGGGCTATGGAGATGCCCATCAATAGATATTAATGTGAGTGAGTAGGGATTGCCATGCAATAGATGCTCTAGAGCTATGAGTATATGAAATCTCAAAAAGAAACTAAGTGGGTGTGCATCCAACTTGCTTGCTCATGAAGACCTAGGGCATTTTGAGGAAGCCCATCATTGGAATATACAAGCCAAGTTCTATAATGAAAAATTCCAACTAGTATATGAAAGTGATGGCATGAGAGATGCTCTACTATGAATATCATGGTGCTACTTTGAAGCACAAGTGTGGTAAAAGGATAGTAACATTGTCCCTTCTCTCTTTTTCTCTCATTTTTTATTTGGGCCTTTTCTCTTTTTTTGGCCTCTTTTCTTTCTCTTTTTTTCGTCCGGAGTCTCATCCCAACTTGTGGGGGAATCATAGTCTCCATCATCCTTCCTCACTGGGACAATGCTCTAATAATGATGATCATCACACTTTTATTTTCTTACAACTCAACAATTACAACTCGATACTTAGAACAAAATATGACTCTATGTGATGCCTCTGGTGGTGTACTAGGATATGCAATGATGCATGAGTGACATGTATGAAAGAATTATGAATGGTGGCTTTGCCACAAATATGATGTCAACTACATGATCATGCTAAGCAATATGACAATGATGGAGTGTGTCCTAATGAACGAAACGGTGGAAAGTTGCATGGCAATATATCTCGGAATGGCTATGGAAATGCCATAATAGGTAGGTATGGTGGCTGTTTTGAGGAAGGTATATGGTGGGTGTATGATACCGGCGAAAGGTGCGCGGTATTAGAGAGGCTAGCAAAGGTGGAAGGGTGAGAGTGCGTATAATCCATGGACTCAACATTAGTCATAAAGAACTCATATACTTATTGCAAAAATCTACAAGTTATCAAAGCAAAGTATTACGCGCATGCTCCTAGGTGGATAGATTTGTATGAAAAGACCATCGCTCGTCCCCGACCGCCACTCATAAGGAAGACAATCAATAAATAAATCATGCTCTGACTTCATCACATAACGGTTCACCATACGTGCATGCTATGGGAATCACAAACTTTAACACAAGTATTTTTCAAATTCACAACTACTCAACTAGCACAACTTTAATATCACCATCTTTATATCTCAAAACAATTATGAAGCATCAAACTTCTCATAATATTCAACACACTCATAAGAAAGTTTTATTATTAATCTTGTATACCAAGCATATTAAGACTTTAAGCAAATTACCATGCTATTTAAGACTCTCAAAATAATCTAAGTGAAGCATTAGAGATCAATAGTTTCTATAAAATAAATCCACCACCGTGCTCTAAAAGATATAAGTGAAGTACTAGAGCAAAACTATATAACTCAAAAGATATAAGCGAAGCACATAGAGTATTCTAACAAATTCCAAATCATGTATGGCTCTCTCAAAAGGTGTGTACAGCAAGGGTGATTGTGGTAAACTAAAAATTAAAGACTCAAATCATACAAGACGCTCCAAGCAAAACACATATCATGTGGCGAATAAAAATATAGCTCCAAGTAAAGTTACCGATAGAAGTAGACGAAAGAGGGGATGCCTTCCGGGGCATCCCCAAGCTTTGGATTTTAGGTGTCATTAGATTATCTTGGGGGTGCCATGGGAATACCCAAGCTTAGGCTCTTGCCACTCCTTGTTCCATAATCCATCAAATCTTTACCCAAAAACTTGAAAACTTCACAACACAAAACTTAAAGTAGAAAATCTCGTGAGCTCCGTTAGCGAAAGAAAATAAAACACCACTTCAAGGTACTGTAATGAACTCATTATTTATTTATATTGGTGTTATACCTACTGTATTCCAACTTATCTATGGTTTATAAACTATTTTACTAGCCATAGATTCATCAAAATAAGCAAACAACACACGAAAAACAGAATCTGTCAAAAACAGAATAGTCTGTAGTAATCTGTAGCTAGAGCAAGATCTGGAACCCCAAAAATTCTAAAATAAATTGCTGGACGTGAGGAATTTATCTAGTAATCATCTGCATAAAGAATTAACTAAATAGCACTTTCCAAATAAAAATTACAGCAGTTCGTGAGCGCTAAAGTTTCTGTTTTTTACAGCAAGTGTAACAAGACTTTCCCCAAGTCTTCCCAACGGTTCTACTTGGCACAATAACTAATGAAACACAAAAAACACAACTAAAACAGAGGCTAGATATATTATTTAGTACTAAACAGGAGCAAAAAGCAAGTAATAAAAATAAAATTGGGTTGCCTCCCAACAAGCGCTATCGTTTAACGCCCCTAGCTAGGCATAACAAGCAATAATAGATCTAGGTATTGCCATCTTTGGTATTAGGAAAGGAAAGAGAAAACTTGCTATCTATAGAATTAATCCTTATATTTTGATAAAGCACATGGCTATTAATGGTAGAAGAAAGATTAAGTATGTTACGGCAATTTGTATCTAGGCTAGTCTTTATCTCTTTAATAGATTCATTTTGGTAAGAGAGCAAAAGAGATGTAGATTCAACTTTCTCATTCATGGGGTGCCCAAATATAGCTTTAATTTTTCCATAAGTGTCTACGATATCCCCTTCAAGAAAACCTTCTTCAAATATAGAATCTAATACATGCTTAAAATAAGAAGGAAGGGCAATATAAAAGCTTTTTAAGTAAACTTCAATTTGATATTGAGGAACATAGCTGGCCCTGATCCTTAATAGTCTATACCAAGAATCTTTCAAAGATTCATCAAGTAAATAACAAAAAATTCCAGAATCATCTTCATCAAAATTATTAAGACTCTCATTGATAACTCTGGTAGGTTTTTCCACAGTATCCTTATTTATAAGCTTAGCGAGGATAGAGGGGTTGTCCAAACTACTAAAACTCTGGAGAGAACCCCCAACCCTTTTTGATTCAGACATGGCAGAAGAAAGGCGAGAGGAAAGAGAGGGAGGATAGAGAGAGAGAGAGGGCGAATAAAACGGCAAGGGTGAAGTGGGGGGAGAGGAAAACGAGAGGCAAATGGCAAATAATGTAATGCGGGAGATAAGGGTATGTGATGGGTACTTGGAATGTTGACTTTTGCGTAGACCTCCCTAGCAACGGCGCCAGAAATCCTTCTTGCTACCTCTTGAGCACTGCGTTGGTTTTCCCCGAAGAGGAAGGGATGATGCAGCAAAGTAGCGTAAGTATTTCCCTCAGTTTTTGAGAACCAAGGTATCAATCCAGTAGGAGTCTACGCGCGAGTCCCTTGTAGCTGCACAAAACAAATAAATCCTCGCAACCAACGTGAATAGGGGTTGTCAATCCCTACACGGCCACTTACGAGAGTGAGATCTGATAGATATGATAAGATAATATTTTTTTGGTATTTTTGTGATGAAGATGCAAAGTAAAATAAAGGCAAAGTAAAAAGCAAGGAAATAACTAAGTGGCTTCTCTCGAGGCATACGTATTCTACGGTGGGTGAACAAATTACTGTTGAGCAATTGACAGAATTGAGCATAGTTATGAGAATATCTAGGTATGATCATGTATATAGGCATCACGTCCGAGACAAGTAGACCGACTCCTGCCTGCATCTACTACTATCACTCCACTCATCGACTGGTATCCAGCATGCATCTAGAGAATTAAGTTGATGAAAACAGAGTAACACCCTAAGCAAGGTGACATGATGTAGAGGGATAGACTCATGCAATATGAAGAAAACCCCATCTTGTTATCCTCGATGGCAACAATACAATACGTGCTTTGCTGCCGCTACTGTCACTGGGAAAGGACACCGCAAGATTGAACCCAAAGCTAAGCACTTCTCCCATTGCAAGAAAGATCATTCTAGTAGGCCAAACCAAACTGATAATTCGAAGAGACTTGCAAAGATAACCAATCATACATAAAAGAATTCAGAGGAGATTCAAATATTGTTCATAGATAAACTTTATCATAAACCCACAATTCATCGGTCTCAACAAACACACTGCAAAAAGAAGATTACATCAAATAGTTCTCCACAAGAGAGGGGGAGAACATTGTATTGAGATCCAAAAAGAGAGAAGAAGCCATCTAGCTACTAACTATGGACCCGTAGGTCTGAGGCAAACTACTCACACTTCATCGGAGAGGCTATGGTGTTGATGTAGAAGCCCTCCGTGATCGATGCCCCCTCTGGTGGAGCTCCGGAACAGCCCCCAAGATGGGATCTCGTGGATACAGAAAGTTGCGGCGGTGGAATTAGGTTTTTGGCTCCGTATCTGATCGTTTGGGGGTATGTAGGTATATATAGGAGGAAGGAGTACGCCGGTGGAGCAACAGGGGGCCCACGAGGGTGGAGGGCGTGCCTGGTGGGGGTGGGCGCGCCCCCCTACCTCGTGGCCTCCTCTTTTGTGTCTTGACGTAGGGTCCAAGTCTCCCGGGTCTTGTTTGTTGAGAAAATCACATTCCCGAAGGTTTCATTCCGTTTGGACTCCGTTTGATATTCCTTTTCTTCGAAACCCTAAAATAGGCAAAAAACAGCAATTCTGGGCTGGGCCTCCGGTTAATAGGTTAGTCCCAAAAATAATATAAAAGTGGATAATAAAGCCCAATAATGTCCAAAACAGTAGATAATATAGCATGGAGCAATCAAAAATTATAGATACGTTGGAGACGTATCACTCTCCTGGCAGCGACGAGGAGGAGGCCTGCGAGGAGATGGTCGCCGGCAGCAGGCGTAGGTGCTCGAGGAGCTGCGGGTCACGAGGAGAAGGAGCGCTCGGGCGCTGATGCTGGAGATCGAGCTCGCTCGATCTGGAAGCCATGGGGAGGAGCTGCGGGAATGGGTGGATCGAGGGAGAGGAGATGCAATGGAGAAAGAGAGGAGAAGGCAGGTGGGTGACTAGGATCCCGAGGAAGATTTTTGGAGTGGCGGCGGCCGAATGGGGCGGATGGGACATCTCCCCTAGAAATTAGGGTTTGGTCTAATATATAAAGCAAATGGATTTTCGGATAGGGGCATTCGGTCCCTCCGATCTTAATCGGACGGTCCCGGATAAACAGGTTAGGGGGCCCAATTAACAAAACAGAGATGTTTTACGGATGTTTGGGGATGATCCGGACCCGTTGGTAAAGACAGAGCGGGTCGGGTTCAGGACAGTTTCGGACATGGGCGAGGGGTCGATGCACTGTGCAAAGAGGGAGTAGGTGGTTTGACAAGAGGGAAACGATAACCCGGTTGGTCTCGGAACGGTCAATGAAGGTGAGGGGTTTGATGGGCTCAGAAAAGAGAGAGAAAAGAGATGCCCGACAGCAGTTTCGGAGACCGAAACGTCCGACGAAAGACCGGCTACTATTGCCGCTATAGTTATTCGTTGGGGCATCAAACGGACTCCGAAAGCGATGAAACTTGGTAGGCGGCCTATCTACACTAAAACAACACTGCATGCCAACTTTCATCCCATTTAGAGAACATTTTCCGGCCACTTATAAAATAATATTTCGGAGGTGCCGCGGGCGCGTGCAAGTGTGTCTTGGCTCAGAATGGATAACGGAAAGAACTGAGAGACCCGGACGGATACAAGTTTTGAAAACATGATGATGCAATGCACATGATGACATGATGAAATGCAACACGCAAGCAAAAGACATGGCAACGACAGCGAATAACTGGAAGACACCTGGCGCAACGGTATAGGGGCGTCACACGTAGGCTAAGGGTTGTCTTGTTATTACGGAAACACCATGCGTAGCATCTACAAGGGGGTGGAAGCCGACGATGGGCCACTTTCAAGTGATAAACGGTCGCAACGGAGTCAAAATAAATATATCATCGGCGTTCATATTTTATATATGAGGGCTACCTTCCGTAATCATTGTTATAAAGCCATAAATATGCATCAATTTGACTTAAGATTTTGGCTAAGCTGGGTTGCCTGGCTCCTGTGCTTACCCCTACGTTCCCGATTGTCCGGCTAGGCGGTAAAGGGAGCACCTCTGTGATTGTTACAACCAGGTCATCCGAGTTAGTACCTCAGACTGGGTAAAGCCGAAAGCTAGCGATCTTAAAGGATATAATTGGTCGGCAACGACGGAAGTGAAAATTTTGGTTCATTAATACCATAGAGTTCGAGAACTTTCCCCGAACTAAATCCTCAATATTTTCCTCCCACATTGATTGGAGGTGAGGTTTCATGATCATGATCAGCATGACAACCCAAAGAAAGGAACCGATAGCGGGATTATTTTCTTTGGAAGATGTTTCATATCTCTCTGCGTACCTTTGTTTATAAAACCGTATGGCCGGATTGCCTTGTTTTCCGTAAATCTTTGCCCTTATAACGACTTTATAAAGTAGGAAAAACACTCCCCGGCTTCTAGCCGAGGAGGTTGAAGCTGATGGTCGGTCAACAAAGTTTTGTACAATGCGGATCCGAGCATTAATGATGTAAAGTACTTGGATACGTAGAATCATTACACATAATTTGTGATTTTACTCTGGATATCGATCCTTAATTTGGCCACCCGTGCCCACATTAAGGCTCGGGGGCTACTGGGCTTTGGGCTTATCATTCACTAATATTAAAGGGGTGTATTGATCCCCTGATCTGGTGTTGCCACCCGACCAGTGTCTCGGGGGCTACTGCATTGCCTACTCAATGCAGAAAATTCAAAGTGCTCAGTGTTCGGCTGGACCGAACTATGGGCAAACGTGTCTTTGGACAACAATAAGTACCATGTGGGACTTATCCGGCATCAAGCAAATATATTACGGCGACTTCTCAAAACCTTCTCTCAAGGGCCCATCCGTAAATCACTATTACCTCTAATATATTACACTGCGTTTCTATTCCTATTGTATGTTGCCGAGGTAGGAGTTGACCCTCAGGCTGATTTCACGAACCGGGTCTCAGAAGCTACTAGGATCAACGGTTTCATATTTTCCTTCAGGTGCATCTTGGATTTTAGGCCGACAGACACCTTGAGGGCTACTGGCCATACATCTCGTCAGCAAATAAATTTATACGCATCGGAAATAAAATCCGTAAACAATCAGCCCATGACCGAGGTGTTGAGCCGCCTCGGAAGTAGTTCGGCATATAGCTCGGATGCAAGTGGCTAGCTCCTTAGAGGGCATTTCCGGCATTAAGCTCAAACTTTTTCAAGACCAAGGTAATCTATGACACCTCGGATACATTCCAGCATTGAAGCTCGGAAGCTATCTGGCGTTGGTGCTCGGCTGCAAAAGATACCTCGAATGCAGTCCGGCGTTGGAGCTCGGACGCAGAGGACACCGCCACATGGGAAGCACTTCAAACCCGAGGTGGGCGTAAAAATAAAAAGGCATTAATAACGGCCGATAACTTAAAGGGGCTCCTTGGATACCCGATGTGTAAACTCTTCGGATTTACTTCGGCGATCCTCAAGATCGAAGATAAGAAGATTTGTTGAACCAGTTTTCAAGACCGAAGACCGAAGATGAAGAACAGTTCGGAAGAATCAAGGAGCGTCCCCAACTTGAAGACCGGTTCAGGGGGCTACTGATGGTGTCCTGGACTAGGGGGTACTCACCACGTCATCTCCCGACCTACTGGATCGCGCCGAGGACCCCATGGCGGTTCACTCATGGGCCACTTCGGGTAGCCCATGCCACACACGAGGAAGATTCCACAAGACTTGATGATCAAGACAAGGACTCCTCTCCACCAAAGTATTCGACCAGGACTCTTGTTATCCTAGGCCTCCGGTACATTATATAAGCCGAGGCCAAACTAGTCGCTAGATGATTATGACATTACTCATCATAGCTCTAGGGTTTAGACCACAACATATGATCTCGAGGTAGATCAACTCTATACTTGATACTCCATCAATATAAACAAGAGCAGGACGTAGGGTTTTACCTCCATCAAGAGGGCCAGAACCTGAGTAAAACATCGTCTCCTTCCTTCCTGTTACCATTGATTCAAGAATCCATAGCTCAGGACCCCCTACCCCGAGATCTGCCGGTTTTGACACGGACAATCATACACTCAATATAAATGGTTTATTGAATCTCGATCGTAGTGATACACATATTTATAATATTGAAGCAAAAAGATGCAAAGTTAATAATGATAGTGCAACTTATATGTGGCACTGCCGTTTAGATCATATTGGTGTAAAGCGCATGAAGAAACTCCATGCTGATGGACTTCGGGAATCACTTGATTATGAATCGATTGATGCTTGCGAACCATGCCTCATGGGAAAGATGACTAAGACTCCGTTCTTCAAAACAATGGAGCGAGCAACAGACTTGTTGGAAATAATACATACTGATGTGTGCGGTCCAATGAGTGTTGAGGCTCGTGGCGGGTATCGTTATTTTCTGACCTTGACAGATGATTTGAGAAGATATGGGTATATCTACTTGATGAAACATAAGTTTGAAACATTTGAAAAGCTCAAAGAATTTCAGAGTGAAGTGGAAAATCATCGAAACAAGAAAATAAAGTTTCTATGATCTGATAGCGGAAACAAATATTTGAGTTATGAGTTTGGTCTTCATTTGAAACAATGTGGAATAGTTTCAGACCTCACGCCACCTGGAACACCACAATGTAAAGGTGTGTCCGAACATCATAACCGTACTTTATTAGATATGGTGCAATCTATGATGTCTCTTACCGAATTATCACTATCGTTTTGGGGTTATGCATTAGAGACAGCTGCATTCACGTTAAATAGGGCACCGTCTAAAAATCCATTGAGACGACACAGTATGAACTATGGTTTAGCAAGAAACCTAAGCTGTCGTTTCTTAAAGTTTGGGGTTGCGATGCTTATGTGAAAATGTTTCAACTTGATAAAGCTCAAACCCAAATCGGAGAAGTGCGTCTTCATAGAATACCCAAAGATACTGTTGGGTACACCGTCTATCACAGATCCGAAGGCAAGATCTTTGTTGCTAAGAGTGGATCCTTTCTAGAGAAGGAGTTTCTCTCGAAAGAAGTGAGTGGGAGGAATGTAGAACTTGATGAGGTAATTGTACCTTCTCCCGAATTGGAAAGTAGTTCATCACAGAAATCAGTTCTTGTGATTCCTACACCAATTAGTGAGGAAGCTAATGTGATCATGGAACTTAAGATCAAGTTACTACCGAACTGTTGGGGAACGTAGTAATTTCAAAAAAAATCCTATGCACACGCAAGATCATGGTGATGCATAGCAATGAGAGGGGAGAGTATGTCTACGTACTCTCGTAGACCGAAAGCGGAAGCGCTTATCAACGCGGTTGATGTAGTCGTACACCTTCACGATCTGTCCTGATCAAGTACCGAACGTACGGCACCTCCGCCTTCAGCACACGTTCAGCTCGATGACGTCCTCGCCTTCTTGATCCAGTAATAGGGGCGAAGTAGTAGATGAGTTCCAGCAGCACGATGGCATGGTGACGGTGTTGGTGAAGAACAATCTTCGCAGGGCTTTGCCTAAGCACTACAAAAACTATGACGGAGTATAAACTAGAGTGGACAGGGTTGCCGGCACACGGCCTGGTGTTACTTGATGTGTCTTGGGTGCTAGCACTACCCCTCTATTTATATGTTGAGCATTGGGGTCGAAACCTGGAGTAAAATCCTCCACAAAGTAGGTTTCACCCGAAAGGCAAGAGTCCTTCTCGGACTCCAGGGCCAGACGCCAGGGTTCCCGACGTCTGGATCCAGACGCCAGGGACCCTGGCGTCTGGTCCCTGGACTCCGGAAAACTTCCTTTTGCGCTTTCCAAAAACCTTGTGGGCTTTCCTCTTTGGCCCAAATAAAATGTTCTCGTACCCAAACATTTCGGGAAACATCCGGAACCCCTTCCGGTGAATTCCGGAACCCTTCTAGAGACCAAACACCATTATCCCATATATCAAACTTTATCTCCGGACCATTCTGGAGTTCTTCGTCATGTCCGTGATCTTATCCGAAACTCAGAACAACACTCGGTTACCAACATACATAACTCATAAATACTATATCATCAACGAATGTTAAGCGTGCGGACCCTACGGGTTCGAGAACTATGTAGACATGACCGGGACACTTCTCTGGTCAATAACCAATAGCGGAACCTGGATGCCCATATTGGCTCCTACATATTCTATGAAGATCTTTATCGGTCGAACCACATAACAACATACATTTTTCCCTTTTTCATCGGTATGTTACTTGCCCGAGATTCGATCGTCGGTATATCAATACCTAGTTCAATCTCGTTACCGGCAAGTCTCTTTACTCATTCCGTAATACATCATCCCGTAACTAACTCATTAGTTACAATGCTTGCAAGGCTTATAATGATGTGCATTACCGAGTGGGCCCAGAGATACTGAAGGAAATATGCCCTAGAGGCAATAATAAAGTTATTATTTATTTCCTTATATCATGGTAAATGTTTATTATTCATGCTAGAATTGTATTAACCGGAAACATAATACATGTGTGAATACATAGACAAAAAGTATGTTACTAGTATGCCTCTACTTGACTAGCTCGTTGAATCAAAGATGGTTAAGTTTCCTAGCCATAGACATGAGTTGTCATTTGATTAATGGGATCACATCATTAGGAGAATGATGTGATTGACTTGACCCATTCCATAAGCTTAGCACTTGATCGTTTAGTTTGTTGCTATTGCTTTCTTCATGACTTATACATGTTCCTATGACTATGAGATTATGCAACTCCCGTTTACCGAAGGAACACTTTGTGTGCTACCAAACATCACAACATAACTAGGAGATTATAAAGGTGCTCTACAGGTGTCTCCGAAGGTACTTGTTGGGTTGGCGTATTTCGAGATTAGGATTTGTCACTCCGATTGTTGGAGAGGTATCTCTGGGCCCACTCGGTAATGCACATCACTATAAGCCTTGCAAGCATTGCAACTAATGAGTTAGTTGCGGGATGATGTATTACGGAACGAGTAAAGAGACTTGACGGTAACGAGATTGAACTAGGTATTGAGATACCGACGATCGAATCTCGGGCAAGTAACATACCGATGACAAAGGGAACAACGTATGTTGTTATGCGGTTTGACCGATAAAGATCTTCGTAGAATATGTAGGAGCCAATATGATCATCCAGGTTCCGCTATTGGTTATTGACCGGAGACGTGTCTCGGTCATGTCTACATAGTTCTCGAACCCGTAGGGTCCGCACGCTTAACGTTACGATGACAGTTTCATTATGAGTTCATATATTTTGATGTACCGAAGGTTGTTCGGAGTCCCGGATATGATCACGGACATGACGAGGAGTCTCGAAATGGTCGAGACATGAAGAATGATATATTGGAAGCCTATGTTTGGACATCGGAAGTGCTCCGGGTGAAATCGGCATTTTACTGGAGTATCGGGAGGTTACCGGAACCCCCCGGTAACCTAATGGGCCTTAATGGGCCTAGTGAAGGAAGTGGAGAGGAGGCCAAGGGGCAGCCGTGCGCCCCTTCCCCCCCAGTCCGAATTGGACAAGGAGGGGGGTCGGCGCCCCCCTTTCCTTTTCCCTCTCTCTCCTTCCCCCCCAAGTCCTAGTCCAACATGGAAAGGGGGGGAGTCCTACTCCAGGAGGAGTCCTCCTGGCGCGCCCCTTGCCTGGCCGCACCTCCTCCCCCTTGCTCCTTTATATACAGGGGCAGGGGGCACCCCAGACACAACATTTGATCATTGATCTCTTAGCCGTGTGCGGTGCCCCCTCCACCATAGTCCTCGATAATATTGTAGTGGTGCTTAGGCGAAGCCCTGCGACAGTAGACCATCTAGATCGTCACCATGCCGTCATGCTGACGGAACTCTTCCCCGACATTCTGCTGGATCGGAGTCCGGGGATCGTCATCGAGCTGAACGTGTGCTAGACCTCGGAGGTGTCGTAGTTTCGGTGCTTGATCGGTCGGGCCGTGAAGACGTACGACTACATCAACCGCGTTGTGCTAACGCTTCCACTTTCGGTATACGAGGGTACGTGGACAACACTCTCCTCTGTCGTTGCTATGCATCACCATGATCTTGCGTATGCGTAGGAATTTTTTTGAAATTACTACGTTCCCCAACAGTGGCATCCGAGCCTAGGTTTTATGCGTTGATGTTGTGCACGAGTAGAACACAAGTGAGTTGTGGGCGATATAAGTCATACTGCTTACCAGCATGTCATACTTTGGTTCGGTGGTATTGTTGGATGAAGCGGCCCGGACCGACATTACGCGTATGCTTACGCGAGACTGGTTCTACCGATGCTTTGCACATAGGTGGCTGGCGGGTGTCAGTTTCTCCAACTTTAGCTGAACCAAGTGTGGCTACGCTCGGTCCTTGAGAAGGTTAAAACATAACCAACTTGACAAACTATCGTTGTGGTTTTGATGCGTACGTAAGAACGGTTCTTGCTAAGCCCGTAGCAGCCACGTAAAACTTGCAAGAACAAAGTAGAGGACGTCTAACTTGTTTTTGCAGGGCATGTTGTGATGTGATATGGTCAAGACGTGATGAGATATAAGTTGTTGTATAAGATGATCATGTTTTGTTGAAGTTATCGGCAACTGGCAGAAGCCTTATGGTTGTCTCTTTATTGCATAAGATGCAAGCGCCAAATAATTGCTTTAGAATTATCGCTATGCGATAGCAATAGTTGCAAGAGCAATAGTTGGCGAGACGACCATGTGACGACACATTGATATAGATCAAGATGATGGAGATCATGGTGTGATGCCGGTGACGATGGAAATCATGACGATGTTTTGGAGATGGAGATCAAAGGCACAAGATGATGATGGCCATATCATGTCACATATTTTGATTGCATGTGATGTTTATCTTTAATGCATCTTATCTTGCTTTAATTGACGGTAGCATTATAAGATGATCTCTCACTGAATTTCAAGATAAAAGTGTTCTCCCTGAGTATGCACCATTGCCAAAGTTCGTTGTGCCCAGACACCATGTGATGATCGGGTGTGATAAGCTCTACGTCCATCTACAACGGGTGCAAGCCAGTTTTGCACACGCAGAATACTCAGGTTAAACTTGACGAGCCTAGCATATGCAGATATGGCCTCGGAACACTGAGACCGAAAGGTCGAGTGTGAATCATATAGTAGATATGATCAACATAGTGATGTTCACCATTGAAAACTACTCCATTTCACGTGATGATCAGTTATGGTTTAGGTGATTTGGATCACGTGATCACTTAGAAGATTAGAGGGATGTCTTTCTAAGTGGGAGTTCTTAAGTAATATGATTAATTGAACTTAAATTTATCATGAACTTAGTCCTGGTAGTATTAGCATATCTATGTTGTAGATCAATAGCTCGCGTTTAGCTCCCTTGTTTTATTTTTGACATGTTCCTAGAGAAAACTAAGTTGAAAGATGTTAGCAACATTGATGCAGATTGGATCCGTGATCTGAGGTTTATCATCATTGCTGCACAAAAGAATTATGTCCTTAATGCACCGCTAGGTGACAGACCTATTGCAGGAGCAGATGCAAACGTCATGAACGTTTGGCTAGCTCAATATGATGACTACTTGATAGTTTAGTACACCATGCTTAACAGCTTAGAATCGGGACTTCAAAGACGTTTTGAACGTCGTGGATCATATGGATGTTCCAGGAGTTGAATCTAATATTTCAAGCAAATACCCGAGTTGAGAGATATGAAGTCTCCAACAAGTTCTATAGCTAAAAGATGGAGGAGAATAGCTCAAGCACTGAGTATGTGTTCAGATTGTCTGGGTACTACAATCGCTTGAATCAAGTGGGAGTTAATCTTCCAGATAAAATAGTGATTGACAGAATTCTCTAGTCACCATCACCAAGTTAGTAGAACTTCGTGATGAATTATAGTATGCAAGGGATGATGAAAACGATTCCCGAGCTTTTCATGATGATGAAATCGATGAAGGTAGAAATCAAGAAAGAGCAGCAAGTGTTGATGATTAACAAGACCACTAGTTTCAAGAAAAGGGCAAAGGGAAAGAAAGGGAACTTCAAGAAGAATGGCAAGCAAGTTGCTGCTCAAGTGAAGAAGCCCAAGTCTGGTCCTAAGCCTGATACTAAGTGCTTCTACTGCAAAGGGACTGGTGACTAGAAGCGGAACTGCCCCAAGTATTTGGCGGATAAGAAGGATGGCAAAGTGAACAAAGGTATATTTGATATACAGATTATTGATGTGTATTTTACTAGTGTTCGTAGCAACCCCTTGGTATTTGATACTGGTTCAGTTGCTAAGAGTAGTAACTCAAAACGGGAGTTGCAGAATGAACAGAGACTAGTTAAGGGTGAAGTGACGATGTGAGTTGGAAGTGGTTCCAAGATTGATATGATCATCATCGCACACTCCCTATACTTTCGGGATTAGTGTTGAACCTAAATAAGTGTTATTTGGTGTTTGCGTTGAGCATGAATATGATTTGATCATGCTTATTGCAATAAGGTTATTCATTTAAGTAAGAGAATAAATTGTTGTTCTGTTTACATGAATAAAACCTTCTATGGTCATACACCCAATGAAAATGGTTTGTTGGATCTCGATCGTGGTGATACACATTCTCATAATATTGAAGCCAAAAGATGCAAAGTTAATAATGATAGTGCAACTTATTTGTGGCACTGCCATTTAGGTCATATCGGTATAAAGCGCATGAAGAAACTCCATACTGATGGACTTTTGGAATCACTTTATTATGAATCACTTGGTACTTGCGAACCGTGCCTCATGGGCAAGATGACCAAAATGCCGTTCTCCGGTACTATGGAGAGAGCAATAGATTTGTTGGAAATCATACATACAGATGTATGTGGTCCGATGAATATTGAGGCTCGTGGCGGATATCGTTATTTTCTCACCTTCACAGATGATTTAAGCAGATATGGGTATATCTACTTAATGAAACATAAGTCTGAAACATTTGAAAAGTTCAAAGAATTTCATAGTGAAGCTGAAAATCATCGTAACAAGAAAATAAAGTTTCTACGATCTGATCGTGGAGGAGAATATTTGAGTTATGAGTTTGGTCTACATTTGAAACAATGCGGAATAGTTTCGCAACTCACGCCACCCGGAACACCATAGCGTAATGGTGTGTCCGAACGTCATAATCGTACTTTACTAGATATGGTGCGATATATGATGTTTCTTGCCGATTAACCACTCTAGTTTTGAGGTTATGCATTAGAGACAGCTACATTCACGTTAAATAGGGCACCATCTAAATCCGTTGAGACGACACCGTATGAACTATGGTTTGGCAAGAAACCTAAGCTATCGTTTCTTAAAGTTTGAGGTTGCAATGCTTATGTGAAAAAGTTTCAACCTGATAAGCTCAAACCCAAATCGGAGAAGTGCGTCTTCATAGGATACCCAAAATAAAATGTTTGGTACACCTTCTATCACAGATCCGAAGGCAAGATATGCATTGCTGAGAATGGATCCTTTCTAGAGAAGGAGTTTCTCTCGAAAGAAGTGCGTGGGAGGAAAGTAGAACTTGATGAGGTAACTGTACCTGCTCCCTTATTGGAAAGTAGTTCATCACAGAAATCTATTCCTGTGACTACTACACCAATTAGTGAGGAAGCTAATGATGATGATCATGTAACTTCATATCAAGTTACTACCGAACCTCGTAGGTAAATCAGAGTGAGATCCGCACTAGAGTGGTACGGTAATCCTGTTCTGGAGGTCATGTTACTTGACCATGACGAGCCTACGAACTATGAGGAAGCGATGATGAGCCCAGATTCCGGGAAATGGCTTGAGGCCATGAAATCTGAGATGAGATCCATGTATGAGAACAAAGTATGGACTTTGATTGACTTACCCATTGATCGGCGAGCCATTGAGATTAAATGGATCTTCAAGTGGAAGACGGACGCTGATAGTAGTGTTACTATCTACAAAGCTAGAATTGTCGCAAAAAGGTTTTCGACAAGTTCAAGGTGTTGACTACGATGAGAGTTTCTCACTCGTATCTATGCTTAAGTCTGTCTGAATCATGTTAGCAATTGCCGCATTTTATGAAATCTGGCAAATGGATAAACAAAAGTGCATTCTTTAATGGATTTATTAAAGAAGAGTTGTATATGATGCAACTAGAAGGTTTTGTCAATCCTAAAGGTACTAACAAAATATGCAAGCTCTAGCGATCCATCTATGGACTGGTGCAAGCATCTCGGAGTTGGAATATACGCTTTGATAAGTTAATCAAAGCATATAGTTTTATACAGACTTGCGGTGAAGCCTGTATTTACAAGAAAGTGAGTGGGAGCACTACAGCATTTCTGATAAGTATATGTGAATGACATATTGTTGATCGGAGATAATGTAGAATTATTCTGCAAAGCATAAACGAATGTTTGAAAGGAGTTTTTCAAAGAAAGACCTCGGTGAAGCTGCTTACATATTGAGCATCAAGATCTACAGAGATAGATCAAGACGCTTGATAAGTTTTTCAATGAGTACATACCTTGACAAGATTTTGAAGTAGTTCAAAATTGAACAGTCAAAGAAAGAGTTCTTGCCTGTGTTACAAGGTGTGAAACTGAGTAAGACTCAAAACCCGACCACGGCAGAAGATAGAGAGAGAATGAAAGTCATTCCCTATGCCTCAGCCATAGGTTCTATAAAGTATGCCATGTTGTGTACCAGACCAATTGTATACCCTGCCCTGTGTTTGGCAAGGGAGTACAATAGTTATCTAGGAGTAGATCACTGGACATTGGTCAAAATTATCCTTAGTGGAATAAAGATATGTTTCTCGATTATGGAGGTGACAAAAGTTTCGTCGTAAAGGGTTACGTCGATGCAAGTTTTGACACTAATCCAGATAACTCAAAGTCTCAATCTGGATACATATTGAAAGTGGGAGCAATTAGCTAGAGTAGCTCCGTGCAGAGCATTGTTGACATAGAAATTTGCAAAATACATACGGATCTGAATGTGGCAGACCCGTTGACTAAACTTCCCTCACAAGCAAAACATGATCACACCTTAGTACTCTTTGGGTATTAATCACATAGCGATGTGAACTAGATTATTGACTCTAGTGAACCCTTTGGGTGTTGGTCACATGACGATGTGAACTATGGGTGTTAATCACATGGTGATGTGAACTATTGATGTTAAATCACATGGCGATGTGAACTAGATTATTGACTCTAGTGCAACATGGAAAGGGGGGAGTCCTACTCCTAGGAGGAGTCCTCCTGGCGCGCCCCTTGCCTAGCCGCACCTCCCCCCCCTTGCTCCTTTATATACAGGGGCAGGGGGGCACCCCAGACACAACAGTTGATCATTGATCTCTTAGTCGTGTGCGGTGCCCCCCTCCACCATAGTCCTTGATAATATTGTAGTGGTGCTTAGGCGAAGCCCTGCGACAGTAGAACATCAAGATCGTCACCACGCCGTCGTGCTGATGGAACTCTTCCCCGACACTCTGCTGGATCGGAGTCCGGGGATCATCATCGAGTTGAACGTGTGCTAGAACTCGGAGGTGCCGTAGTTTCCGTGCTTGATCGGTCGGGCCGTGAAGACGTACGACTACATCAACTGCGTTGTGCTAACGCTTCCGCTTTCGGTCTACGAGGGTACGTGGAAAACACTCTCCTCTCTCGTTGCTATGCATCACCATGATCTTGCGTGTGCGTAGGAAATTTTTTGAAATTACTACGTTCCCCAACAGATACTTCTCCAACAATCGGAGTGACAAATCCTAATCTTGAAATATGCCAACTCAACAAGTACCTTCAGAGACACCTGTAGAGCACCTTTATAATCACCCAGTTATGTTGTGACGTTTGGTAGCACACAAAGTGTTCCTCTGGTAAACGGGAGTTGCATAATCTCATAGTCATAGGAACATGTATAAGTCATGAAGAAAGCAATAGCAACATACTAAACAATCAAATGCTAAGCTAACAGAATGGGTCAAGTCAATCACATCATTCTCCTAATGGTGTGATCCCCTTAATCAAATGACAATTCATGTCTATGGTTGGGAAACATAACCATCTTTGATAAACGAGCTAGTCAAGTAGAGGCATACTAGTGACACTCTACTTGTCTATGTATTCACACATGTACCTTGTTTCCGGTTGATATAATTCTAGCATGAATAATAAGCATTTATCATGATATAAGGAAATAAATAATAACTTTATTATTACCTCTAGGGCATATTTCCTTCAGTCTCCCACTTGCACTAGAGTCAATAATCTAGTTCACATCGCCATGTGATTTAACATCAATAATTCACGTCACCATGTGATTAACACCCATAGTTCACATCGCCATGTGACCAACACTCAAAGGGTTTACTAGAGTCAGTAATCTAGTTCACATCGCCATGTGATTAACATCCAAAGATTACTAAGGTGTGATCATGTTTTGCTTGTGAGAGAAGTTTAGTCTACAGGTCTGCCACATACAGATCTGTATGTATTTTGCAAATTTCTATGTCAACAATGCTCTGCACGGAGCTACTCTAGCTAATTGCTCCCACTTTCAAAATATATCCAGATTGAGACTTAGAGTCATCTAGATCAGTGTCAAAATTTGCATCAACATAACCCTTTATGACAAATCTTTTGTCACCTCCATAATCGAGAAACATATCCTTATTCCACTAAGGATAATTTTTATCACTGTCCAGTGATCTATTGCCAGATCACTATTGTACTCCCTTGCTAAACTCAGTGTAGGGTATACAATAGATCTGGTACACAGCATGGCATACTTTATAGAAACTATGACTGGGGCATAGGGAATGACTTTCATTCTCTTTCTATCTTCTGCCGTGGTCGGGCTTTGAGTCTTACTAAATTTCACACCTTGTAACACAGGTAAGAACTCTTTCTTTGACTGTTCAATTTTGAACTACATCAAAATCTTGTCAAGGTATGTACTCATTGAAAAAAATTATCAAGCGCCTTGATCTATCTCTATAGATCTTGATGCTCAATATGTAAGTAGCTTCACCGAGGTCTTTATTGAAAAACTCTTATTCAAGTATCCTTTTATGCTATCCAGAAATTCTATATCATTTCCAATCAACAATATGTCATCCACATATAATATTAGAAATGCTACAGAGCTCCCACTCACTTTCTTGTAAATACAGGCTTCTCCAAAAGTCTGCATAAAACCATATGCTTTGACCACACTATCAAAACGTTTATTCCAACTCCGAGAGGCTTGCACCAGTCCATAAATGGATTTCTGGAGCTTGCACACTTTGTTAGCACCTTTTGGATCGATAAAACCTTCAGGTTGCATCATATATAGCTCTTCTTCCAGAAATCCATTCAGGAATGCAGTCTTTACATCCATTTGCCAAATTTCATAATCATAAATGCGGCAATAGCTAACATGATTCAGACGGACTTAAGCATCTCTACTGGTGAGAAGGTCTCATCATGGTCAACTCCTTGAAATTGTCGAAAACCTTTCGCAACAAGTCGAGCTTTGTAGACAGTAACATTACCATCAGCGTCTATCTTCTTCTTGAAGATCCATTTATTTTCGATGGCCTGTCGATCATCGGGCAAGTCAACCAAATTCCATACTTTGTTCTCATACATAGATCCCATCTCAGATTTCATGGCCTCAAGCCATTTCGCGGAATCTGGGCTCATCATCGCTTCCTCATAGTTCGTAGGTTCGTCATGGTCAATTAACATGACCTCCAGAACAGGATTACCGTACCACTCTGGCGTGGATCTCACTCCGATTGACCTACGAGGTTCGGTAGTAACTTGATCTGAAGTTACATGATCATCATCGTTAGCTTTCTCACTAATTGGTGTAGGAGTCACAGAAACAGATTTCTGTGATGAACTACTTTCCAATAAGGGACCGGGTATAGTTACCTCATCAAGTTCTACTTTCCTCCCACTCACTTCTTTCGAGAGAAACTCCTTCTCTAGAAAGGATCCATTCTCAGCAACAAATATCTTGCCTTCGGATCTGTCATAGAAGGTGTACCCAACAGTTACTTTTGGGTATCCTATGAAGACGCACTTCTCTGACTTGGGTTTGAGCTTATCAAGATGAAACATTTTCACATAAGCATCGCAACCCCAAACTTTAAGAAACCACAGCTTAGGTTTCTTGCTAAACCATAGTTCATACAGTGTCGTCTCAATGGATTTTTAGACGGTGCCCTTTTTAATGTGAATGCAGCTGTCTCTAATGCATAACCCCAAAACAATAGTGGTAAATCGGTAAGAAACATCATAGATTGCACTATATCAAATAAAGTACAATTATGACGTTCGGACACACCATTACACTATGGTGTTCTAGGTGGCATGAGTTTGTGAAACTATTCCACATTGTTTTAATTGAAGACCAAACTCGTAACTCAAATATTCGCCTCTGCGATCAGATCGTAGAAACTTTATTTTCTTGTTAGGATGATTTTCCACTTCACTCTGAAATTCTTTAAACTTTTCAAATGTTTCAGACTTATGTTTCCTCAAGTAGATATACCCATATCTGCTCAAATTATCTGTGAAGGTCAGAAAATAAGATACCCGCCGTGAGCCTCAACACTCATCGGACCTCATACATCAATATGTATTATATCCAATAAGTCAGTTGCTCACTCCATTGTTCTGGAAAACGGAGTCTTAGTCATCTTTGCCCATGAGGCATGGTTCACAAGCATCAACTGATTCATAATCAAGTGATTCCAAAAGCCCATCAGTATGGATTTTCTTCATGCGCTTTACACCAATATGACCTAAACGGCAGTGCCACAAATAAGTTGCACTCTCATTATTAACTTTGCATCTTTTGGCTTCAATATTATGAATATGTGTATCACTATGATCGAGATTCAACAAACCATTTTCATTGGGTGTATGACCATAGAAGGTTTTATTCATGTAAACAGAATAACAATTATTCTCTAACTTAAATGAATAACCGTATTGCAATAAAAATGATCAAATCATATTCATGCTCAACGCAAACACCAAATAACACTTATTTAGGTTCAACACTAATCTCGAAAGTATAGGGAGTGTGCATTGATGATCATATCATTCTTGGAACTACTTCCAAAACACATCATTACTTCACCCTTAACTAGTGTCTGTTCATTTTGCAACTCCCGTTTTAAGTTACTACTCTTAGCAACTGAACTAGTATCAAATACCAAGGGGTTGCTATAAACACTAGTAAAGTACACATTAATAACATTTATATCCAATATACCTTTGTTCACTTTCCCTTCCTTCTTATCCGCCAAATGCTTGGGATAGTTCCGCTTCTAGTGAATAGTCCCTTTGTAGTAAAAGCACTTTGTCTCAGGCTTAGGTCCAGACTTGGGCTTCTTCACTTGAGCAGCAACTTGCTTGCCGTTCTTCTTGAAGTTCCCCTTATTCCCTTTGCCCTTTTCTTGAAACTAGTGGTCTTGTTAACTATCAACACTTGATGCTTTTCTTGATTTCTACCTTCGTCGATTTTAGCATCACGAAGAGCTTGGGAATCGTTTCTGTTATCCCTTGCATATTATAGTTAATCATGAAGTTCTAGCAACTTGGTGACAGTGACTAGAGAACTCTGTCAATGACTGTCTTATCTGGAAGATTAACTCCCACTTGATTCAAGTGATTGTAGTACTCAGACAATCTGAGCACATGCTTACTGGTTGAGCTATTCTCCTCCATCTTGTAGGCAAAGTAATGTCAGAGGTCTCATACCTCTCGACACAGGCATGAGTATGAAATACCAATTTTAACTCTTGGAACATTTTTGAAGTCCCGGTTTTAAGCCGTAAAGCATGGTGCACTAAACTATCAAGTAGTTATCATACCGAGCTTTCGTCAAAACATTCAAAACATTTGCATCTGCTCCTGCAATAGTTCTGTTACCTAGTGGTGCATCAATGACATAATACTTCTGTGCAGCAATGAGGATAATCCTCAGATCACAGAGCTAGTCCGTGATACGTCCATTTTGCATCATGCTTTTATATCGATATTTATTGCATTATGTCACAATACTTATGCCTATTCTCTCTTATTTTACAAGGTTTACATAAAGAGGGAGAATGCCGGCAGCTGGGATTCTGGGCTGGAAAAGAAGCAAATATTAGAGACCTATTCTGCACAGCTCCAAAAGTCTTGAAACTTGACGGAAGACGTTTTCAGAATATATAAAAAATACTGAGCGCAAGAAGTTCACCAGGGGGGCCACACCCTGCCCACGAGGGTGGGGGCGCACCCTACCCCCCCTCGTGGGCCCCCTGGTGGCCCTCCGATGGCCATCTTCCGCTATATGGAGTCTTTCAATGAGGAAAAAAAATCATAAGCCATCTCCTCGGACGAAACTCCGCCGCCACGAGGCGGAACCTTGGCAGATCCAATCTAGGGCTCCAGCAGAGCTGTTCTACCGAGGAAACTTCCCTCCGGGAGGGGGAAATCATCGCCATCGTCATCACCAATGCTCCTCTCATCGGGAGAGGACAATCTCCGTCAACATCTTCACCAGCACCATCTCCTCTCAAAACCCTAGTTCATCTCTTGTTTCCAATTCTTGTCTCCATGTCTGGGATTGGTACTAGTAGGTTGCTAGTAGTGTTAATTACTCTTTGTAGTTGATGCTAGTTGGTTTATTTGGTGCAAGATCATATGTTCAGATCCTATATGCATATTAATACCCCTCTGATTATGAACATGATTATGCTTTATGAGTAGTTACGTTTGTTCCCGAGGACATGGGAGAAGTCTTGCTATTAGTAGTCATGTGAATTTGGTATTCGTTCGATATTTTGATGATATGTATGTTGTCTCTCCTCTAGTGGTGTTATATGAACGTCGACTACATAACACTTCACCATTATTTGGGCCTAGAGGAAGGCATTGGGAAGTAATAAGTAGATGATGGGTTGCTAGAGTGACAGAAGCTTAAACCCTAGTTTTATGTGTTGCTTCGTTAGGGGGCTGATTTGGATCCATATGTTTCATGCTATGGTTAGGTTTACCTTAATACTTTTGTTGTAGTTGCGGATGCTTGCAATAGAGGTTAATCATAAGTGGGATGCTTGTCCAAGTAAGGACAGTACCCAAGCACCGGTCCACCCACATACCAAATTATCAAAGTACCGAACGTGAATCATATGAACGTGATGAAAACTAGCTTCACGATATTCCCATGTGTCCTCGGGAGCGCTTTTCTCTATGTAAGAGTTTGTCCAGGCTTGTCCTTTGCTACAAAAAGGATTGGGCCACCTTGCTGCACTTTATTTACTTTTGTTACTTGTTGCTCGTTACAAATTATCCTATCACAAAACTATCTGTTACCACTTATTTCAGTACTTGCAGAGAATACCTTGCTGGAAACCGCTTATCATTTCCTTCTGCTCCTCGTTGGGTTCGACACTCTTACTTATCGAAAGGACTATGATAGATCCCCTATACTTGTGGGTCATCAAGACTCTCTTTTGGCACCGTTTCCAGGGAGTGAAGCTCCTTTGGTAGGTGGAATTTATATAGTGTGCTGAAATTTACTGTCACTTGTTACTATGGAAAGTAATCCTCTGAGGGGCTTGTTCGGGGTATCTTCACCCCGACCAGTAGAGCAAAGAGTTGGTCCTCAGCCTACTGAACCTACTGAAAATGAAAATATCTGGTTTGAAATCCCTTCGGGTATGATACAAAAACTGCTAGCTAATCCTTTTGCAGGAGATGAAACAAGGCATCTTGATGAGCACCTAATATATGTGGATGAAGTTTGTGGATTATTTAAGCTTGCAGGTGTACCTGAAGATGTTATTAAGAAGAAGGTCTTCCCTTTATCTTTGAAGGAAGATGCATTGATATGGTATAGGCTATGTGATGATACGGGGTCAAGGAACTACAAACGATTGAAATTGGAATTTCATCAGAATTTTTATCCTATGCATCTTGTTCATCGTGATCGCAATTATATATATAATTTTTGGCCTCTTGAAGGAGAAAGAATCGCTCAAGCTTGGGGGAGTCTTAAATCAATGTTATATTCATGCCCCAATCATGAGCTCTCAAGAGAGATGATTATTCAAAATTTATATGCTCGGCTTTCTGATAACAATCGCACCATGCTCGATACTTCTTGTGCTGGCTCTTTTATGACAAAGACTATTGAATTCAAATGGGATTTATTGGAAAGAATTAAACGCAACTCTGAAGATTGGGACCTCGACGAAGGTAAGGAGTCAGGTATGACACCTAAGTTTGATTGTGTTAAATCTTTTATGGATACTGATGTTTTTCGTAAATTTAGCACTAAATATGGACTTGACTCTGAGATAGTAGCTTCTTTCTGTGAATATTTTGCTACTTATGTTGATCTCCCCAAGGATAAGTGGTTTAAATATCATCCTCCCATAGAAGTAAAAGTAGTTGCACCTATTAAAGTTGAAGAAAAGACTATCACTTATAATGATCCTATTGTTCCTACTTCTTATGTTGAGAAACCACCTTTCCCTGTTAGGATAAAGGATTATGCTAAAGCTTCAACTGTGGTTCGTAAAAGCAATATTAGAACATATACACCTCCTGAGAAAGTTAAAGTTGAACCTAATATTGCTATTGTTAAAGATCTTTTGGCTGATAATATTGATGGGCATGTTATTTATTTCTGTGATGAAACTGCTAGAATTACTAAACCTTGTGCTAAAGATAAACCTAGACCTGTGGTAGGCATGCCTGTTATTTATGTTAAAATAGGAGATCATTCTTATCATGGCTTATGTGATATGGGTGCTAGTGCTAGTGCAATACCTATTGACTTATATAGAGAAATTATGCATGATATTGCACCTGTTGAGTTTGAAGATATTGAGGTCACAATTAAACTTGCCAATAGAGATATTATTTTACCAATGGGAATTGTTAGAGATGTTGAAGTCTTGTGTGGGAAAACTAAATATCCTGCTGATTTTCTTGTTCTTGGTTCCCCACAAGATAGCTTTTGTCCCATTATATTTGGTAGACCCTTCT